>NC_081395.1:12847541-13167541 GCF_030684315.1 Stegostoma tigrinum | reverse complement strand
GTGTGTGTGTGTGTATGTGAGCGTGTATGATTGTGAGCGTGTGTGTGTGTGTGTGTATGTGAGCGTGTGTGTGTGTGTATGTGAGCTTGTGTGTGTGTGTGTGTGTGTGTATGTGAGCGTGTGTGTGTATGTGAGCTTGTGTGTGTGTATGTGAGCGTGTGTGTATGTGAGCGTGTGTGTGTGTGTGTGTGTGTGTATATGAGCGTGTGTATGTATGTGAGCGTGTGTGTGTGTGTGAGCGTGTGTGAGTGTGTGTGCGTGTGTGTGTGTGTGTATGTGAGCATGTGGGTATGTGAGCGTGTGTGTGTGTATGTGAGCGTGTGTGTGTGTGTATGTGAGAATATGTGTGTGATTGTGAGCGTGTATGTGAGCGTGTGTGTGTATGTGAGCATGTGTCTGTGTGATTGTGAGCGTGTGTGTATGTGAGCGCGTGTGTATGTGAGCGTGTGTGTGTGTATGTGAGCGTGTGTGTACGTGAGCGTGTGTGTGTGCGTGTATGTGAGCGTGTGTGGGTGTGTGTGAATGTGAGCATGTGTGTGTGTGTGTGTATGTGAGCGTGTGTATGAGCATGTGTATATGTGAGCGTGTGTGTGTGTGTGTATATATGAGCCTGTGTATGTATATGAGCGTGCGTGTGTGTATGTGAGTTTGTGTGTGTGTGTGAGCGTGTCTGTATGTGAGCATGTGTGTGTGTGTGTGTGTATGTGAGCGTGTGTGTGTGTATGTACGTGAGTGTGTGTATGTATGTGAGCATGTGTGTGTGAGCATGTGTGCGTGTGTGTATGTGAGCGTGTGTGTGTACTTGAGCGTGTGTATATGTGAACGTGTGTGTGTGTATGTGAGCATGTGTTTGTGTATGTGAGCGTGTGTGTGTGTGTATGTGAGCGTGTGTGTGTGTGTATGTGTGTGTATGTGAGCCTGTATGTGTATGTGAGCGTGTGTGTGTGTGTGTGTATGTGAGCGTGTGTGTGTGTGCGTGTATGTGAGCGTGTGTGTGTATGTTAGCGTGTATGTTTGTGTATGTGAACGGGTGTGTGGTGTGTGTGTGTATGTATGTGAGCGTGTGTATGTGTGTACATGTATGTATGTGAGCATGTGTGTGTATGTGAGCCTGTGTGTGTGTATGTGAGCGTCTGTGTGTGTATGTGAGCGTGTGTATATGTATGAGTGTTTGTAGGTATGTGAGCGTGTGTGTGTGTATGTATGAGAGCATGTGTATGTGTGTACATGTATGTATGTGAGTGTGTGTGTGTATGTGAGCGTGTGTGTATGTGAGCATGTGTATGTGTATGTGAGCGTGTGTGTGTGTATGTGAGCGTGTGTGTATGTTAGCATGTGTGTATGTGAGCGTGTGTGTGTGTATGTGTATGTATGTGAGCGTGTGTGTGTATGTGTGTGTATGTGAGCGTGTGTGTGTATGTGAGCGTGTGTGTGTGTGTGTGTATGTGAGCGTGTGTGTGTGTATGTGAGCGTGTGTGTGTATGTGTGTGTGTGTGTGTGTATGTGAGCGTGTGTGTGTGTGAGGTGTGTGTGTGTATGTGAGCATGTGTATATGTATGAGTGTTTGTATGTATGTGTGCGTGTGTGTGTATGTGTATGTATGTGAGCGTGTGTGTGTGTATGTGAGCGTGTATGTGTGTGTGTGTGTGTCTGTATGTGAGCGTGTGTGTGTGTATGTGAGCGCGTGTGTGTGTATGTGAGCGTGTGTGTATGTGAGCGTGTGTGTGTATGTGAGCGTGTGTGTGTATGTGAGCGTGTGTGTGTGTATGTGAGCATGTGTATATGTATGAGTGTTTGTATGTATGTGTGCGTGTGTGTGTATGTGTATGTATGTGAGCGTGTGTGTGTGTGTGTGTGTATGTATGTGAGCGTGTGTATGTGTGTACATGTATGTATGTGAGCGTGTGTGTATGTGAGCGTGTGTGTATGTGAGCGTCTGTGTGTGTATGTGAGCGTGTGTATATGTATGAGTGTTTGTAGGTATGTGAGCGTGTGTGTATGTGAGCGTGTGTGTGTGTGTGTGTGTGTGTGTGTATGTATGTGAGCGTGTGTATGTGTGTACATGTATGTATGTGAGCGTGTGTGTATGTGAGCGTGTCTATGTATGTGAGCGTGTCTATGTATGTGAGCGTGTGTGTGTATGTGAGCGTGTGTGTATGTGTGTGTGTATGTGTATGTATGTGAGCGTATCTATGTATGTGAGCGTGTGTGTATGTGAGCGTGTGTGTGTATGTGTATGTATGTGAGCGTGTCTATGTATGTGAGCGTGTGTATGTGTGTGTGTGTCTGTGAGCGTGTGTGTCTGTGAGCGTGTGTGTGTGTGTGTGTGTGTGTATGTATATGTATGTGAGCGTGTCTATGTATGTGAGCGTGTGTATGCGTGTGTGTGTGTATGTGAGCGTGTGTGTGCATACATGTGCGACCTGTATCCTCACCGAGCACCCGACTCCCCCAGAAGAGTAAACTCCCTCTGAGTCACACAGTTGGTTTGGGCGACTGTATCCCAATCAATCTTGGGAGGTGATCTCATTAGCAGTTAATGATCCCATATCCTCGTTTAGAATAACATTGATATAATGTGGTTTACAGAACCTGATCAGAGTTTATACTATATTACAGTCAAAGCTCATTAACCTAAACTCTAGTCATCTGAGAAACCAGGTTGCAACTCAAGGCCCAATCCAAGTCAACACATTTCACAACATAATCATTTCCTGCCATATTATTGTTCTTTTCAGGGTGTATCCATTTTTTTTAAGATTGGATATTGAATTAGATTTGATTAAAATCAGACAAAACTGAATTTGCCCAATAACTGTAATGGGTCTGACTTCCCTCTGGGGATGCTTCGCTGCATGAGTAAATGATTAAGTTGCTGTAGTCCCTCTCTCTCGTTAGATTGTGTTCAACCATATAGCTGCCACACCCCATGTAAGGATAGGCAAGTCCAACACAGTAACATCGGAGTTTGGGGGTGAAAGCATTGAACCTGTGATGTTAGCATCCAGCCAACTGAGCTAACCAGGCCTTACAGTTCTGTACTATCTCAGGGTCCATTCAAACCTGTGATGTCAGCATCCAGCCAACTGAGCTAACCAGGCCTTACAGTTCTGTACTATCTCAGGGACCATTCATTACAACCCTTCTGGAACCTAAACAGTGTTGGACCCATTTTTTTTTCCTACAACAATATCTCCAATCTAGAATGAGAATTAGCTTTATTGTCACATGCACTCAACTGAGTACAGTCAAAAGTTGACATGTCACCATTTATAGTGACAGCTTACATACAAAGGTACCTAGGTACAGATTCTTAGGAAAAAAATTACAAAAATAAAGAAATAATAATTGCAGAAAAACAGTCCTTCCAACCAAGTCCACACCGGTACCTAGCTTCAAGCCCTCGCTGGGCCTTGAGTCCAGACTACACCAGGTGTCACCTCAAGGCCCTTGAAGCCGGGAGACTGCTCTGGAATCATCTCGAGGCCTGAAGTCCATGCTGAGACCAGGCCGGGCCAAGAGACCTCTTCACATAACTAAAGGCTCCTGGAACGTCCCTGGGCCTGTACTGTGCACCTTTCCTACACTCACTCTCATCCTTTCAAATTCTCCCTGAAGCACGGCACGTAGATTCAGACACGATCCCCCTTTTTTTGTTAATCCACGGGGCAAGGACATTGCTGGCTGGGCCCAATGGCCCTTGAGAAAGCAGCGTTGAGCTGTTTTCTTGAACCTGCTGCTGTCTGTGTGTTGTAACTAGACCCACAATGCTGTTTGGAATGGAATTCTAGGATTTTTGACTCAACAACAATGAAGGAACAGCAAAAAAAAATCAAAGAAAATGGGGATTCACATATAGACTTGTGGGAAATGCCACTGTGAACCTCTGTCCAGTTTATAGCACAGCTGTTCTCTAGCACTGTCTGCCTTCTGATTCTTCTGTACCCTCACCTTCTTTGGCTTACTGATCCCAATATAGGTCTGTTGCAAGTAGATATTGATTGAGGCATCAAAACTGAAAAAGGGCACAGGACAGAACTCGCTTTGCCTCATGTCCTCCCTTTTTTCCAGTAGTTTGACAGTTGGTACTGCATGAGGAGAGAGTGCTGAGGGTGCTTTGGCAAGGGGACTGTGATCAATAGAGTTGTTGCTGTGAAGAATTGGCCAGGCAGCAGTTAACTGCCAATCTGTTGCTTAAATTTAAATCAGGCAAGTAGACTGTGATTGGTAGAGCTGTTTCCCTTGGGAAGGGAAGAGGCAGCAGTTGACTGCCAATCTTTTGTTTAAATTTCAACCAGATGAGTGGACTCTGATTGGTAGAGGTGTTGCCATGGAGGATTGTGAGGCAGCAGTTAAGTGCCAATCTTTTGTTTGCATTTAAACCAGGCAAGTGGACTCTGATAGGTTGAGGAATTGGCATAGGGGAATGGGCAAGCAATACTTGAGTTCTATCCTATGAAGTGACCATGTATTGTATGTATTTATAAGTATATATAGTTAAATGTATCGGAACACACACAGGTACACTTGAATGCATGTATTTATGCATCATGAATGAAGTGCTTCTTGGTGGGGTAGGTGCTCAGAGATTTGCACCCTTTTAACTGGGGTATCAAGAACATGAGGGAACAGACTTAGGATGAGGGCCCATTCATTCAGGTCTGAGGTGTTTTAGAAATGTTCTCACTCAGAGGGTTGTGAATCTTTGAAATCTCTCCCCTCTAGAGTCATGGAGCATCCCTCACTCATTACATTTAGGGCTGGGACTCAAGAGATTTCAGCTGTTTCAGGGAACCAGTGGGCATGGGAGCAGGCGAGAACCTGCAGCGGAAGCTGAAGATCAGCCATGGATCTTTTTGATCAGTGCATCCATCTGAATAGTGCACTCCTGCTCCTATTTCTTAGGATCCTAAATCTCTCTCCCTGGACTTTTATTTTAATTGCTTGGATAAGCCGCGGCCTGTGTTTGCCATTTGAATAAAACTTTTATGAAACGTTCCCCTGTTCTTACACACGGATAGCAGCAGTATCACTCTTGGGGTTTCAAAAAGAAACTTTTTTAAATTACCACAGAGTCACAGGGGACATGAGCAACTGTGAACAATGAAAAACCTCTGTTTCCCAGCCTACTGGCTACACTCGCGACGGAGTTTCAGCTGCTGTGCTCCATTCAGATAGCCAGAGTCCTCTCTTATTGTTACACTTTGCTTTTTTCTGTCTCACTGGCTTTCTGTCTTTTTTTCTTCTTTCTCTCTCTTTCTGCCTTTGCCTGTCTATCTCTCCCTACCTTTCTGCCTCGGTTTCTTTCTTTCATTCTCCCTGCGTCTGTCTTTCTGTGCATGTCTCTCTGTCACTTCATGTTTTTCGCTCTGTCTCTCGCTCTTTCTGTCTGTACCTTGCTGCCTCTATGTATCTTCCTCTCTCTCTATCTGTCTCTTTTAATCTGTAACTCTGCCTTTCTCTGTCTCACTCTGCTCTGCCTCTCGGTCTCTCTCTCTCTGTCTCTATCTCTGCTTCTCTCTCTATCTCTATCTCTGCTTCTCTCTCTATCTTTTCCTCCGACTCCCTCTCCGTGTCTCTCTCTATCTCTCTCTCCCCCAGTTTCTCCATCTCTCTCTCTTTCTGTGTCTCTTGCTATCACTCTCTGTCTCTCTATCTCTGCCTCTTCCTCCCTCTCTCTTTCTGTGTCAGCTTTGCACTCTATGTCTCTATCTCTCTCTCTGCCTCTTTCTCTGTCTCTGTGTACTATCTCTCTTTCTTTCTCTAGCTATCTTTCTATCGCTGTGGCTTTCTCTCCCCTTCTCCATCTCTCTCTGTGCCTCCATCTCTCTCTGTCTCTCTTTCTCCTTCTGTCTCTCTCACGGCCTCTCTCTCTCTTCCTATTTGTCTCGACAGTAATCATAGTGAAAGCTCTAATCAATAAACTCAATGGCTCCATTACTGTTGCCAGCAGAGAAAATGTATCCCTGCAGGTTCTATTACATGACCAGCCCCTGCAGCTGTCTCACCCAGTTTTTCTTGCCTCATTATCAATATATTTAGCGTTGAGGACAAAACATGCTCAGACAAATTACAGCAACAAACCGCTCCACATTTTCCTGGGTGTTTTGGAATAGCACTTGGATGTTTCTGGCTGGATGGCTCTTCGTGGGCCTTTGGAAACATGGACCCGGGTTGTTTATTTGCAGAGTTGGTGTGAGGACTGCTACAGTTTGTGTTGAGTTGCTAGTGCTCGGCAGATCCCACAGTTACAGAAAGCCCAGAAAGATTGGCTGGAGAGAAGCTAGTCTGAGTGAATTGCCACAGGCCGTTTGGCCCAACTTGTCCATGCCAACCAGGTTTCATAACCATTTGCCTGTGTTTGGTCCATATCTCTCTAAACCTTTCCTATCATGTATCAGTTCAAATGCTGTATTTGTACCCACCTTTACCACTTCTTCTGGCAGCTCATCCCATACATGCACCACCCTCTGCGTGGAAAAAGTTGCCCCTCAGCTCCCTTTCCCCTCACCTTAAACCTTTACCCTCTAGTGTCGGACTCCCCAACCACGGGGGATGAATTCACCCCATCCATGCCCCTCATGATTTTATAAACCTCGGTAAAGTCACACCTCAGCCTCCGACGTTCCAGGACAAAAAGTCCCAGCCTTTTCAGCCTGCCCTTGGGACTGAAACCCTGCAGTTCCAGCAACATTCCTGTTAGTCTGTATTTGCACCCATTCCTGTTCAAAAACATCCTTCCTTCAGCAGGACAACCAGAATTGTATGCAATAGTTCGACCGTGGCCTTAGGAATGCCTAGTATAGCTGTCGCCAGGTTAGATCTGTACAGCCATAGAGAGTGGCAGAACAGAAAAGGCTGTTTGGCCCACCGAGTCTGTGCTGGCCTCATTATTGTATTCCCATTTTCCAGCACTTTCATGTGCAGTAGAATCATAGAATCCCGACTGCGTGGAATGCCTTTGCAGCCGCATGCCTAAATATTTCATAGAGGTTTCTGCCCTTACTGCCATCACCAGCTTTGAGTTCCAGATTCCCACTACCCTCTGGATGAAAAAATAGCCCACTTGTTTCTGCATTGCCTCAGGGCCCGAGCTCTGGGTCAACTTTACTGTGCCCAGAGTGTGGTTAAAACACGGTAGGGCCTTTTGATCAGATAACAACAGCTTTGCGTTTATAACAAAGTGTGGAGCTGGAGGAACACAGCAGGCCAGGCAGCATCAGAGGAGCAGGAAAGCCGATGTTTTGGGTTGAAGAAAGGCCCCAAACTGAAACGTCAGCTTTCCTGCTCCTCTGATACTGCCTGGCCTGCTGTGTTCCTCCAGCTCCACACTGTGTTATCTCTGACTCCAGCATCTACAGTTCTTACTGTCTCGGAGGTTTGCATTTATGTAGTGCCCATCACATCACAAGAGACGCCGTGGATGGGGCACATCAGCTGGGCTACTATAGAGAGAGGGAAAGATTGAAGGAGAACTACTGCAGGGATGTGGGAAGCAACATTGTGTGTGTTGCTTCTTGCACAGCTACATAATGGAAGCTCCATCCCTTGGCCCTGGGTCTGGAGTAGGGTGGGGACCTGGAGGCAGGGAGACCAGCCCCTGCGCCATTAGAGACTGAGACGGTCAGAGCAGGTTGCAGGCAGAGACAGCCATTCAGGAGATTCTGAAAGTTGGAGGAGAGTGAGGGGGGGAGCTATAGGGGAGGGGATTCCAGAACCTCGGGCCTAAGCATCCAAAGGCCTGGTCACTAAGAGCTGAGAGATGGAAATGGGAGTCGTTCCTCTCGGCACAAATCAAAAGATAAGTGACTAAAGGCTCAGCAAAAACCAATCAAAGCTTGATTGGTACTCTGAGCTCTTCCCTGGCAGCTCTTCTGTGAGCAATTCCTGTCACTGAAGCTGGTAAAATACTTGTTTCTTTTATTGAACAGGAGAAGCCTCTCTGATGTTTCGCAGTGATTGTTCTGAGCAAACGGCCTGGTTCTCGGTAATGATGTGTCCACATTCCAAGCTCTGTCCTGGGCGAATGTTATGTAGACACCAGCTTCTCCTCAGCAGTAAATGAGGACAATTACCTCCCAAAGTCACTCTCTTCAAGGCTTGAATATTAGTTTTTATTTTTAGGTGTCTGTGATTTGTGATTCTGCTTCAAGTTGTGTTGAGTGAGAGCGATCTCTGTTAATGATCGTCATCTCAGTCTCTTGCAGACCACCTCATACCCGAATGTTAGGCAGCGGGAATGTGACACCCTGCTTCCCTTTGCTTTTCCACAACTGCGGCATCAGTGCATTCCCACCAACATTCCCAACCTCCCCCCAGCACTGTGTTCTTCCTTGGTTTCCTTATTTAAGAAAGGAGTTACTTACCTTGGGGGCAGTGCAGAAATGGCTCTGAAGACCTAGGAACAAGGCAATGGGCCAAGTGCTGGATAATGGGATTAGAATAGTGAGGTGTCTGCCTTTGACTGGTCTGGTTCCGATGGGCTGAAGAGCCTTAATCTGTGCTGTAAACCTCTACGGCTCTAAGGAGAGCCACACGAGACTCGAAACGTTAACTCTGTTCCTCTCTCTCTCTCTCTCTCTCTCTCTCTCTCTCCACAGACCAGCTGAGTCTCCGAGCATACACTATGTCAGTTCCAGGGATGGCTCACTGATTCCTGGGATGAAGGGTTTATCCGATGGGTGAAAAATGGGGGAAGGTTGAGCCCGTACGCATTTGGAGTTTAGAACAATGAGAGTCGTAGAGTTACACAGCATGGAAACAGACACATTGGTTCAACTCGGTCAGATATCCTAAACTGATCTAATCCCAGTTGCCAGCACTTGGCCCACATCCCATTCACAGAGATGTTTAAATGCCCCACATTCATATGTTAGAAAATTTGAATGGATGAGGCCTCCCCCTCCCTGGCAACATCCTCTGAGGCCTTGCCGTGCTTCAAAGAATCCCAACAGGGCATATGGAGGCCATTCAGCCCATCGAAACTGCACCGGCCCTCTGAAGGGCATCCCACCCAGACCCCCCCCCCCCCCACACCCTGCATTAACCATGGCCAATCCACCTTAACCTGCACATCTTTAGATGTGGGAGGAAATGGGAGAAAACCCATGCAGACACGGGGAGAATGTGCAGACTTCACGTAGCCGGTCAGCCGGGGCTGGAATTAAACCCTGGTTCCAGGTGTTGTGAGGCAGCAGCTCATCACTGCCTGTTCTGGCAGAGTGGGCCCAGAATTTCCCAGAATTCCCCAGTTGCAGGAGGCCTAACCAGCGACAGATAGAGGTGTGTCAATGACCTCTTGGCATTTAGATTCTCTTCCTTCGATTTGTAACTAACTGGGCTTTGTCGAAGATTTCCTGGCACTCCTTGGTGGACCGTTTCCAGCTGGAGGCTTATTTTGTCCCTCACGAGGGTGTATAATAACGCCCCCAACGCTGAGGGCAGGGCAATGAGCCTGAAATTTCAGGGTCAGTCCCTTTCTTGAACTGTACAAACAGTCAATCCTCTCACACCTTGTCAGCCTCTGAAGAGTAAGGATGTGCAGGGTTATGGGAGGAAGTGGTACGATGGAAAAAATGTTCTCCCTCTGTGCTGTGCTGTGTTATTCCACCCTGAAACAGACCCTTCAGCCCATCTCGTGCATGCTGACCAGGTTTCCTAAACTAAACTACTCCCATTTGCCAGCATTTAGACCCTATCCCTCTAAACCCTTCCTATTCATGTCTCCATCCAGATGCCTTTTAAATGTTGTCATTGTACCAGCCTCCACCACTTCCTCTGGCAGCTCATTCCATACACACACCACACTCTGCATGAAAATTTTGCCCCTTAGGTCTCTTTTAAATCTTTCCCCTCTCACCTTAAACCTATGCTCCTCTAGTTTTGGACTCCCCCACCCTGGGGAAAAGACCTTGGCTATTTACCCCATCCATGATTTTATAAACGTCTATAAGGTCACCCCTCAGCCTCCGATGCTCCGGGGAAAATAGCCCCAGCCTATTCAGCCTCTCCCTGTAGCTCAAAGCCTCCAACCCTGGCAGCATTCTGACAAATCCTTTCTGAACCCTCTCACAGGTACTAAGTTGTTTTTAACTGAGCTATTATGATCTTGCATCCTGCTCTTTTCCTCATAAGCTCCCCTCATCTCCTCTCTCCCCCTCTTTCTACCCTCCATCTGACGGTCTTTAAACCTTAGCTATGGGCCTGCCTTATTCGTACATTGCCCTCTCCCCACTGTCCTTCCCCTGGTGCAAATTGGTGTTGAGTCTGGGTCCTTTGAAATTTCCTTGCACCAATGGGGCGTTAGGCAAATGTAGGTCACAGTTGTTGGGGGCATGATGCATGTTCTGGTCTGTGATTGAAAGCAATGGTAATGAATCTGTACGTCAGGTGGTCACTGAGCCTTGAGCATGGTTCTCCCTGCTGGCAGACCAGATCTTCTTCCCCCTGTGCTCTCCCACCCACCCCACCCCACCCCACCACTCTCTCTCTCTCTCTCTCTTTCTCTCTATCTATCTATCTATCTATCTCTGTCTTTCTCTTTACTCTCACTGTCTTTCTCTCTCACTCCCTCTCTCTCCTCTCATTCTGTCTCTATCCCTCCTCTCACCCTGTCTTTATCTTCCCTCTCGTTCTCTTATCCCCCCTTCTCTCTCTGTCTTTCTGTCTCTCTTTTCTCTCTCTGTCTCTGTCTTTCTCTCTCTGATCTCAGTCTTTGTCTCTTTCTTTCTCTACCCTCGTACTCGCTGCCCTCTCACTCTCTCTCTCCGTCTTTCTCCTGTCTCTGTCCTTCTCTCTCATCTCTCACTCTCTCTCCTTTCGTGCCTCTCTGTATCTTTCTGCATCTCTCTCTCGCTCCCTCTCTCTCTCTCTCTCTCTCTCTCTCTCTCTCTCTCATATCCGATTCCAAGTATACTGTCAGTGAGCTAGAAGAAGTTGCATTTTGAATCTGGCCAAGGTTACCACAGAATATCTGCTGGATCAGCAGCAGAACATTGGAGTAATCCTTCCTCCCAGTCCACAGAAACATCTTCACTTTGAAAATCATCAAACAAATAGAATCGATCTGACACGGCCTGATGTAAGACATGCTCCGTCTGAGAGAGAACAACAGCGCTATTCACAGCTTCATAACCCCCAAAACAAAAATCAGACCTCAGCACTGACCCTCCGACAGTGCCCACTCCCACAGCACTGACCCTCCAACAGTGTGACGCTCCCTCAGCACTGACCCTCCGACAGTGCGGCGGTCCCTCAGCACTGACCCGCCGACAGTGCCCACTCCCACAGCACTGACCCTCCAACAGTTTGACGCTCCCTCAGCACTGACCATCCGACAGTGCCCACTCCCACAGCACTGACCCTCCAACAGTGTGACGCTCCCTCAGCACTGACCCTCCGACAGTGCGGCGCTCCCTCAGCACTGACCCGCCGACAGTGCGGCACTCCCTCAGCACTGACCCTCCGACAGTGTGGTGCTCCCTCAGCACTGACCCTCCAACAGCGCGGTGCTCCCTCAGCACTGACCCTCCGACAGCGCGGCACTCGCTCAGCACTGACCCTCCGACAGTGCGGTGCTCCCTCAGCACTGACCCTCCGACAGTGCGGTGCTCCCTCAGCACTGACCCTCCAACAGTGCGGTGCTCCCTCAGCACTGACCCTCCGACAGTGCCCACTCCCTCAGTACTAACCCTCCAACGGTGCCCACTCCCTCAGTACTGACCCTCCGACAGTGTAGCGCTATGTAAGTACTGATCCTCTGAGCGTGCTTTGAGGTAATGCCGAATGTCCTGTTCCTGATCAGTTGAAAATGTCAAATTTCACAATAAGATCACCTACAGAGTCATGGAGATATACAGTGTAGAAAAATCCCCTTTGGCCCATCGATTCTGCAGCAGATGAAAGCAACTACCGTACAATTCTAATCCCATTCTCCAACTCTTGGCCCAAGGCCTTGCATTTGACATATCAAGTTCACATCTAAATCCTTCTTCAATGTGATAACAGTTTCTGCCAGTCTCACCCTCAAGGACTGTAAGTTCCAGATTCCCACTGTCCTCTGGGAGAAAAATAACGTCCTCACATCCTGTCTAGACCTCCTGCCCCTTACTTTAAATCTTTACTCCCACTCATTGATCTCCCCATCAATGGGGAATGTTCCTTCCTGTCTTCCCTATCTATGTCCCTCCGAATGTTATACCTCTCACTCATGTCCCCGCTCATGCTCCTCAGCTCTATCGAAAACAACCCCGGTCTGTTCAATTTCTACATCACTGAAGCTCTCCAGCCCAGGCAAAATCCTAGTAAATCTCCTCTGCACCATCTCCTGTGCTGTCACATCCCTCCAATAATGTGGATTCCAGAACTGCCCACCATATACTAGCTGTGGCCTAGCCAATGGTTTATTTTTTCTCCCCCCACCCGCTTTATTCATTAACAAGACGAGGATGTCGCTGGCTAGGCAGCATTTATTGCTCATCTCTAACTACCCAGAGTCAACCACATTGCTGTGGATCTGGAGTCACATGTAGGCCAGACCAGGTAAGGATGGCAGTTTCCTTCCCTAAAGGTCACTCGTGAACCAGATGAGCTTTTCCCCCAACAATTGACAGTGGATTCATGCTCTTCATTAGACTCTTAATTCTAGATACTTATTGAATTCAAATTCCACCATCTGCTATGGCAGGAATTGAACCTGGGTCCCTGGAACATTAGAGATAATAAAATGTGAGGCTGGATGAACACAGCAGGCCAAGCAGCATCTCAGGAGCACAAAAGCTGACGTTTCGGGCCTAGACCCTTCATCAGAGATGCTGCTTGGCCTGCTATGTTCATCCAGCCTCACATCTTATTATCTTGGATTCTCCAGCATCTGCAGTTCCCATTATCTCTCCCTGGAACATTATCTGGGTTTCTGGATTAACAGTCCAGCAATAATACCACTGGGCCGTTGCCTATACAGCTGTAGCCAGAGGTATTATCCCTGGACTATTAATCCAGAGACCTGGATAAAATTCTGGCCCTAGCCAGTGTTGCTGCAGTATGTGTTGGGAAAAGCCTAGACAGTGTGTAGATTTCCTTTGAATTAAATGAGCAAATACATATGTAACAGAGTCGTGTTAAAAAAAACCTAGATTTTGAATGGGAAAGCCTAGGTTGAACTGAGAAAAATATAGATCTCGGTGGATAAACATAGGAGTGGCAACATTTATTCCATTATCACCTCTTCTTAAACGCTTTGCCTCAGCTCATAAAGGTAAGAATCCCATAGGCTTCTTCACTGCTTTATCTACCTTAAGGTCCTCCCGAGTCATTGGAAACCACTGCTTGAGGATCTGGGACCATTCTTTTCAAATAGAAATGAAGCTAAATCTGAGTGTAGGAGTTGCTCCATCATGTTGAAGTTGTACAGAACAGTTGGTAAGGCAGCTTTTAAGTACTGTGCACAGTTCTGGTTGTCCTGTATAGGAAGGATATTATTAAGTTGGAACGGTGCAGAAAAAGTTTTATAGAATCCCTACAGTGTGGAAGCAAGCTGTTCAATCCATCGGGTCAACACTGACCCTCCGAAGAACACCCAGCTCAGACACAACCCTCACCCTATCCCTGCAATCCCACATTTCCCATGGCTAGACTGCACATCCCTGGACACTATGAGGCAATTTAACGTGGCCAATCTGCCCTAAGCTGGACTGTGAGAGGAAATCGGATTACCCGGAGGAAACCCACAAAGACATGGGAAGAACGTACAAACTCCACACAGATTTACAAGTTGTTGCTGGGATGAGGGGATTGAGTCATAAGGAGAGGCTGGTACTTTCTTCCTTGGATCATAGGAGGTTGAGGGATAACCATATAGAGGCTTAGAAAATCACAAGGAACATTAATAGGGTGAATAGCCAAGGTCTTTTTCCCAGGGT
The DNA here is from genome assembly GCF_030684315.1 of Stegostoma tigrinum. Taxonomy (NCBI): domain Eukaryota; kingdom Metazoa; phylum Chordata; class Chondrichthyes; order Orectolobiformes; family Stegostomatidae; genus Stegostoma; species Stegostoma tigrinum. The sequence goes on along the minus strand of NC_081395.1, from coordinate 13,153,622 downwards.
AGGGGAGTCCAGAACTAGAGGGCATCAGGTTAGGGTGAGCAGGGAAGGACTTAAAAGGGACCTGAGGGGCAACTTTTCCACACAGAGAATGATTCATACGTGGAATGAACTGCCAGAGGAAGTGGTAGAAGCAGGTACAGTTACAACATTTAGAGTCATAGAGATGTACAGCGTAGAAAACCGACCCTTCAGTCCAACACGTCCATGCCGACCATATATCCTAGATAAATCCAGTCCTATTTGCCAGCATGTGGCCCATTACTCCCTAAACCTTTCCTATTCATGTGCCCATCCGGATGTTGTAATTGTACCAGCCTCCTCCACTTCCTCTGGCAGCTCATTCCACACACACACCGCCCTCTGCGGGAAAAGGTTGTCCCTTAGGTTCCTTTTAAGTCCTTTCCCTCTCACCTTAAACCTATGCCCCTCTAGTTTTGGACTCCCCAACCCTGGGAAAAGACCTTGTCCCTTCACCCTATTCATGCCCCTCTATAAACCTCTGTTAGGTCACCGCTCAATCTCTGACGATCCAGGGTAAATAGCCCCCAGTCTAATCAGCCCCTCCCTGTAGCTCAAACCCTCCAACCCTGGCAACATCCTTATAAATCTTTTCCAAACCCTTTTCAAGTTTCACGGCATCCTTCCTGTAGCATTCCTATAACTTGAAAAGACATTTGGACAAGTACGTGGATAGGAATGTTTTAGGGAGATATGGACCAAACGCAGGAAAATGGGATTTGGGAAACCTGGTCAGAGTGGACTGAAGGGTCTGTTTCTGTCACTTTCTGACTCTATTTGCCAATTCATTCCTGAAAAGACTTTGGAAGCAAAGTCTTTGGAGTTTTATTTTAGGCAGTGGTAAATAATTTATGAGAAGCGAGGGGTGACAGGTTTCAGGAAGAGGGGAGATGGGTCATTCGAATTGCGGTTACATCAGATCAGCTGTGATCTTATTGAATGGTGGAGCAGGCTTGAGGAGCTGAATGGCCCACTCCTGCTCCTAAACCTAGGTTCATCCGAGGGACAGAAAGGCACAGAGAGCTCCTCAGTGAGAACTGAACGGTCCAGGACAAATCCCGGACATGTGCCTATGCGGCGATATTGTCTCAATGTGTTGTTTGGGAGCTCAGACTACCAACACTTGGACTCAATATTGTTCTGGCTTTGAAGTACATACAATGGAATGAGAGTTCCCATTGGAGCCAGTGAATTATTCCAAGGACAGATCATGCACTCCGTTAATTATATGCGATAATGCCTGAAACCATTTGTTATAAATACCTCCACATACCACACACTAATTGCACAATCAATCACCCAAGTTGCAAGTCTGAACTAGAGCGAATGTGGAATTAAGTACAGAATCAGAGGTGGCCAATGATGAAAACTGCTTGCATGGTCCTTATGGGCCTTAGGGAGCATGTATACAGATTGTTTATTTGCTGGTGTGAGGTCTGCTACACTTAGTGTTAAGTTGCTAGTGGTGGTTAGGGTCAGGCAGGCAGGAAAGCAATGCATCAAATGACTTCTCGCCAATGCTCAGGAGATCCCTTGGTTACAGCAACCCTGCAACGATAAGTTAGTGAGGAACCAGCCCAAATGCGGCCTGTATCCCAAGGCTTTTTCACATTAATTTGTTCACGAGATGTGGCCATGTTTGGTGGGGCCTAGCATTTATCGCCCATCCCTAGTAGGGGGCTGATGGCCTAGTGGTAGTGGTGAGACTTTTAATTATTTTTAAGCATCCCAACAGAGCAGAAACAGCCCATTTGGCCCAACACGCCCATGCCAACCATCCAAAGATCATCCCACCCAGAAACCACCCCAATAAACTATCCCTGTAATCCTACATTTCCCATATCTAACCCACCTAGCCTGCACATCCGTAGACAGAGTGGGGCAATTTAGCACAGCCAGTGCATCTAACCTGCACGTCTTTGGACTGTGGGAGGAAACCGGTGCACTCAGGAAACCCACGCAAACACAGGGAGAATGCGCAAACTCCACACAGACACTCGCCCGAGGCTGGAATCGAACCCGGGTCCCTGGTGCTGTGTTATCACTGAACCACCATCCCACCCTATTAGACCTGAGACCCAAGTCATATTTTGGGGACAAGGGTTCGATTCCCACCACTACACATGGTGGAGGTTAAAATTGTATCAGTGATAATGGGAACTGCAGATAGTCTAGGCCCGAAATGTCAGCTTTTGTGCTTCTGAGATGCTGCTTGGCCTGCTGTGTTCATCCAGCTTCACACTTTGTTATCTTACTACAGATGGTGGAGTTTGAATTAAATAATCTGGAATGAAGAGTCTAATGATGACCATGAAACTGTTGACAGGAGAAACCCCCATCTGGTCAATTCAGGCAAGGAAACCTGCCATCTCTACCTGGTCTGGCCTACATGTGACTCTAGACCCACAGCAATATGGTTGACTCATAACTGCCCTCTGGTTCATAGGGATGGGCGATAAATGCTGCCTAGTCCCACATCCCACAAATTAATAATTTTTTAAAAATCACACTTGAGAAGGTGATGGTGAGCTGCCTTCTTAAATCGTTGCAGACTGTATGTTGTGGGGTTCGGAAGAATTTTGACCAAGCAACACTGAAGGAGCTGCAATATATTTCCAGTTCAGGAAAAAGAGTGGCTTGGTGGGGAGCATGAAGTTGGTGATCTTCCCATGTATCTGCTGCCCTTGGCCTTCTGAATGGTAGAGGTTAGGGGTTTGGAAGGTGCTGTCTAAGGACCTTTGGTGAATTTCTATAGTTCATATTGTACTGAGTGTCAGTGGCAGAGGGAGTGGATGTTGAATGTAACGGGTTGTGGTGCCAATCTCATGGGGCTGCACTCATCCAACGCGTACATTTTCACCCAGCGACACTGATGGAGTGCTGATCTTACTTCCCAAGTCAGGAAGCTGAGACGCTCAGAGAAGACCCAGTGTGTGGTCCATAGAAACACAGACGATAGGAGCAGAAGGAGTCCTTTCTGCCCTTTGAACCTGCTCTGCCATTCTTCATGATCATGGCTGGTAGTTCAACTCAGTAGCCTAATCCTGCTTTCTCCCCATAACCTTTGATCCCATTCACCCCCAAGTGCTAGTCGTCTCTTGAGTACATTCAATGTTTTGGCATCAACTACTCCCCGTGGTAATGAATCCCACAGGCTCACCACTCTTTGGCTCCTCATTCCCGTCTCAAGTGGTCTACCCCTAATCCTCAGACTGTGACCCCTGGTCCTGGACACACCCTTCATTGGGAACATCCTCCCTACATCTACCCTGTTCAGTCCTGTTGGAATTTTATAAGTCTCTGTGACATCCCCCCTCATTCATCTGAACTCCAACAAAAACAATCCCAACCTCGTCAATCTCTCCTCATATGTCAGACCCGCCATCCCCGGAATCAGCTCGGTAAACCTTTGCGGCACTCCCTCAGGAGAAAGAACATCCTTCCTCAGAAAGGGAGACCAAACCGCACACAATATTCCAGGTGCGGCCTCACCTGTATAACCTCTTGTGTATCCACTGCCCCTGTCCTTCCAGGGGGTAGAGCACACAGGCTGCCGGGAGCGTGGCTAGCTCAGTGTAGGTTTCTGCACTGCGTCTTGTCCAAACTGCAGCTGCTGTGCAGCGGTGGTTCAAGCTGACATTTAAACTGCTGGACACTGCAGGGATGTGATGTTTAAACAGGCTGCTTCACTTCGGGTCCTGTGGACTTGGCTGCTGTCCTCACTATATTGCAGCTATTTGCGGGTGGCACCACAATTGGTGGTATTGTGGAGAGTGAAGAAGGTTATCTAAGAGTACAAAGAAATCTTGATCAATTGGGTTATTGGGCTGAGGAGTTGCAGGTGGAGTTTGATTTGGATAAATGCAAGGTATTGCGTTTTGGTAAAACAAACAAGGGCAGGACTTATACAGTTACAAGTACGGCCTGTGTTAGGGTTGTAGAACAGGTGTTCAGGTACGTAATTCTTTGAAGTTTGTGTCAGGATGGTTGAGAAGGTGCTTGGCATGCTTGCCTGCATTGCTGAGATCTTTAAGCAAAGAATGTCATGTGGAGGTTGTACAGGACGTTGGTGAGGCCTCTTCTGGAGCATTGCGTGCAGTTCTGGTCACCCTGTTATAGGAAGGATATTATTAAGCTGGAGAGGGTTCAGAAAAGATTTACCAGGATGTTGCCGGGAATGGAGGGCTTGAGTTATGAGAAGAGACTGGGACTTCTTGACTGGTGGTTGAGAGGTGACCCTACAGAAGTTCATAAAATCAGGAGGAGTATAGGTAATATGTCTTTTTCCTAGGTTGGGGGGATTTCAAGACCTGGAGGCATATCTTTAAGGTGAGAAGGAGAAAGATTTAAAAGGGTCCCAAATTTTTTCATACAGAGTTCATGTGTGGAATGAACTGCTGAAGGAAATGGTAGATGCAGTTACACTGACAACATTTTAAAGCCATTTGGACAGGTACGTGAACAGGAAAGGTTTAGAGGGAAATTGGCCAAATGCTGGCAAATGGGACTGGATTAATGTGGATTATTGAGTTAGACCGAAGGCTATGTTTCCATGTTGTACATCTCTATGACTTCTGGTCTGGCCCATGGACACTGGTCATGTCCAACCTGACACCTTCCTTAACAGGAATGTTAGTCTGTGAAGCCCAATCTTAATCTCCCCCAATAGAAGGACAAGGAGTCAGGTCCCACATCTGGCCAGCTAGAACTGGGATGGAGCAGGGAGACCACCCTGTGTGTTCGGATGCCTGGTTAAAAACAGAATATTTGTTTGGCGTTGGCCACTTTATTAGTGTTGAAGGGGAGCGTGTTGGGTGGTGGAGGTAGAGTCTCTGGGTCAGGAGTCCCACTCTGAGTCCATCCTCACAGACTTGGTGGCCAAGAACGTGTGTGTGCACGGGAGTTGGTAGCACATTGTGAATGCCGCTGGACTAGCAGTCCAGAGGTTCGAATCCCGGCTTTGCAGGTGGTGCAATCTGAGCTTGATAAGATCTGGAATTAAGTCTGTGCCAAGTAAAATCCTATCATAGTCACTCACATCTTTTTAGTGAAAGTAAATCTGACATGCTTACTTGGTCTGGCCTACCTGTGCCTCTCACCCCAGAACGATGCTGTTGACTCTTAACTGCCCTCTGAGGAATTAGGGATTGGCAATAAATGCTGGCCTGTAATACCCCCATCCCTTGAACAAATAGCCTAGCAAGCCACTCAGTTGAAGGGCAATTAGGAATGGTCAATAAGCATTGTTGATGCCCAAATCTGATGGAAGAAGCTAATGAAAGTTGGTTAGGTGTCAACTTGGAAATCATGTGGTTGGCATCAGTCTGGCCCCGAGGAGCCTTGGCAACACACAATTTTACGTGCATGTTGCAGACAGTGGTGAATGGATTTAGGCCAGAGGGTATAGCACGAAGCCAGTCAAAACAAGCGACAGTAGATTTATTCACTGCATGTACATCCCTGTCCCTCTGACCTACAGCCCCAGGGTTCTCACTCCCCTCTTTACAGCCTTTCAAAGGTCAAACCAAACTGGACGTGTTCCTGGAAGAAGCGAAAATCAAATTTTCCATGATGGGTTCCAGCCTCCTCATTGGTACCCACCCATCAGAGAAGGCCTGATGTGTGTCAGTGTCCATATGTGCATCTTCTCTGGGGACTCCCACCCCCTAGGAAGTGAGGTAACTGGCAAAGAGAGGAAGCAGGCGTGTGACCATCTACCGCACAGTCTGCTGCCTGGGCACCTTGGCCAGACTGAGCCCTTGACTTGCCCATTTTCCCCGCAGTGGCCAAGCATCAGTAACTTTGAGCTGAAATGCCATAAAGGGGAGCGGCCTGAGATGACTGTCTGTGTGGAATTTGCCCGTCCTCTCTGTGGATTTCCACCAGCTGCTCCAGCTTCTCCCCATATCCAAAGACAGGCAGGTTGGGCGGATTGGCCGCACTAAATTTCCCCACAGAGTCCTGGCCATGGTAAATGTGAAGTTATGGGAATAAGGTGTGTGGATGCTGTTCAGAGAGTCGGTGCAGCCGTGGTGGGCCAGATGGCCTGTATCTACTGTAAGGATTCTATCAGCATTACAATTTCTGGAGCAAATGGAACTTAAGTCTGGGCCTCCTAGCTCAGAGATATGGGCATTGCCTGCCATTCCACAAAGGCCCAACAAAACAGAGTAGTATCTCCGTTCCTCTCACACTTTAGCAATGTCCCTGGCTGGTTTCAAACCTGGGACCTTGCACGTACAAAGCCAAGGTGATAGCCGCTGCACTACAGAGACCTCTCCTTCCTCACTCCTATAAATGAACATGAAGCCAAAACCAATTCAACTAAATTTTTTACAAAGTCCCTTAAAGGGGCACAGAAACACAAAAACTTTGAAGCAAATTTAAATTAAAATGTTCTTGGGGTCAGAGGTAAAACACCCCAGCCCCCGTGGTGCCCACCAGTTGATGGAAACCTTTTCAAAGCAACTCCACAGCAAAATAAAATACAAACTCGAGGTCACCAGCCCCCTGAAGGGACACCACAGCAAAAATCGCATTTTCAAACTTAATTTAACCGAATTCAGATGAATGTTTAGGAGGCGAATGTTGCATTCCAGCCCCTGCAGTGCCTGACTGCCATGGAAGATCTTGTCTGATCCCCATCCTTCATCGATGATGCCCTTCGCTTTTGCATCTTCCACAATGCAGTCCACAAACCCTTGATGGTCGAAAGCTGTGGATAGTGACAGGAAAGGATCCAGTGTTCTTTGCCAGCACCTTGGGTGACCAGGAATCTCTCCCAACGTTACTGCCTGCCCTTGGTGTGTGTTGGAAAGATTTCCAAGCTGGTATCTTCTTCCATGGGATGTGGGCAAAACTGGCATTTGCCGCCCTGCCCTGAATTGCCTTTCCACCGAATGGCTTGCCAGGCTATTTGTTCACAGGACATGGGCATCACCAGTCGGGCCTGCATTTATTGCCCAGAGTGGGGGAGGGACGAAGAGTAAACCACATTGCTGTGAGGTCTGGACACTTCTGCAGGCCGGACCTGGTAAGGATGGCAGATTTAACTTCCCTAAAGAACATGCGCAAACCAAATGGGTTTTTATGGCTGCTTGATTGCCATTAGTTTCATTTTTTTTCATAGAATCCCTACAGTGTGTGAGCAGGCCATCCAGCCTATCAAGTCCACACCGACCCTCCAAAGGGCATCCAGACCCAAACCCGTACCCTATTTGTATAACCGTGCATTTCCCTTGGCAAATCCAGTAGCCTACATATCCCTGAAAACTAGGGGCGATTTAGCATGGCCAACCCACCCTACCTTGCACATCTTTGGACTGTGAGAGGAAACCCACACAGACCTGGGGAGAATGTGCAAACTCCGCACAGAGACAGTCGCCTGAGTGTGGATTTGAGCCCGGGTCCCTGACGCTGTGAGCAGTGGTGCTAACCCCTGTGCCATCCTGACGCATGTGATATTGTGTAGAAGCAGGAGCGGTGCCCCCTCAGTACCATGTTGGGAAGGTCGAGGGGGATTATTGTATTCCTTTCCTGGAGTGGGGTTTGACGCTTGTGACCCAGTGAGACACAGACGACCCACGGTTAGCCCAGCGCCATTCAGTAGCTGCAGATCTGGGAGGCTGGGTCAACGATGACCAATTCAGTGGTGGTGTGCCGAAAACGGTCATTCACGGGCTGTAGGTTAATGGCTCTTGTTGCTGCCGATTTCTGGTACATACCACTCACACCAAGTTGGAGGGTGTGGCAGCGACCGCAAAGGACAGATTTTGCGCAAGAGACAGAGCTACACTGATAGATGTGTCCATGCATGTCTGACAGGTATTTCCCATCGCAACAGAAGCTGCGCATACAGGACAATAGATAACAGGCAGTCAGTTATAAGTCAATAATTCAGCCAAGTGCTTCTGGTACCCTCAGAGCTTATGTCTGTCACCAGAACCTCAGAGGCAAATTAGTTCACTCACACCCATCTTTCCATTCTGCAAAATGCTTTGGCTGTGTGTATCCGTTTAAAAATTAGATTTTGATCGGAACGTACATCGCTTGCTCTGATGTCAAAGGGGGTCAGTTCCATATATATAAGTTAGTGTGATTTATCAGAGAACGGTACCGCTGAATCTAATCTTTACATACAGCTATAGGTGCTTACAAGTGGAGAGATGATGGCCCAGTGAAATTATAATTGGAATGTTAATCCAGAGATCCACGTAATGTTCTGGAAACCCAGGTTCAATTCCTGCCATGGTAGAAGGTGGAATTTGGATCCAGTTTAAAAACCTGGAATGAAAGGTCAAATGATGACCATAAAGCCATTGTCAGGGGGTTGGGGGAGAAAGCGCATCTGCCTCACTCAGGGAAGGATACTGCTATCCTTACCTGGTCTGGCCTACACGTGACTCCTGACCCCCACAGCAATGTTGCTGACTCTTGGCTGCCCTCTGAGTCATTAGGGATGCGCTATAAATTCTGGCCAGAGACATCCTCATCCTGTGAATTAATTTTAAGAAATTTACATACAGTTGCACGTTGCAAACAAGCAAGTCCTCGCCCAACAACAAGTGTCAATCATTTCCCTTATGTTGGAGCGCATGCAAATCCCCAGTGAATGCCCATTGCCCACGTACATGTAACTGCAAATGAAAAGAAACTGAGAAAGCAGGAGCAGGCCATTCAGCCCTTCAAGCTTGCTTTAACATTCAATATCTGATCATCCAACTCCGTCCCCTGTTCCCTGCTTTCTCCCCCCATACCCTTCGACCCCGTTAGCCCTAAGAACTATACCTAACTCTTTCTTGAAAACATTCAATGTTTCAGCCACTGTCTGTGTCAGAGAATCCCACAGGCTCCCCACTCTCTGGGTGAAGACATTTCTCCCCATCTCAGTCCCAAATGGCCCACCCCGTAATCCTTAAGCTATGATCCCCTGGTTCTGAACTCACCAGGTCATTGGGAACATGCTTCCTGCATTGACCCTGTCTAGTCCTGTTTGAGTTTTATAGCTTTTTCTGAGATCTACCCCCTCATTCTTCCGAACCTCCAGTGAATTTAATCCCAACTGATCCAGTCTCAGTTTGTATATAAGTCCTGCCATCCCAGGATTAGATTCCCTTCTGTTTCTTTAAGGGAAGATTATAGTTTCCATACACAATGAAAATCTCAAAGCGAATCAAATCTAAGCCTGGTATATTGTCTGCCAAGTCTCGCCTGGGATCCCAAACAGTTCCATGGTGCATGCACTTTGAAACCTTGTTTTCTCTTGCACACATCCATTTCCTTTGGGAGGTTTCTTTTGATTCATGGCCAATCCATAAGCTTTTACACATTCTGTTGAGCATTTGCTGAATTTGAGCTCTGTCCAAACACAGAGTCCCAAGAGATCTACAGCACAGAGAACAGGTCCTTTGGCCCATCATGTCTGCACTATAGAATCATAGAAACCCTACAGTGCAGAAGCAGGCCATTCAACCCATCAAGTCTACACTGACTGTCCGAAGAGTATCCACCCAGACCCGCTCCCCTACCCTTGTCACCCTGTACTTCCCATAGCTACCCTGCCTAGCCTAGACACTGTGTGTAATTTATCGTGACCAGTCCACCTAACCCTTGCATCTTTGGACTGTGGGACGAAACTGGAGACACACACAAACACACACACACACACACACACACACACACACACACCATATAAACGCCATGCAGACAGTTGCCTGAGGCTGGAATCAATCCCAGGTCCCTGGCGCTGTGAGGCCGCAGTGCTAACCACTGAGCCACCCCAATAGGCATTGAGAATACACCTCTGACATCTATTGTGGTAAAAATGTATCTATTCACCAGTGTCCTTGGGGAAAGGGAAACAGCTGTCCTTACCCCGTCTGGCCCACACGTGACTCCAGACCACTGGTTGTTCCTAACTGCCTTCCCTAATGACTTATCGAGCTACTTAGTTCAAGAGTGATAGCAAATGAGCAGGCAACATTGGCATCACCAGTGATAGCTACATCCCATGAAGGAATATTTCCAGCAAGCAGATCCTACCAAACAAAAAACTCAAGCCTAGGGCGATGTTCCTTACAAGCTGTGCAGCTGCTCAGAGGGACCGTGCATGCTGTTTTAAAGAAAACTTTGTACCTCGTTCTTTTCTTTGACAGGAAAGCAACTCATGTCTGCCAAATCCCTCTGCACACCAACTTGTAACAGGCTCTGTCCAGTTAAAAGGGCTTGCTTAGCCAGCCTGCATACACTAGTCCCAAAACAAGACATGCACAGTTCAGTATGATCCCATGGTTATATAGAGCCTGCCAAACTGGGGTGGCACGGTGGCTCAGTGGCTAGCACTGCTGTGTCACTGCACCAGGGACCTGCATTCAATTCCAGCCTCGGGCGACTGTCTGTGTGGAATTTCCACATTCTCCCCGTGTCTGCGTGGGTTTCCTCCCACAATCCAAAGATGTGAGGGTTAGGTGTACTGGTCACGGTAAGTTGCCCACAGTGTCCAGGCTAGGTTGGTTAACCTTGGGAAATACAGGGTGACAAGGGTAGGGGAGCGGGTCTGGTTGGATAATCTTCGGAGAGTCAGTGTGGACTCGATGCGTTGAATTGCCTACTTCTGCACTGTAGGGTTTCTATGATTCTATAGTGCAGACATGATGGGCCAAAAGACCTGTCTCTGTGCTGTAGATCTCTTGGGACTCTGTGTTTGGACACAGCTCTGGTCATTTGATACTTCTGAGTGTTTTGCGTTTCTTCACATTGTGCTCCATCTGCCACGTAGTTGTCCAATTTCATAACCAGCCCTAAATCTAGAGCCTGTTCAGGCCCTCCTTACAGCTTATACTTCGTGATATCACAGCATAACAAGTGCGCTCTTCGTTATAAAATGAAGGGGGGGCAATTCTAAAGGGGGGCAGAAGCAGAGAGAGCTGAGGTTTACATATGCACAGGTCACTAAAGATGTCAGGACTGGTGGAGAGCGCAGTTAATAAAGCATATCACCTTCTCCGCATTATTAATAGGGACATAAAGTACATGAGCAAATTGATGTTGACCTTGTATAAGACACCTGTTGAACTTCAACTATGTACGGTGCTGGATACCAAAGTATAGGTAAGATGTAAATGAACTGGAGAGAGCGCCATAGCAATTTACAAGAAAGGTTCCAGGAAAGAGAAGCTTCAGTGATGAGAGTAGATTAAAGACATTGGGGACAGTTCTCAGAGAGAAGTAAGTTGAGAGAGCGAGACCTACTGGACCTCTCAAAATCAAGACCAAGGGAATGCTGAATAGGGAGAAGCCAGTCCTACTCAGAAAAGGAGCAAGAACAAGAGAGGCAGGATGTGCAGAAAAAACAAGGGTGATGTGAGAAAAAAGAAACTTTTTGACACAGCGAATCATTAAGGTGTGGAATGCATTGCCTGGATATGTAGCAGAGGCTGGTTCAGTTGAGGTGTTCAAGTGGGCATTGGAACATCACTAGAATAGAAACAGGATGCAGAGACTGGGAAAGACAAAAGGCAATTGATTGACACTCAGTAATAAGATTCATTTGATGAGTTAGTGCAGGCACGATGGGCTGAGTGGCCTCTTTCTGTACCGTAACCCTTCTCTAATTCTGTGTGTGGCTCAGAGGGCAATTTGTAAGGGGAGGGTTGTGGCCAGTTTATCTGCTGCCCTTGTCCTTCTTGGTGCTCGGTAGCTTTGAGTTTGGAAGGTGATTTGAAGGATCATAAAATGAGAGGCCAGTTCAGAAACAGTTCACGAATACAGTGGCACTCAATTATTTTGCTGTGGGAGCCCTGTTTGTTGTGCATGGGCTGGTTCACCTTGAATGTTGGTTCTGTACAGCAGTATGACAGCAGCCTGTGATGAAGTGTCAGCTGTGCTGACACCTGCCCGTCACATTGCTGCGAACAGCTAAGTGAGCAGCAACTTAAGATCCGCATTCTGTTTGAATTCAGAAATTAGAGACTGGTGGCAGTGTGCAGCGTCCTGACAGAATTCGCTCTGACAGCAGCGACACAGTGAATGTCAGAAAGACAACAAACAACTCCACGCTCCCACACTTAGTACTATGGTACAAAGTCCATCACAGTCCCTGCACGGTACTGTAATGCGCTGCCTGTCACCACTTGCTGCTCAATATTATAGCACACTGCCTGCAGCCACTTCACACTCAATACTGCACTGTATTGCATGTGACCCGCTGAATCCCCTAACACACCGCCTGTTACACGCCCTGCTCAATATTGCAACACGCTGCCTGTTACATTCCATACTGAATACTGTAATACACTCCCTGTTACAATCTCTGCTCAGTACTGTAATACACTGCCTGTCCCACTCCCTGCTAAATACTGTAGTACTCTGCCTGTTTAACTGCCTGCTCAATGCTTCGAGCCACGTTACGTTTAATAAATCAGTTCTACAATGTGGCACAATGAGAGTATGGCAGTTTTCCCTCCCAGTCCACAGAAACATCTTGACTTTGAAAATCAGCAAGCACGGGGAGTTGATGGCCCAGTGGTGTTATCACTGGACTTTTAATCCATAGAGCCAGTTAACATTCAGTGGACCTGGGTTTGATTCCCACCACAGCTGATGGTGGAATTTGAATTCAGTAAATATCTGGAATTAAGAATCTAATGATGGCCATGAATCCATTGGTGATTACAGGGAAAGTCCTGTCTGGTTTATGAATGTCCTTTAGGGAAAAAAACTACTGTCCTTACCTGGTCTGGTCTGCGTGTGAATCGCGACCCACAGTAATGTGCTTGACTCTTAACTGCCATCTGGGCAGTTAGGGATGGGCAATAAACGCTGCCTGGGCAGTGTCACCTACATCCTGTGAATGAATTTTAAAAATCGAATTGACATCTCCTGATGTAACGCATGCTCTGTCTGAGACGGACAACAGTTCTGATCACAGCAACATAACCGCCGAAATAAAAATCAGACCTCAGCACTGACCCTCCGACAGTGCCCTCTCCCTCAGCACTGACCCTCCGACAGTGCCCGCTCCCTCAGCACTGACCCTCCGACAGTGCCCTCTCCCTCAGCACTGACCCTCCGACAGTGCCCGCTCCCTCAGCACTGACCCTCTGACAGTGCCCTCTCCCTCAGCACTGACCCTTCAGCAATGCGGTGCTCCCTCAGCACTGACCGTCCAACAGTGCCCGCTCCCTCAGCACTGACCCTCCGACAGTGCCCACTCCGTCAGCACTGACCCTCCGACAGTGCGGCGCTCCCTCAGCACTGACCCTCCAACAGTGCCCTCTCCCTCAGCACTGACCCTCCCACAGTGCAGCACTCCCTCAGCACTGACCCTCCGACAGTGCCCGCTCCCTCAGCACTGACCCTCTGACAGTGCCCTCTCCCTCAGCACTGACCCTTCAGCAATGTGGTGCTCCCTCAGCACTGACTGTCCAACAGTGCCCGCTCCCTCAGCACTGACCCTCTGACAGTGCAGCACTCCCTCAGCACTGAACCTCCGACAGTGCGGTGCTCCCTCAGCACTGACCATCCGACAGCGCCCAGTCCCTCAGCACTGACCCTCCGACAGTGCGGCGCTCCCTCAGCACTGACCCTTCGACAGTGCCCGCTCCCACAGCACTGACCCTCCGACAGTGTGGCACTCCCTCAGCACTGACCGCTCGACAGTGCGGCGCTCCCTCAGCACTGACCCTCCGACAGTGCGGCGCTCCCTCAGCACTGACCCACCGACAGTGTGGTGCTCCCTCAGCAATGACCCTCCGACAGTGCCCGCTCCCTCAGCACCGACCCTCTGACAGTGCCCACTCCGTCAGCACTGACCCTCCGACAGTGCGGCACTCCCTCAGCACTGACCCTCCGACAGTGCGGTGCTCCCTCAGCACTGACCCTCCGACAGTGTCCACTCCCTCAGCACTGACCCTCCGACAGTGCGGCACTCCCTCAGCACTGACCATCCGACAGTGCCCGCGCCCACAGCACTGACCCTCCGACAGTGTGGCACTCCCTCAGCACTGACCGTTCGACAGTGCGGCGCTCCCTCATCACTGACCCTCCGACAGTGCGGCGCTCCCTCAGCACTGACCCACCGACAGTGTGGTGCTCCCTCAGCAATGACCCTCCGACAGTGCCCGCTCCCTCAGCACCGACCCTCTGACAGTGCCCACTCCGTCAGCACTGACCCTCCGACAGTGCGGCACTGCCTCAGCACTGACCCTCCGACAGTGCGGTGCTCCCTCAGCACTGACCCTCCGACAGTGTCCACTCCCTCAGCACTGACCCTCCGACAGTGCGGCACTCCCTCAGCACTGACCATCCGACAGTGCCCGCTCCCACAGCACTGACCCTCCGACAGTGTAGCGCTCCCTCAGCACTGACCATCAGACAGTGCAGCGCTCCCTCAGCACTGACCCTCCGACAGTGTGGCGCTCCCTCAGCACTGACCCTTCGACAGTGCAGCGCTCCCTCAGCACTGACCCTCCGACAGTGCGGCGCTCCCTCAGCACTGACCCACCGACAGTGTGGTGCTCCCTCAGCACTGACCCTCTGACAGTGCCCACTCCGTCAGCACTGACCCTCCGACAGTGCGGCACTCACTCAGCACTGACCCTCCAACAGTGCGGCGCCCCCTCAGCACTGACCCTCCAACAGTGCGGCGCTCCCTCAGCACTGACCCTTCGACAGTGCGGCGCTCCCTCAGCACTGACCCTTCAGCAACGCGGCGCTCCCTCAGCACTGACCCACCAACAGTCCCCACTCCCTCAGCACAGTCCCTCCAACAGTGCCCACTCCCTCAGCACTGACCCTCCGACAGTGCCCGCTCCCTCAGCACTGACCCTCCAACAGTGCACACTCCCTCAGCACTGACCCTCCGACAGTGCCCACTCCCTCAGCCGTGACCCTCTGACAGTGCCCACTCCCTCAACACTCACCCTCCAACAGTGCCCACTCCCTCAGCACAGACCCTTTGGCAATGCGGTGCTCCCTCAGAAACGACCATCCGACAGTGCGGCGCTCCATGATCACTGGCCCTCCAACAGCGCGGCGCTCCCTCTGCATGGACCCCCCGACAGTGCGCTGCTCCCTCAGCACTGACCCACCGACAGTGTGGTGCTCCCTCAGCACTGACCCTCTGACAGACCTTCCGACAGTGCCCACTCCCTCAGCACTGACCCTCCGAAGGTGCTGTCTCCCTCAGCACTGACCCTCCGACAGTGCCGTGCTCCCCAAGCACTGACCCTCCCACAGTGCAGCACTCCCTCAACACTGACCCTCCGACAGTGCGGCACTCCCTCAGCACTGACCCTTTGGCAACGCGGCACTCCCTCAGCACTGACCCTCCGACAGTGCTCTGCTCCCTGAGCATTGACCCTCCGACAGTGCGGTGCTCCCTCAGCACTGACCCTCCAACAGTGCCGTGCTCCCTCAGCACTGACCCTCTGACAGTGCTCTGCTCCCTGAGCAGTGACCCTCCGACAGTGCATCACTCCCTCAGCACTGACCGTCCGACAGTGCGGTGCTTCCTCAGCATTGACCCGCTGACAGTGCAGTGCTCCCTCAGCACTGACCCTTTGACAGTGCGGCACTCCCTCAGCACTGACCCTCCAACAGTGCGGCGCTCCCTCAGCACTGACCCTTCGACAGTGCGGCGCTCCCTCAGCACTGACCCTTCAGCAACGCGGCGCTCCCTCAGCACTGACCCACCAACAGTCCCCACTCCCTCAGCACAGTCCCTCCAACAGTGCCCACTCCCTCAGCACTGACCCTCCGACAGTGCCCGCTCCCTCAGCACTGACCCTCCAACAGTGCACACTCCCTCAGCACTGACCCTCCGACAGTGCCCACTCCCTCAGCCGTGACCCTCTGACAGTGCCCACTCCCTCAACACTCACCCTCCAACAGTGCCCACTCCCTCAGCACAGACCCTTTGGCAATGCGGTGCTCCCTCAGAAACGACCATCCGACAGTGCGGCGCTCCATGATCACTGGCCCTCCAACAGCGCGGCGCTCCCTCTGCATGGACCCCCCGACAGTGCGCTGCTCCCTCAGCACTGACCCACCGACAGTGTGGTGCTCCCTCAGCACTGACCCTCTGACAGACCTTCCGACAGTGCCCACTCCCTCAGCACTGACCCTCCGAAGGTGCTGTCTCCCTCAGCACTGACCCTCCGACAGTGCCGTGCTCCCCAAGCACTGACCCTCCCACAGTGCAGCACTCCCTCAACACTGACCCTCCGACAGTGCGGCACTCCCTCAGCACTGACCCTTTGGCAACGCGGCACTCCCTCAGCACTGACCCTCCGACAGTGCTCTGCTCCCTGAGCATTGACCCTCCGACAGTGCGGTGCTCCCTCAGCACTGACCCTCCAACAGTGCCGTGCTCCCTCAGCACTGACCCTCTGACAGTGCTCTGCTCCCTGAGCAGTGACCCTCCGACAGTGCATCACTCCCTCAGCACTGACCGTCCGACAGTGCGGTGCTTCCTCAGCATTGACCCGCTGACAGTGCAGTGCTCCCTCAGCACTGACCCTTTGACAGTGCGGCACTCCCTCAGCACTGACCCACCGACAGTGACCACTCCCTCAGTACTGACCCTCCAACAGTGCGGCACTCCCTCAGCACTGACCCTCTGACAGTGCCCACTCCCTCAGCACTGACCCTCCGACAGTGCGGCACTCTCTCACCTCTGACATTGCGGCACTCCCTCAGCACTGACCTTCCAACATTCCGGCGCTCCCCCGGCACTGACGCTCCAACAGTGCGGCGCTCCCTCAGCACTGAACGTCAGATGCTGCTGTGCTCCCTCAAAAACGCTGTGTGAGTGCCTGCAGGGTGTTCTGAATCTCTGCTCTGTATTACTAGTTTGATGCCATGCTGTCACTGCCTGTCCACCTTGCAGTGAGTGAGCTTAGCATCTGCCTGTTGACAGAATGTGATTCCTGCTGGAAAGGCTGGCATTCATTACGTGACTCCCCCCCTGCCCATTTGTAACAAAACCAACTGACTCCCATTGCTTCGACAGGATCTGACTGAGTGAGGATGGCACTCTGCATTCCTTCCAGGATGCCTGTGATGTTTTTCTGACAGTCAATGTCCCTGATACTAGTCTTGTTCTCTTGATTCTTGCTCCCTCCCCTCTCCCAGGGAGTTACAACATTGAGGAGGGAGTGGAACAAGCACGCTTTTTTGCATGCGTATTGTCCCGTACAAAGCAGATTTAGGGAATGTAGGAAGTGATGCTAAGGAGTCGGCCATTGTGCCCCTTCGGCCTGTTAGACCAGTTAACTGGCCATTTCTCTAACTCACTACCACAATATTCCCACCCCCCTTAGTACCGTGCAAACCATGTTCTGCAGTTCCCTGTGCAAACACCTCTCCTGAACGTCTCCCACTAAAACTTTTTATGTGAGTGGAATTGTGTAATGCTTCTGCTTCTTCCAGTACAAAACCTTTCCTTGAAATCTTTGTAGCGTCTCCCAATTACAGATGACATTGAAATTTAGATCGAGGTGGGGCTGGGGGTGGACGGCGAGTGATTGTAAAAGGATAACTCCTTCCACATTCAGATGCCGAGACAGAACTTTTTCGCTCGAGATTTAGCTGCGCAACCGGTCCCTGGGATTCCTAGGGACTAAGGATTGAGGATGGAACAAGCTGTTTCAGTTCCAGTTCATTCTTTTGAGAGATGAGGTATTTTTAGCTGAGAGCTTCGTGTCCCCAGATGGCATCTTTGAGCGTGCGCTGAAAATGAAATGTCACCAGACCTGGGGAGACCATCGTTCCGGGAGCAGAGCATGCCGCTATCTTTGGTGTGTCTGACAAATTGCCCAAATAATTCCTCGTGAATGCTCCCTCAGCGAATCTCTTTTCCAGCATTGAGCCCATCTGCTGACTTCTGTATTTGACTTCGACACAGTGACCTGTTCAAGAGCTTCACTGTCTCTGTGTACCTGCACCAGACACTGCAACCAGCCAAGAGAATGGCAGACCTTTCCTTCTTTAGCAAATGAATGCAGTGCAGATAACTGTGAGGCAAACTGAACGAAAGAGAGAGAAAGAGAGAGACTCTGGTGTCAGATAACATGGCAGAAAAGGAGTTCATGCACAAACTTGCAGAAGCAGAGATAGCAGGAATCGGCCATTCAGCACTATTCCACCATTCAACCCGATCACGCTTGATCGTCCAACTCATGCCCCCATTCCCGCTTTCTCCCCCATGCCCTTTAGCCCCAGAACTGTCTCTGACTCCTTCATGGAAATGTTCAGTGTTCCGGCCTCAACCGCTTTCTGTGGTGGAAAATCCCACTCTCTGGGCAGCAAGGATAGAGGAGTAGACTATTCTATAAATGGGGAAGTGGTTCAGAAATCCAGAGTACAGAGGGACTTGGGAATCCTAGGTCAGGATTCCCTTAAGGTTAACATGAAATTTCAGTTGAGAGTTAGGAAGGCAAATGCAACGTTAGAATTCATTTCGAGAGGGCTAGAATACAAGAGCAGGGCTGTACTACTGAGGCTGTATAAGGCTCTGGTGAGATCACATTTGGAATATTGTGAGCAGTTTGTGCCCCATACCTAAGGAAGGATATTGCTGTCCTCGGAGGGAGCCTAGAGGAGGGAGAATGATCCCAGGACTGAAGGGCTTTTCATATGAGAAGCAGTTGAGGTGAATGCTGCTGGTTTTTCTTTTAAGAACAACAAAAATTCCTTCCTAGCGATGGCTGCTGCGGTTAATCACAAACTGGGAGCCTCCCACCCAGCAGCTCCAGTTAATCACCAGCAAATGCACCATTGAACCCTTGTTTGCCCTCCCTCTCATTCCCGGAACAAAGAGGAAAGTCAGTCACAGTGTCATCTCCCTAAAATGCATTCATGTTGCAGGATCACTGAGAGTTTAATGACTACCATTCACTAATCATTGACTTTGAGTCTTCTCCAGACAGCTTTCAGATGGCATTAAATATCTCACAGAAGCTAATACCCTGCAAAGTTGGATTAAATATCCCTTTTGTTTTCTCATTCACTCTTGCCCTCACCTCTGTAAGGTATACAATTTTCTTCCCTGCTTTTGCAAATCCATTTGGTTTGCTAATGACCTTCAAGGATAGAAATCTGCCCCCTTACCCAGTCTGGCCTACATGTGATTCCAGGCCCCACTGCAATTTGGTTGACTCTTTGCCGTCCCTGGGAAATGGCCTGGAGAGATAATTCAGGATAGAGATAAAGAAAATGTCGATTTTCTTCGCGACACCCACATCCCAACAAAGAATTAAAATTGAGAGTGGGATTCCTAGTATTTACTCGAACTTGAACAGGACATTGGTGAGGCCACATTTGGAAAACAGTGTGCAAGAAGGATGTTATGAAATGAGAAAGGGCACAGTAAAGATTTTCAAGGATGTTGCTGAGACGGAAGGTTTCAGCTCGAAAGAAAGGCTAGATAGACTGGGACATCTTTCCCTGGAGTGTGGGAGGATGAGGGCGTGACCTTATAAAGATCTATAAAATCATAAAGCACATGTATAGGGTGAGTAGCCAAGGCCTCTTCTCCAGCGTAGGAGAGTCCAAAACGAGAAGGGCATAGGTTTAAGGTGAGAGGTGAAAGATGTAAAAGGGACCTGAGGGGCACCATTTTCAGACAGAGGGTGGTGCATATGTGTGTCAAATGAGCTGCCAGAGGGATGGTAGAGGCAGGTACAATTACAACATCTAAAAGACATTTGGACAGGTACACGAATAGGAAGGGTTCAGACGAATATGGACCTAATGTAAGCAAATAGGACTAGTTCAGTTTAGGAGACCTAGTTGGCATGGACACATTGGGCCGAAGGGCCTGTTCCCACACTGTCAACTCTCTAACTGTGTGACTCCTGTGAATCTGGTGTTACTCTTGAACCTGCTGTTCTTAGCTTTATTGCTGTAAAGGAAGGGATTCACATTTGTAGTCCTATCTCTGGACTGGGATCCCAGAGAGCCAGAGAGCTACACTGTTAACAGGCAAAGCAGCACTTTTTCCAAAACAACAGGTTTTTGAATTTAGCCAATTAATTTAAACCACACCCTAGATACCAAAGCCCAGGTAAGTTTAAATCTGATGGTTTTGACAACCTCAGACCAATCTTTTGTGAGAAATTAATAGGTCATCAAGGGTAAAAAAGAAGAGGGCATTTGAAAATAGGGGTGAGAGCAAACTGCCATCTGTAAAGAGAACAGCTCTCAACAGCCATCAGCTCTGAAGAAACAGAAAATGACTCACAGAAATCTCTAAGATCTCAGAGTAAGCACCATCTAAATAAAGGTACTAAGACATTCTTAGCTAATATTCCTGACACAAGAATTCCATGGAGGAGGCGGTCCTGACTGGAGGACAGCGGAGAAGGCAAAAAACATTCTGGAAGGCTTATTCTGGCTATAGTTTCAAGGATTAAGCTTTTTTAAATTATTAATTTGGTTGATGTAAGTGGTACTCATATCTATTGGAACAGTGTGCCATTGGAATTTTGTTTCATTCGATAATAGTAATTAAGGGGGAATTGTTTGGTTTGTTAGTTGTTCTGTTAATTTGTTAACTGTTGGAGCTAGATAAATAAATTGTTACTTGTTTGTTGTAGAGTGACTGTCAGAAGTTCCTTTTATTTCACCTCCTTTATAACAGATTGGGAGGTGAAAGGCAGGTTATGCCACTTTTCATATCCCCTTTAACAGGTTACAAGGTGAGGTCAGATTCTCCGGGGGGTTTTGGTTTTAATTATCAGCAGGGTTCAACCACTCTTTCGCAACTAACTGGGGCTCGAGTCCTGGATCTGGCCAGCTAGTGTAAGGGATCTGAACGGATTTGCACAGATTTAGACAGACCTGGGGATTAGTCTCCTAGATCTTTAAATAAAACTTAGATAAGAAAAATCTGTTCAATTTCATTTACTTGTGGTTGGTTAAATCAAAAGTAACATTGCTGAAGAGGTTCCGTGGTTTGAAGATGCTTCCTAAATTTGCCAAGAGAGTTTAGACAGGTCGAGGAAGGGTCCACTTTCAGAATTAGCAAACAGGCTAGAATCTGCTTTAGCTAGGAACAAGAAGAAAGCTGAAATTTTGAAGGAGTAAGTCAAACATTTAGGTATACCAGAGAACCAGGCAAGTGCAAATAAGACAATTTGGAGTTAGAAATGGAAAAAGAGAGAGGAGAAGAAATGTTCAACTTGGAAAAGATGAAGTTGGGACTCGAAGCAGAATGACTTTAAACGGCAAAAGGCAAAGAGCAAAATAAAAGTGAGGATGAACAAACTCATCATAGCCAACATCGTAGTTCTGAGGAAAGGTCACTGGACCCGAAGCATTAACTTTTTTTCCCTTCACAGATGCTGCCAGATCCGCTGAGCTTTTCCAGCAACTTTGTTTTTGTAACCAGCATCCTGGTAGGGATATGTAAAAGTGTGTCAGAGCGTTACCAAGTTTGATGAAAAAGATGTGGAAGCCTTTTTCATTTCCTTTGAGAAATTGGCTCGGCAAATGGACTGGCCAGAGACTGTACGAGTAATGTTATTTCAGACTGAGTTAGTAGGCAGGGCTGGCAAGGTGTTTGTAGCACTGTCAGGGGAGGTGTCAGGAGACTATGAACAAGCACAAACAAGCAATTTTGAGTGTCTGTGAACTGGTACCAGAAACCTGTAGACAGCGGTTCAGAAATATAAGGAAGGGACCAGGTCACACTCATGTCGAGTTTGAAAGAATTAAACAGCAACTTCGATAGCATTGAAGATAGAAAAGACATGAGGATCTTAGACAATATTCTGCTGGAGGAGTTCAACAACTCACTTCCAGAAATGATAAGAACTCATGTTGGGGAACAGAAAGTTCAAACAGCGAGAGGAGCGAAAACTCATGTTGAGGAACAGAAAGTTCAAACAGCGAGAGGAGCGAGAACTCATGTTGAGGAACAGAAAGTTCAAACAACAGAGATGGCGGATGAATATGCATTAGCGTATAAATCAAAATCTAGCAGTTTCTCCAGCAATTTCTGGTTTTATTTCAGATATCCAGCACCCGCAGTTCTGCGTTTCACTTAAGTAAGACACATGCTGTTTTCTGACTTCATCTTTTATGATTCCATTGAACATTATGAAGTGG
Source organism: Stegostoma tigrinum (assembly GCF_030684315.1). Taxonomy (NCBI): domain Eukaryota; kingdom Metazoa; phylum Chordata; class Chondrichthyes; order Orectolobiformes; family Stegostomatidae; genus Stegostoma; species Stegostoma tigrinum. The sequence continues at coordinate 13,131,494 of NC_081395.1, read as the reverse complement.
GATTTGTTTTCTGTGTTTGATCATTCTCTGAAGCCCAGCAATCTTAACTGCCTTACTGATAACCTCTTAAAGCATCGCGATTCCAACCTCTTTGGCGCTTGAGGTGTTTAGCTGCCTGTATCCAGTTTACTCACGTTACACTTCAATTTTAGCAACACTAACACGCATAAATTCGTGAGGTAGGCATTTGATTTGATTTATTAGTGTCACATGTACCTAGGTACAGAGAAACGTTTTGTTTTGCATGCAGTGCTGGCAGATCATACCATACAGAATGCATTCGGGTAATAGAACAGAGCAAGGGATACAATGCTACAGCTGCAGAGAAGGTGCACAAAAAGCAGGATCAACATTAAATATAAAGATTGAGAGCTCCATTGAGAAATCTAATAACGGGGGAAAGAAGCTGGTATTGAATCTATTAGTGCAGGAATACAAACTTTTATATCTTCCTTCTGTTGGAAAAGGTTGGAAGAGATGGTAGTAGATGGTGTTGATGGATGGGAGGCTGTTTTGTGTGATGGACTGGACTGTGTTCACACCTCTCTGTCTATGGTCTTCCTGTTGACCTTGGAAAGAGCAGTTGCCAAGCCACACTGTGATCCATCCGGAGAGGATGCTTTCTATAAAAATTGGCCAGAGTCTTTGTGGACACGCTGCATTCCCTTAGCCTCCTGAAGAAGTAGAGGTGTTGTGGTGCTTTCTTGACTGTTGCAGCAGTGTGGGTGGACCAGGACAGACTGATGGCGATCATCACTACCAGGAATTTGACACTCTCCACCTCAGCTCCACTGATATAGACAGGGGTGTGACCTCTGCCTTGCTTCCTGAAGGCTCCTTCATTGCCACAACACACCCTCTCATAAACACCGTAGTGTTTTCAAAAGCACGGCTGTTATATGGTCCACGTTTTATGAATGAACAGGGATCAGAAGGATATTTTGACATGGCAGCTATAAGATATGCAATAATAATGCAGTCTGAAGGATTTCTTACTATCGGTCCAGGTTATGAGTTGCGTATCTATCGTCATTCTACAAGCAGCTTTCCCATTAAGCCTTACAAGTTCAGTTTGCATTAAGATCAAATTTCCAAAGTCTTTCCATGGAAAAGCAGTCAAAAAGGTCCAGAAAAGTGACAAGCGCATGAACACCTGGCAGTGAAGTTATGGATCGTTCACTTTTAGACTCAGGTTATGTCTTGAGAGAGAAAGTTGAGCTGTATAACATGAAGTACAGCTTCTATAATGATTCTGCAGGGAGCAATTTAACGTGATGGATTGAGAATAAAAATGGAAAAACTTGCATTTATATTGCGCCTTTCGCGACTTTGGGACATCCCAGTGAGCTTCACAGTCAATTAAGTACTTTCCAAAGTGTAGTCACTGCTGTAATGTAGGAAATTACTGCACATTAATGACACGCGTTTCAGCATTTTCAGTCCCTGTGGGCATAGAGCAGCCTTACTTAGAATCCAAGTGTCAATGCCTGTTAGGTTCTCACAGTGATGAGCAAGGCCATTCGGCCCATTGTGCTTGTGCTGGCTACTGTGAGTGAGCTGTCTGGTTAGTGCCGGATGCCCTTGCCCTCCAAATGCCTCATTTTTGAGCATTTATTGGAAATTACTAACTCCCGCTGCCATTTCAGGCAGTGCATTCCAGAACACGATTCACTACATCAAGGGTATGAAATTGCACCCATCTCTGTCTCTGGTCGCTTTTCCTCGATCTGTATCCCTTTGGTAATGACTGTAAACCCAATCAATCGATCAACTTGGTTAAATCTCCCCTTTAACCTCCTCTGATTTTAAGGAGAACCATCCCAGCTTCCGTCATCTCTCCATGCCCAAGCCTCACCCGTGCCACTGTGGATTGTTGTAAATCCTTCTGTATACAACTTGTGTGCCCTTTAACAGTGTATAATGAGTAAAATGACTCACGCAGCTAAGGTGCAGAATATATTATGCTCACACTTTCAGGAACATAGGAGACAGAGCAGGCCACCTGGCCTCTCAAGCCTGTTCCACCATTAGTTAGATCCTGGCCTAACCCCACGCACCTGCATTCCGCCCTTATCCTTTCACACTTTTGCTTAGCATAAGTTTCTCTCTCGTATTTAAAATAAACAACTGATCCAGCATCCACTGCCATTTGTGAAGGAGAGGTTCCAGACATCTACAACCTTTGTGTGTAGAATTGCTTCCTAACATCTCTCCTCAACGGTCTGGCCCTGATTCTCAGACTCTGTTCCCTAGTTCCAGAATCCCCAACCAGCCAAAATAGTTTATCCTTATCTCCTCGGCTTTCTCTGTTAATATGTTGAAGGCTTTGATCTGATTACCTTCTAAATTTGAGAGAAAACACATCATGTTGAAACTCACCATGACTGCTTCCTTGAATATCACCTTTGGATGAAGAATTGTTAGCACAGAGTCTTGCTGAGCAAAATAGGAATATTTTTTGGCACCGATCGGACATTGGCGTCCCTGGTTTTGCCTCCATTTATTCCCCCTCCCTAGTTGCCCCTTGAGAAGGTGGTGACAAGATGCCTTCTTGAACCGCTGCACTCCGCAAGCTGTGGGTAGACCCACAGTTCCCTTAGGGAGGGAACTTCAGGACATAGTGACGCTGAAGGAGCACTTAAATATTTCTAAGTCACGATGGTGAGTGGATCTTGCACAGGCTGGTGTTCGCATGCCACTTCAGCCCTTGTAGGTGGTAGTGGTCATGGGTTTGGAAGGTTCTATCTCAGCATCTTTGGTAAATCTCTGCTGGATTCTCATCCTGAGCTCGTCAGGGCACTCAGCAGGAATGCCAAGTCCCAAATCATTACAGCGGGTTAACTATACGGTACCAGACTCAGAAAAAAAAACTGCAGATGCTAGAATCCAAGGTAGACCAACAGGAGGCTGGAAGAACACGGCAGGCCCGGCAGCATCTGGAGAAAAGGAGAAGACAGCGTTTTGGGTATTTACCCTTCTTCAGGACTGGATGTGGGGGTTAGCAGGGAGCTGTAGATAAAGGGTAGGGGGAGGGATGGAGGCAGAATGGTGATGATCGGTGGACACTGGTGGTAGCTACAACCTGGTTGGTCGATGGGAGGGATGAATCTGGTTGGTAGCTTGAAGGGAGAGTCAGAAGGCGGAATGGAAGGGAGGAGGTGGGGCTGGATGGGGAGCCAGGGGAACGGGTGGGAAGGTGATTTGAAAATGGAGGATTCAATGTTGAATCCTCTGTCCTCACTAAAGGGCTTCACGTTTGTGCCCCTCTGCTGCCATGTCAACGAGTTCCATTCTTCTACCTCCGCCTCTGCCTCCTTCGATAAAGACTTCCATCTACCCTCCAGGAAGCCCGTCTCCCACCTTCAACCTTCCTCCTTCTCTTGGACACCCCCAGCAAGCCTCACACCCACTCTGAACCTCTTCATTGCTAACTGCCAACACCACATTGACCAGCTCGATTTCTCCACCGTCCCCCCTTACCCACTCCAACTTCTCCCATTCTCAACGTGCAGCACTCCACTCTCTCTGCACCAATCCCTGTCTCATTGCCAAACCCGCTGACAGAGGCAGGGAGGTGATAGTCTGGAGGACGGACCTCTATGTTGCAGAGGCTGAACTCCAACTCTCCGACTCCAGTCCTACCTCCCTTTAGACAAAGACTCCACTGTGGCCCATCCAGCCACTGTCTCCCACACTGTCCATGATCTCATCGCTTCCAGTGATCTCCCCTCCACCACCTCCAGCTTTACAGTCTCCCAGCCCCACACTGCCCAGTTCTACCCACTCTCCAGGATCCACATGCCCAACTATACCACTGACCCATTGTCTCCGCATGCTCCTGCCCCACCAAACTCAACTCCATTCTCTACCCCTTGGGCCAGCCACTGCCCACCCACATCCATGAAATAAACCACGTCCTCGACTTGTTCAGAAGCTTCCAGTTCTCTGGCCCCCAGCGCTTCATCTTCGCTGTGAACATTCAATCCCTATACACTTCCGTACCCAAAAAGGATGGCCTACAGGCCCTCAGTCTTTTCTTGTCTAACAGACCCATCTAATATCGCCCCCCCCCCCCCCCCCCCCACCAATACCCTCCTCTGCCTCACCCTCAATAACTTTTCCTTCAATTCTTCCCACTTTCTCCAAGTCCAGGAGGTGGCCATGGGCCCCAGCTATGCCTGCCCTTTTTTCCTCTTTGTTGGTTTTGTTGAACAGTCCCTCTTCTGTACACGCAGTGGTACGGCTCCTCAACTCTTCCACCGTTACGTTGACAGCTGCATCACTGCTACATCCCGCACCCAAGCTGAACTGCAGCAGTTCATCAACTTCACTAACAACTTCCACCCCACCCTCCAATTCACTTGGTCTGTCTCAGACACTTCCCTCCCCTTTCTTGACCTCTCCGTTTCTATTTACATACCAACATTTACTATAAACCCACAGACTCCCACAGCTACCTAAACTACACCTCCCACCCTGCATCCTGCAAGAACTCCATTCCATCAGAGTATCTGCTCTGACGAAGAGACATTCCACTCCCAAGCATCCTGGATATCCGCCTTTTTCAAACAACGCTGTTCTCCTGCCTTGGTCATCCAGACACCCCTCCACCTTGCCTCCTCCATTCTGTGCTCCACAGCTCTTAACTACCACACCCCCTCCCAAACACATTAAAAATAAGGTCCCCCTTTTCCTCAATTTCTACCCTACCTCCAGGATGCTTGGGAGTGCCTCTGCATCCAACGTATCATCCTCAAACACTTCCGCCAGCTCCAATTATATCCTACCACCTGGAACATCTTCCACTCCCCACCCCGCTGTGCCTTCAGGAAGGACCATTCCCTTTGGCACGTCTTCGTTCATACCACACTCTCCACCAACCACTCCAACCCGCCCAGCACCTTCCCCTGTAACCATAAAAGATGCACCACCTGCCCACGCAGCATCTCCCTCACTTCGATCCAGGGGCCTAAACAGCCCTTCCAAGTGAGACAGAGCTTCACCTGCATCTCCTCCAACATGGTCTACTGCATCTGGTTCTCCTGATGTGGTCTCCTCAACATCAGTGAGATTAGGTGGCCATTACCCTGAGCATCTTTTCCTGACCCGTAGTGGCCAGCCTAAGCTCCCGGTCACCACCCATTCCAACTCCCCGTCCCACTCTCCCTCCGACATGTCCATCCTTGGCCTCTTCCAGTATCGCAATGACTCAGAACGCAAATCTGAGGAACAACACCTTGTCTCCCACCTGGACACCCTACAGCCCGTAGGACTCAACATTGAGTTCTCCAATTTCAAATAACCTTCCCACCCATTCTCCGGCTCCCCTTCCAGCCCCACCTCCTCCTTTCCATTCCACGTAGCGACCAGATTCATCCCTCCCATCAACCAAACAGGTCATGACTCCCATAGTGTCCATCTATCTCCACCTGCACCCCTCCTTCCCTCCCCTTATCTGCAGCCCCTACCCCAAAACCACTCCTGAAGAGGCTAATACCTGAAGTGTTGACTGCTGCTTTCTTCCAGATACTGCCTGCTCTTCCAGCCTCCTGTTTGTCTAACAATCTATAGGTTGGCTGGCAGAATGATTCCGGTTGGCCAGAACATTGCTGTGCATAGCTGCAAACATCCCAAGTTCCCAGGTAATTCATGACTTGCAAAAATATGGACTAGCATACCCTGTCTTAAGGTATTTTGGAGGTTGCTGCACAGGAAGCCAGCAAGTGTAGCATTTGTTGCAATGCATACGGCGATTGAGTTATACACGGCTAACCACAGGGATTCAACGACTGTGATGCTTAACAGCTTCCTCTCCTTTCAGGATGTTCATTACTCTTTCCAGACAGCATTGTCAAAATATCCCATAAAAGCCCATGCTTTAATGAGTAAAGGCTGTATTCCTTTGAGCATATAACTTGCAGAGAGGATGCGCCATAGCTTCAAGTCATTTGGTGCATTTTAATAACGTTTGTCCATTCTTAGTCTCTGCAGGACAGTCATTAGATTGAGTTGTGACAGTTCGGTTGGACCTGTACATATGGCTTGCATAGTTGCGCAGAATTCCTTACTGATGAAAAGAAAGACCTATTGTTGAATTTTTGTTGTTGTTATTGCATTTTGCCCTCATCAGGACAAATACAAGAATGCCAAATTTAAATCAGGACTATTGATAGTACAGGAGAAAATTTTACATTGCGTGAAGCAACATAGGGAACCAATCTGTGCCAACAAAGGAGCACATTTAAGTCTTGAAGTACTTTGGAGCTGGGGGAAGCAATAACCATCTGGACATCACTCAGCAACATAACCCCTAAAAAGGGAGAGGTTTTCAAAGGTCTGTCAAGAATCAGGTCAGGTTTCCCAGCCACCATTGCTAGGCTCAGAGAGGGGGACCCTCGCATTTATCACAATTCAACTCCATCTGCCACCCCTGGGCCGATGGGCCCATCTGATTGATGACCCGTTGTACTGTGAGGTAACCTTCTGTGCTGTCCACGACACCACCAACTTTGGTGCCATTTGCAAACCTGCTGTCCACACCTGCTCGCTTCACATCCAAAGCATTTATATGAAAGACAAAAGGCAGCAGGACCCAGCGAATCTCCCGGACCTTCAGGAATATGGCACGACATGTCGTCACGGTCCAGTCAGTGGTGCACGGCAGCAAAGGGGCGCACAGCAAGATCGCACTGACAGTCACATGGTAATGACCCTCCACTGGGTCCTCCTGAATAATGTCAGCCAAGGGATAGCCATTAGCCCCAGAGAGACCTGCTGCGATCACCATCTTCCCCCCACCCCTGTTCAGACCACTCGCTCAACATGGCTGTGGGATCCAGCTTACTCCCATCATGTGGGTGTTGTTTTAGGACCTCGACAAAACTGACCATTCCCTGGCTGAGGCAAAAATTTATTCCAACAGCGTGAATGTTCACGGATTCACATTCCCCACCCTAGTTACTCGTCCAGCCACTAATTCTTAAACTGTCAGAGGGTCAGTGCTGATGGAGCGCTGCATTGTCAGCGGGTCAGTGCTGAGGGAGTGGGCACTGTCAGAGGGTCAGTGCGGAGGGAGTGGGCACTGTTGGAGGCTCAGTGCTGAGGGAGTGGGCACTGTTGGAGGGTCAGAATTGAGGGAGTGGCCACTGTCAGAGGGTCAGTGCGGAGGGAGTGGGCACTGTTGGAGGGTCGGTGCAGAGGGAGTGGGCAATGTCGGAGGGTCAGTGCTGAGGGAGTGGGCACTATCAGAGGGTCAATGCTGAGGGAGCGCTGCATTGTCGGAGGGTCAGTACTGATGGAGCGCTGCACTGTTGGAGGGTCAGTACTGATGGAGCGCTGCACTGTCGGAGGGTCAGTACTGATGGAGCACCGCACTGTCGGAGGGTCAGTGCTGAGGGAGCACCGCACTATCAGATGATCAGTGCCTGAGAAAGCTCTCCATTGTAACTGGTCCGTGCTTTTAACCACTGTCTCACCGTGTTCCCCAAAGGTTTCACTGGTCCCCCTGGATTTGTCGTCCAGTGACATTACTAATGAGGCCATTGTCTCCCTGCGGTGTGGAGCGTCTCCGTACACAATGTTGATAGTTTGATTGGAACAAGGTTCCATTTCATACAGAGTGGTGCACACAGTCGGGATTCAGAACGTGTCCTGCTGGAGTCAGGATACCTAGACTCCCCCAGTCAGGCCGAGAAATGTAATTCCCATTTCTGTGGCACCCAGTAGAGTGAAAACCAAACTTATCTCAGACCCGCTGTTGAGAGTTCTGAGGATTGTTTTCAAACCACAGCTCGATCCAGCAGAGAATTGCGTCAAGGTTGGGTAAGGTCTTGCCTCATTTCAGACCTGGGGAATTCTTTGCCACGGAGGCCTGGGTCACTGACAATGCGAAGGCTGAGATGGAGAGGAATTTGATCGGGAATGGAATCAAGGGTTATGGGGGTGGGAAAGGCAGGAAAGTGGAGCTGAAGGTTTATTAGATCAGCCTCAATTCTGCTTAATGGTGAAAGAGTCTCAAAGGGCCGAATAGCCTCCTCCAGCTCCTGTTTTCCATGTTTCCAAGAGAGGCTTTGAAAATCCAGCACAGATGCCCAGCAGGGCTACCCCCACATCCAGGACTGAATCCCCCTAAGTGGAAAATCCCGACCCACACGGGTCAGAGACACTCGCATTTCCATCACATCTTACACAGCATGTAGTTGTTTCTCAGTGATTTACAGCGACTGAAGCGCCTCTGAAGTGCAGTGCCTGTTACAATTATTATTATTTCCAACTTAGCAGATGTAAATCCCCAGAACCAAGCAATAGTCTCCTCATTTGCCATGTTTCAGGTGATTAATGCGCCACTTAGACTGTAGAGGGGACACTCCTCAGTAATGCATGGCATCGTCTGATTATTATCTTAATTATTTGGTTAATGTGCGGCTCTTGTACTGTGGAAATTGTGGCACTTCAAAAAGCCCCTTCATCGGCTCTGAAGCACTTTTATGCTGTCCCGAGGTTACCAGCGACATGGTGTCTGCAAAAATCCTGGTTGTCTCTTCCTTTACCGCATAAACAATGCATTCTCCCAACTGTGCCAAGATAATTGTCAAACTCTGCCACCCCTGATGCTACGGGCCGTTGTCCACTCTCTAACGTCACATGAAGTACACTTTCTGGATGTGAAATGAGGTCTGAGGCTCAAGTTGATATTGCCCATTGTACAGATTGTGAATCGAAACTGCTGTGAAAGTATTTATGATGCCTGCTTATTTAGTCATTCACAGGATGTGGGCGTCACTGGCTGGCCCCAGCATTTATTGCCCCTATCTCTAGTTGCCCCTTGAGAAGATGGTGGGGAGCTGCCTTCCTGAACTGCTGCAGCCCGTGTGCTGTGGGTAGACCCACAGTGCCCCTTAGGGAGGGAATTCCAGGATTGTGACCCAGCAACACCAAAGGAACGGCCGATATATTTCCGAGTCAGGATGTTGAATGGCTTGGAGAGGAATGTGCAAGGAATGGTGTTCCCATATATCTGCTGCCCTTTTCCTTCTGGATGGTAGTGATCATGGGTCTGAAGATGTCTGAGGAGCCTTGGTGAGATAGTACACACTGCTGCTACTGAGCATCTGTGATGGAGGATTGCTTGGTCCTAGATGGTGTCGTGCTTCTTGAGTGTTGTTGGAGCTGCTCCTATCCAGGGGCAAGTCGGGGGCATTCCCTCACACTCCTGACTTGTGCACGGCCAGTGCTGGACAGTCTTTGCGGGAGTCAGGAGGTGAGTTACTTGCAGCAGGATTCCCAGCCTCTGATCTGCTCTTGTAGCCGCTGTGTTTATCTGGCAAGTCTAGTTGAGTTTCTGCTCAGTGTTAACCCCCAGAATGTTGATAGTGGGGGAAGCCATGGAATATCAAAGGGTGATGGTTTGATTTTCTCTAAATAGAGATGGTCATTGCCTGGAATTTGTAGATATCAATGAATTATCATTTCCAACTCTGAAGCAACATAACTTTGGTTAAGAGAACATGTGGAGACAAAATAAACCAAAGCATAAAATTCTGAAGGAAGTGTATGAATAGAGAGACCTGCTTCTACATTTGATTTGATTTGATTTATTATTGTCACACGTACCTAGGTACAGTGAAAAGTTTTGTTTTGCATGCGGTACAGGCAGATCATACCATACAAAGTGCAATAGGGTAATAGGACAGAGTGAGGAAAACTATGTTACAGCTTCAGAGAAGGTGTACAAAGGCCGAGATCAACATTCAATTCAAAATTTGAGGGAAGAAGCTGTTTTTAAACTTGTTATTTCCATAGAGTCCCTACCATGTGGAAACAAGCCATTCAGCCCCACAGGTTCACACCAACCCTCCAAAGAGCATTCCACTCAGACCCATCTTACTGCCATTTCCCTGTAGCCCTGCATTTCCAATAGCGAACGCACCTAACCCACACAATTGCTGAATACTCTGGACAACTTAGCACAGCCAGTCCACCCTGACATGCACATCTTTCGACGGTGGGAGGAAATCGGAGCACCTAGTGGAAACCCACTCAGAGACGGGGACAATGTACAAACTCCACGCAGGCAGTCGCCCGAGGGTGGAATTGAACCCAGGTCGCTGGCACTGTGAGGCAGCAGTGCTATCTGCTGAGCCACCTGTTAGTACATGTGGTGATGCTTTTGTATCCCCTGCCTGACAGAAGAGGTTGGAAGAGATTATAACTGGGATGGAAGGGGTCTTTAATGATGTTGGCTGCCTTCCCGAGGCAGAGAGAAGTGTGGGTGGAGTCAGTGGATGGGATGCTGGTTTGCGTGATGGACTGGATTGTGTTCACAGCCCTCTCTAGATTCTTATGGTCCTGGGCAGCATCAGGATGGAATGAATTCTGTGGTGTGCCAATAAAAACTGTTAAGAGTCTTTATGAGCATGATGAATTTCCTTAGCCTCCAGAGGAAGTAGGGGCGTTGTTGAGCCTTGTTGACTATTGCATCAATGTGGGTGGACCAGGACAAGAGTGTTGGTGATTGACACTTCTAGGGACTGAACGCTCTTGAGCATTTTCACCGCAGCATCATTGATGTAGACAGGGGCATGCCCTTCACCTTGCTTCCTGAAGTCAGTATGTGATTTGCAGATATCACTGAGGGTGGAAGGTTAAACTAACAGCATGGTCAACAAGTCAGACAGAATTTTGGTTGAGGAGCACAATACAAATACTCAGAAGTTATGATGAATCCGCAAAGAACAGTGGGATGTCTTCTGTTTAGAGTATCGTGCCCAGTTAAGGGTGCCACAGCAATGTGGTTAACTCTGAACTACCCTCTGGGCACTTAGGGATGGGCAATAAATGCTGCCTGGTGTGCGATGCCCTCATCCTGGGAATGAATGAAAAAAAAACATTTTAGAAGGATGTGAAGGGGTCAGTCAGAGTGAGTGCAGAAAAGCTTGACAAAGCATGGCACCAGGGATGGAGGATTCCATTGACATTGATAGATTGGAGAAGTTGTTCTCCTTGGGAAAGAGAAGGTTGGGAGGAGATTTGACCGAGGCATTCAAAACCACGAGAAATCTGGGCAGCGTGCAGAGTGAGAAGGTGATCCTGCTTGTGGAATGGTGGGGCGCCAGCGGGCACAGGTTGAAAGTGAAGTCTTTCGAGGCTGTGGGAGATGCCCATTACCTACTCAATGGTTAATAAATACTGCGCCAACCAGCTACACCAACATCCCATGAACTAGTGACAACAATGTGCCCAAAAAAGGGAAGTGGTCCTAACCCTGACTCCAGTGGATCACCGTGGCATATACCCTGTTCCGTTTGAAAACTCAAGCATTAAGTCTGTACCCTCTGCTACCACCCTCTTTGCCAACTTCATATCCATTTTTCCATGTGTTCCTTTCAAGTTTCAGAGAATAGTTATCCCTTTGCCAACTCAACGAGGTGCAGCCACAGTGTTTATAATGGTACGATAACCGCACTTCAGGTGCTTGGAGATGTCGTGTGGTGTGACATTCAATTTGTCCCGCTCCCCTGCGGTTTCCCCATAGCCATTTCTTCATGATAAGCATGTGAGAAATTGGAGCAGCATTGGGCCATTCAGTCCGTTGAGTCTGCTCCACCATTCAATCACGACTGATATGTTTCTTAACCCCATTCTCCTGTCTTCTCCTCATAACCCTTGATCCCCTCACTCATCAAGAACCTGTATCTCTGTCTTAAAGACTTGTCCTCCACAACCCATTGTGGCACTGAATTCCACAGATTCACCACCCTCTGGCTGAAGAAATTTATCTCATCTCAGCTCTAAATGGTCGTCTCTTCACTCTGAAGCTGTGCCATCAGGCCCCAGTCTCCCCTACTCATGGAAATATCCCCACAGCCACTCTAGCCAGGCCTCTCAGTATTCTGTAAGTTTCAATCAGCTCCCCCCGCTTCTAAATTCCATCGAATACAGACCCGCTTGCCCATTCATTTTTAAATGTCCCTGTTGAATGCACCTCCCTGTAGGGTCCCAGGCTCCAGATCTCAGCGACTCACTTCCATCAGTCCATTCTGTAGCCTCTCCCAGGACGTGGGGTCCTTCAGAACATGTGCTGCCCAAAATTGGAGACATATACTTGAGCTGAGCACTTACTGGTGTCCTGTAGAAGTTCCCCATAACTTTGTAGTCACCATCAATGTCATACACATGAATATCCCCCAAGTTTCAGGGCTTCTGCAGCCCTTTAGAATTGACTGTTTTATTTGCCTCCCCTTCTTTTCACCACATGTATCGGTAGGGTGGGTGGGGGAGCAGCGGGTGGGTGATGGGCAGCCGATGGTGTAGTGGTAATGCTTCTGATATCATTGTGCATCAGGGTAGCTTCCAAATTCAGCAGGGAATGCTGGCCTTTATTTCAGGGGGATTGGGGTATAAGAGTTGGGAGGCTTTGCTAAACCAATACCAGGTACTGGTCAGCCCACAGCTGGAATGCAATGTGTAGTTCTGGACTTTTTATCTAAGGAAAGATTATACTGGCCTTCGAGGCAGTCCAGAGAAGGTTCATTAGGCTGGTACCAGGTACGGGTGGACTGTCTTATGAGGAGAGGTTGAGTAAGTGGGGCCTGTACCTGTTGGAATATAGAACAATGAGAGGTGACCTATTGAAACGTACAGGATCCTTCAGGGACTTGACAGGGTAAATGCTGACAGGCTGTTTCCTCTTTTTGGGGGAGTATGGGCATAATCTCAGAATAAGGGGTTGCCCGTTTTAGATAGAGCCATAGAGTCAGCAGCATGGAAACAGACCCACCTAGTCCATGTCTATAACCCCAAACTAAACCAGTCCCACTTGCCACACTTGGACCATTTCCCTCCAATCATTTCTCATTCACGTGCTTCCCTAAATGTCTTTTAGACATTGTAACTGTACCACGTCCACCACTTCTCTGGAAACCTATACCGCGTACAAATCACTGCCTTTGTAAGAAGTGCCCCTCGTCTTTATTTAAATCTTTCTCCTCCCAGCCCAGCCTTCCCAGTTTCCTTATAATTCGAATCCTCTACTCCCGGCAATATTTTGGCAAATCTCTTCCGAACCCTGTCTAGTTTAATAGTATCCTTCCTATACCAGGGCAACAAGAGTGGGACACAGTACTCCAGAAAAGGCCTCACCAGCGTCTTGTAGGTGAGAAGGAATTTCCTCTCCCTGCGGGGAAGTGAATCTGTGCAATTCTTTACCACAGAGAGCTTTCGAGACTGTGTCATTAACTATGCTCAAGGCTGGAATTAGGAAGGAATCGAGGGTTATGGGGAAGAGGCAGGAAAATGAAGTCGTGGATGATCAATGTATTAGAGACCATCCTGCCTTTATATCGTCTAGTATTGATATTCCTTGGAACTAGTTCCATCTCTGCAACTGCTCTTTCAGGAAAGTTTCTAGTCTCAAAGTCCGTCAGCTTGGGCAAATGCGGTAGGGGGCTTGGCTCGAAATTCAATGAATAAACCTGCAACAGCATAGTAGTCCCAGCAACCGTGACCATGACTTCAATTGTCATAAAAACCAAAACCATCTGATTCACTTGAAATCAAGGCAAAATACTGTGGGTGCTGAGGATCTTAAACAAACACAGAGAAAGCTGGAGAAACTCAGCAAGTCTGGCAGGATCTGTGGAGAGAAAAACAGTGTTAACATCTCGAGTCCAGCGACCCTTCTTTTCTCAATCCAAAGATACTGAGGAAGAGTCGTACTGGGTCCAGGTACATAATTCTTTGAAGAATATGTCACATGTAGACAGGGTGATGAAGAGGATGTTTAGCACGCTTTCCTTCACTGCACAAACCTTTGGGTATAAGAGTTGGAATGTCATTTTGAGGTTATACAGGGTGTTGGTGAGGCCCCTTTCAGAGTTCCAGCTCTGGTCACCTTGTTATAGAAAGGATATTGTGAAGCTGGAGAGAGTTCATAGAACATTACAGCGCAGTACAGGCCCTTCGGCCCTCGATGTTGTGCCGACCTGTGAAACCAATCCGAAGCCCATCGAACCTACTCTATTCCATTATCATCCATATGTTTATCCAGTAACCTTTTAAATGCTCTTAAAGTTGGGGAGTCTTCAGAAGAGATTTATCAAGATGTTGCTGGAGGGTTTGAGTTATAGGGAGACACTGGATAGACTGGGACCTCTTTCACTGGAGCGGAGGAGGCTGAGGGGTGACCTTATAGAGGTTTATAAAATCCTGAGGGGCATGGATAGGGTAAATGGCAGATGCCTTTTCCCTAGGGTGGGGGGAGTTCACAATTAGGGAGCGTATTTTTATGAGGAGAGGAGAAATATTTCAAAAGGACATGAGGGGCAGTTTCTTTACACAGAGAGTGATTAGTGTGTGGAAAGAACTTCCAGAGGAAGTGGGATTTAGGTACAGTTACAGTTATAACTTTTAAAAGACATTTGGATAAGTACATGAATAAGAGAGGTTTGGAGGGATATGGGCCGAGCGCAGGCAGATGGGACTAGTTTAGTTTGGGATTATAGTCAGCGTGGACTGGTTGGGCCGAAGGGTCTGTTTCTGTGCATTCTCCCAGAATGTGGTGGACGCCAGGACACTGAGTCGATTTAAGGAGGAGATGGGCAGATTTGTAATTATTAATGGGGTAAAGGGGGCGTGGCAGAAACACAGAGTTGAGGCCGAGATTAGATCAGCCATTGAATAGCGGAGCAGGCACAAGGGGCTGAATGGCCTACTCCTGCTTCTTGTGTTCACTGATGTCCTCGTGGGAAGGAAATCTGCTTCCCTGGCCCAGCCTGGCCTAGATGTGACTCCCTGGCCCTCTGAAATGGCCTGGCCAGCATTGGCTGTATCTCACAAAGAAATCAACAAGAAGATAAAAGCTGTTTTGCAGCAATCAGAACCTCTCGTGGCTGGTGCTACAGCCTCTTAGTTGCTGGGTATTGACTCTGTCAGATTTGCATGTGTTTGTTTATTCAGATGTCTGTATTTTTAACTTTAGATCCACGAAACCTGGCACTTGTGTTCATGGCTGTCTATGAATTTTTTAACAAAAACAGCATGACATGATTTATAGTGCCTTTGCCTGAGCTTCAGTAAGCTCCAGTTGAATGTGGAACAAGACTGAATTGTCTCCTGTCCTGTTTGCTACATCTTTAACGGTGCTGTCAAAGCTGAAGTGACTTCTCGAGGATCCTCACAGCACAGGAGGAGGCTCTTCAGCCCATCCGGTCTACGATGGCTCTTCTGATCAATGCCTCCAATCAGTCTAGCTCCCATCTTATCTCCATCTCTCCTGCTTGTGCTCCCGTCTCTAGGAGGTGATAGCCTAGAGGCATTATTGCTGGGTTGGTTAATCTAAAGACCCCGGTTAATGTGGGGACCTGTGTTCAAATCCCAGGATGGTGGGTGCTGGTGAATTTGAATTCAACAGGAATTTGGAATTAAGAAGCCCCTTGTTTGGGGAGGGGGGAGCACAAAAGCCAAATAATGTCCTTCACGGAAAGATATCTGCTACCTTTAGCTGCTCCGGCCTACGTTTGACTCCAGAATGATACTGAAGGAGGATCCCAAGACCCAAAATATTGACTGTGCTCCCTTTCCCTATGGATGCTGACCCCTGGACAGTTAAGAGTCAACCACATTTATGTTTGGAGTTGCATGTAGTAGGCCAGATTAGTTTCCTTCCCTAAAGGGCATGAGCAAACCAGAGGGTTTTCCTCCTGACAATCAGCAATGAATTCATGGCTTTCATTTCCAGATTTTTACTTGTTAATTGAATTTAAGTTCTACCATCTCCCGTGGTGGGATTTGAACCCAGGTCCCCGGAGCATTCGCTGGGTCGCCAGATCAGCAGCTCAGTGACGACGCCACTAGGCCATCGCCTCCCTTCGAATTAAGGAGCTGCAGCCGAGTGAGTGAGGGAGATGTGGAAATGTATTGCCCATGACGCCTCGGACTTTAGCCTGTTCCGCCAATCTCACCGGGAGAGGGGACCAGGAGCAGGTACACGTCTAGTCACTTCTGGGGAGGCAATGGCCTAGTGCTATCATCGCTGGACTGTTAATCTAGAGACCCAATGTTCTGGGGACCTTGGTTCAAATCCTACCACGGCAGATGGTGCAATTTGAATTCAATAAATATCTGGAATTAACAATCTAATGATGACCATGAATCCATTGTCGATTGTCAGGGATAAACCCATCAGGTTCACTAATGCCCTCTAGGGAAGGAAACTGCCATCCTTACCTGGCCTGGTCTACATGTGACTCCAGACCCACAGCAATGTGGTTGACTCTTAACTGCCCACTGGGCAATCAGAGATGGGCAATAAATGCTGCCTGGCCAGCAATGCCCCCATCCCGCAAATGAATAAAGGAAAAATAACTTATGGGACGTGCAGATCTCCTGATTGACTCAGACACGGGCGCATCGGAACTGATTCACAGCAAACAGATTTACTTTGAAGACTGCTGAGTAATTGTCTCAGCGTTTCGTCGGAGCCCTCTCACTAAAGACATTAAGATGATGAATGTTGCGTTGTTTGTGGCAGAGTTTTCAGGCTGCAGCCAATATAAAATTCATGAAATTCTCAAATTAATCTGCCCAGGCCTCAGAAAGTGCCAGGCCTGCCATGTATCATGTATTTAACAGTTAAACTAAAATTATTGAACACTAACTGATAGGGCATAAAACAATATGATCCTGACAGAGGAGGAATTTAAACCTCATTTAAAAAGGTTTCCGAAGATTTGTGAGGAACAACAGAAACTGCCAGGCCAGAATATTTTCTTTAAATAATTCAATTTCAGCATAATAAGCTGAAATCATGAAAAAAATATCCTTTGGTCTTTTAATTGCACACATAATGATTCAATTTTTATTTTGCAATGCTTGTCAAGTGTATCTGTCAAGGTATCATGTTCATACTGATATAACAACGTGTTCTGGAGCTACTTACAAAGAGGTGGGAGCATAATCTAAAGCAGCTATCCTGCTGGGTGCAAGAAATACTGAGAATGTTGGAGGAAATCAGCGGCTCTGGTAGTATCTGCGGAGAGAAAAACAGAGTTAATGTTTCCGGTCGGGTGCGACTGTTATGCTGTTTACACTGGTCCAAGATTTTGTGTTGATCTAAGCAGCATTAGACGATGTGAATGCATTTGAATGCAGTTCACAAAAGGTTCAGTCCGTTGATAATGGGCCTGGGGGGAGTTAACTGACCGAGGAAGGCTGGCACTGAATCCATTAAAGTTTGAAAGAGTGAGAGTCAATTTCATTGAAACATGTAAGTTCATAGAAACATAGGGGTTGGCCATTCGGTCCTTTGAGACTGCTGTACCATTCATTATGATTAGGGCAGATTCAATTCAGTCCTATGAGCAGATCTAGGCAGCTTACCTTAGGAAGGATACATTGAGTTAGGATTGGGGTTAGACCCTGTAGGGAGCACAAAATAGGTTTACAAGATGATACCTGGACTTCAGGGGTCAAGTTATGAGGAGAGATTATAGAAATTGGGCCTGTTTTTTTCTAGAATTTTTAAGTTTAAGGTGTGATCTGATTGAAGCCTGCAAGATATTAACAGGAAAAGGCAGGACAGATAAGGATAAACTATTTCTGCTGGTTGGGGAGTCTAGAACTCTGGTGCAGGGTCTGAGAGTTAGGGCCAGACTGTTCAGGAGAGAGATATAAGGAAGCACAAGGGGGAGGTAGAGACTTGGAATTCTCTTCCTCGAACGGCAGTAGATGCTGGATCAGTTGTTAATTTGAAACGGATGCATTTTTGCTAAGCAGAGGTATTGAGGAAAATGGGCCCATATGGAGTTCGGCCACAGATCAACCAGGATCCTACTGAATGGTGGAACAAGCCCAAGGAGCCGAATGGCCTATATGCTCTATTCCCATTTTCTCCTGATATTCAGGATTGGTGGAATGGGCTAAAGTTCAGAACACCATAGGCAGTGCAATTCCACACGCCCCGGAATATATCTATATCTCTCTCTGATCACATTCAAAATTTTGGCCACAACTGCTTTCTGTGGCTCCCCACTCTTTGGGTGAAGACATTTCTCCCTGTCTCGGCCGTAAATAGCCTCCCCTGTAATCCCTAGATGGTGAATACCACTGCGCTCCCCCCCCAACCCCCTGTCATCAGGGACATCCTCCCTGCGTCGATCTTGTCTAACCCTGAAACCATAAACAGACCAACCTTTATCTTAGCGAATGATGGAGCAGTCTCGAGGGGCCGAATGGCCTTTTTAGCGTTTACTCGTGGGATATGGTCATCACTGGCAGGGGCCTGCATTTATTGCCTGTCCCTAGTTGCCCGTTGAGAAGTTGAGGGGTGAGCTGCCTTCCTGAACTGATGCAGGAGGTAGAACCACAGCCTCCCTTAGGGAGGGAATTCCAGGATTGTGACAGCGACACTGAAGGAACGGCCGATATATTTCCCAGTCGGGCTGGGGAGGGGCTCAGAGGGGAACTTGCAGGGGGTGGTGTTCCCATGTATCTGCTGCCCTTGTCCTTCTAGATGGAAGTGGTGGTGGGTTTGGAAGGTGCTGTCTGGGGATCTTTGGTGAATTTCTAACATGCATCTTGTAGATGGTACACACTGCTGCTACTGAGCATCGGTGATAGATGGAGTAGATGTCTGTGGATATGGTGCCAGTCAAGTGGGGGTCCCTTTGTCCTGGATAGTGTTGAGCTTCTACAGTGTTGTTGGAGCTGCCCACATCCAGGAAAGTGGGGAGTATTCGGCTATACTCCTGACTTGTGACTTGCTGATAGTGGACAGCCTTTAGCAAGTCAGCGGGCAGTTACTCGCATTGTATTCCCAGCCTCTGACTTGCTGTTGTTGCCACTGAGTTCATGTGGCCAGCCCAGTTTGGTATCTGGTCAATGGTAATCCCCAGGATGTTGGTAATGAGGGAATTAGTGATGGTAACAGCACTGAGTATCAAGGGGCAGTGATTAGATTGTCTCTTATTGGAAATGGCCTGGGCATTTGTGTGGCGCGAAAGTTACTCTGTCCCTAATGTCCGTATGTTTGTATGCATAGTCCCCCACACGCTTGTTTTAGGGCAAATTAGGCAGCACAATAGAGTAGTGAGGCCTCAGAACTTGAATCCCAGAGCCTTATATGAAGATAATAAAATGTGAGGCTGGATGAACACAGCAGGCCAAGCAGCATCTCAGGAGCACAAAAGCTGACGTTTCGGGCCTAGACCCTTATATGAAGATGTGAGTTCAAGTGATAATTCAAATCCTTTAATGAAAAGGACCAGGAGTTTAAAGCCAGTCTCGGTCATGTTGACCATGTAGCTACTAGGTTGTTGTGAAGACCCATCTGGTTCACCAGCAACCTCTGGAGAAGGAACTCTGCTGTCCTTAGCCAGCCTGACCTACTCGTGACTCCAGACCCACAGTGCCGTGGTTGCCTCTCAACTTCACTCCGTTGGAGGCCATGGTGTGGCTTTATATCCACCCCAGGAGGGCAAGGAGGGGCCTCACTTGGACAACCCTTTGGAGTAATGCCTGGAGGAAGTGCAGTAGAGTGTTCTCTTCAGGTGTCTCTCCTAATATTTATCCTTCATTGCCACTACGCTGCATTATCTGGCCATTTGCTGCATTGCTGTCAGTGGGATCTCACAGTGAACACCTTGTGTGCTGCGTTCCCTCCGTCAGCCATTTGCATATCCAATGTTCCTACCTACTTTCACACCACACAAATGCCCAGGCCATTTCCAATAAGAGACAATCTGATCACTGCCCCTTGACACTCAGTGCTGTTACCATCACTAATTCCCTCATTACCAACATCCTGGGGATTACCATCGACCAGAAACTAAACCAAGTCAGAGGCTGGGAATACAATGTCAGTAACTCACCCCTGACTTGCTACAGGCTGTCCGCTATCAGCAAGGCACAAGTCAGGAGTATAGGGAATAAGACCTTTTAGATGTCCTGAAGTTTTAAAAGGCACATATAAAGGCATAAGGTGTCTCTTCTCTGAAAGTAGACACGTTATGTCAAAAAGGTTTCATCTTGCATTCGTTAGGACAATTTGCAAGAAAACTATTTCAAGGGGAAATAAATTTTTTAGAAGCTTTTCATCTGCTCATCAGAACAATTTGCAGGAGTGCCAGAGTAAGGTGAAAGCACTTTTTTTTTAAGCTTTTCACCTTGCTGTCATCCGGACAATTTTCAAGAATATCAAAGGAAATGGGAAAACACATTTTGTCAAAGCTTTTCATCATACCCTCGTCAGAATAATTTGCAAGAACACCAATTCAAGGGGAAATCTAGCATTTGCACTGCACAAGAGAAGAGTGCTAATTGGCTGGCAAGAGCTCTGATTTGTAGAGGTGTCGTCACGACGAATACACCTGTGAATGTTGATTGACAGTTCACTGCCAGACTGTATTCTGTTTTAAGCCGGGTGGGGCAGGTCGACACCAGTAGGCCAGGGTGTAGCCCTGAAATGGTGAACGGCTGTCCCCCATTCTGTTGACCAAAATAACTGAGAAGTGCCCTGAGGAGAGAAAAACAAAAAGATTTGAAAAATGCATCCTTTCTCAGCAATGTTTTGCACTACCAAAGAGCTTATCTTTTTCTTCGAAATGGTAGGATTTCCTGTTGGCACAGATGCCTGCTTATGTTTTATTGACAAGTTCTCCATGTCCTGCTGCTTCCTAATTTGGTTGAACAGGCAACAAGCAGGCAGCTTCCAGCAAGGCCCTGTCCCATTTTGCGTGCGCGTGTGCATATAATTGTGGTTTAGATCCAAATACAAGCTGTTTTGACTGAGCAGGGTTCAACAATGAACTTTATTCAGTGGGAAGGCATTAGCACAGGTGCAGGGGAAACAGTCTTGAATTTCCAATTTGTTTTCACTTACCCAAAGGACTCCCCTATGAGTGACTCACTGAAATGGAGTTAATTGAGCTGCTCTCTGTCTCTCTCTCTCACTCACTCTCTGTAACTAGCACACCTCAGTCAGCATGATCTTCAACTTGTGCTGTTGAACCTGCAAGTGAGGAGTTACACCAGGGGTGACAGAAAGAAAATGATTAGTACTGATTCTGTTTCATGACTAAACCTTTGGTGTTTCCAGTTTGCAACAACAGAGAAAGGGGACACATGGTGAGAAGCTTAGCAACATAGAAATAAAAGGTTCATGAGTAGGCCATTCGGCCCTTTGAGTCTGCAACACCATTCATTATGGTCATGGCTGATCACCCAATTTCAGTATCCCACTCCCACTTTCTCTCCATACCCCTTGATGCCTTTCGCTGCAGGGGCCACATACAGCTCCCTCTCAAATATATCTAACAAACCGGCCCCAACAGCTTCCTGTGGGAGAGAATTCCGCAGGTTCACAACCCTCTGAATAACGAAACTGTTCCTCATCTCAGACACAAATGGCTTACCCCTTATTGTTAGACCATGACCCATCATTCTGGACTCGGGAGCATTGGTTGGAGTTGTAAAGGTAGGCTGGATCGATGGGATGTTTTCCATTGGAACATAGGAAGTTGAGAAGTTTATAAAATAATGGAGAGGTATAGATAGAGTTAATGGTAGTTGTCATTTTCCCCAGGATGGAGGATTTCAAGACTAAGGGGCACATGTTTAAACTGAGAGGAGAGAGATTTTAAAAAGTCATGAGGGCAAATGTTTTATACAGCGGGTGGCTCGTGTGTGGAATGAACTTCCTGAAGAGGTGGTGGATATGGGTACAGTTACAACATTTGAAAGATATTGGGCTAGATACATGAATAGGAAAGGTTTGGAGGGACATAGGCCATGTGCGGGCAGGTAGGACTGCTTTAGTTTGGGATTATGTTCAGCATGGACTGGTTGGACCGAAGGGTCTGTTTGCATGCTGTGTGACTCTATGACTCTTTCCCCATCTAGCCCATCCAGTCCCATCAGGATTTTATATATTTCTGTGAATGTCCCCTCCGCATTCTTCTAAATGCTAGTGAGTACAAACTGAGAAAACAGGTTATCACCAGTGTCCCAGTCGTTGGGTGGGACCTCTGTCACACACATTAACATCTTCATGTTTTCTTTTATACCAATGGGATATGGTGACTCAGTGGTTAGCACTGCTGCTCTCAGCATGCGGGATAACACAGTGTCGAGCTGGATGAACACAGCAGGCCAAGCAGCATCTCAGGAGCACAAAAGCTGACGTTTCGGGCCTAGACCCTTCATCAGAAAAGGGAGAGGGGGAGAGGGTTCTGAAATAAATAGGGAGAGGGGCAAAGGCGGATCGAAGATGGATAGAGGAGATGATAGATGGAGAGGAGACAGACAAGTTAAAGAGGCACGGATGGACAAGAGAGCTGCAGTGGGCGAGCGATCCCCTGAGGTTTGTCCGGAGGGAGGAGGGTAACTTCTTCAGGTTAGGCATCCCTGGAAGAGGCTTCACAGTGAGATTACAATTGTATCAGAGATAATAGGAACTGCAGATGCTGGAGAATCTGAGATAACACAGTGTCGAGCTGGATGAACACAGCAGGCCAAGCAGCATCTCAGGTGCACAAAAGCTGACGTTTAGGGCCTAGGCCCTTACCTGGGTTCTGCTCCACCCTTCGGCAAGCTTCTGTGTGGAGTTTGCACATTGTCTGCGTGGGTTTCCTCCTGGTGCTTCGGTTTCCTCCCAGAGTCCAAAGATGTGCATGTTAGGGTGGATTGGCCGTGCTAGTGTCCAAGAATTTGGCTAGGTGGGTCAGCCATGGGAAATGCAGGGTTACAGAGTCTGGGTGGAGGATACTCTGTGAAAGCTTATCATTGGTTCATTGTGTCCAATGGCTTGCTTCCACATTGTAGGGATTCTATAACAGGATCAACAGAGCTTACAGAGAGAGAGAGCGATACTGGTAGTGGGAAACGTGTTGCTGACAATGTTGGAAAACGTGAAGTTATTGATTTCGGAAGGGAGAACAAAAGAGTAGAATATTATTATGTGGAGGAAAGCTACACCACAAAGGGACGTGTGGATTCTTGTGCATGAAACACAGAAAGCTAGCACACAATTAGGATGGCTATTAGAATGTTGGCCTTTATTTTTAAGGGAGTTGGAGTGTAAGAGTAGGGAAGTCTTACTGCAGCTGTACAAGGTGCTGGGGGGATCACACCTGGAGCAATTGTGCTTCCATTATTTAAAGAAAGATATTATTTCATTGGAGACAGTTCAGAGAAGGATCACTAGGATGATCCCTGGTATGGAGGGTTTGTCTTATGAGGAAAGGCTAAATAATTGGGACTCTACTCACTGGAGGTTAGAGGAATGAGAGGTGACCTCACTGAAACATTTGGGATTCTTAAGGGGCTTGACCGTGTTAATGCTGACAGGATGTTTCCCCTCATATCTCCAAATCTGTGATGAGATGGCAGCAGAGTTGGATGTTCCAGCTAGAGGTCCTCTGCTCCTCCTGTTCTTTTTCTTTATCTCTTTTGTTTTCAAATTTCCAACTTCAAACTTACTCAGAGAGGAATGGACAAGGCAAAACCTGGTTGATAGGCTGTTGCAGGCCGGTGTGTGGGAGGCGGGGCCCAGATCAGGCCGGCCTGTGGGAGGCAAGGCCCAGACCAGGCCGGTGTGTGGGAGGCAAGGCCCAGGCCAGGCCGGTGTGTGGAGGCGAGGCCCAGACCAGGCCAGTGTGTGGGAGGGGAGTCCCAGACCAGGCCGGTGTGTGGACGCGTGGCGCAGACCAGGCCGGTGTGTGGGATAGGATTCCCTGACCAGGCCGGCGTGTGAGAGTGGAGTCCCAGACCAGGCCGGCGTGTGAGAGTGGAGTCCCAGACCAGGCCAGCGTGTGAGAGTGGAATCCCAGACCAGGCCGGCTTGTGAGAGTAGAGTCCCAGACCAGGCCGGCGTGTGGGAGGGGAGTCTCAGACCAGGCCAGTGTGTGGGAGGGGAGTCCCAGACGAGGCCGGTTTGTGAGAGTGGAGTCCCAGACCAGGCCGGCGTGTGGGAGGGGAGTCTCAGACCAGGCCAGTGTGCGGGAGGGGAGTCCCGACCTGGAGGCCACCACTGGGAGGTGGAGGCTGGTGCAGGGAGGCGAAGCCTCATATTTTGAAACCTGCTGTGGTCTGGAGGCTCGGCGCTAACCTGGACAGCTGTTTCTAATTAGGTGAGCACTTGAAAATTTGGCATTCTTGCATGTCATCCTGATGAGTGTGAGACGACACACTTCGATGCCGAACTATCAAGTGTTTCTATGCCTGACTATCAAGTACACATAACCCAATTCCGCACTCACCTGATTGGAAACAGCTTCTCTACATTGACCCTTTCACACCCCTTAATAATTTCAACACTTCTCAACCATCCATTCATTTCATTCAGAGAAATGAATGTATGTTGTTCAGGCTTTACTTGCAGTTATAGTCTCCATGCTGTGTTGTTGCAAACAGGGCCCTGATGGTTTTATGGTGATATCCTGAGGTTTTTTTTCCCCATGTAGAGACTCAGACTGGTTCAAATCCCACTATGGAAACTGATAGCAACTTAATGTTTAAAAAGTATTGAACTGAAAACTAGTCATCAGTAATTTTTATTTCATTTTGCAAAAGTATTCTTTATTCGCAACAATTCTTTATGTGCACACACAGATATTAAAGCATTTCTGTACAGTCGTAGTCATAGAGTCATACAGCATGGAAACAGACTCTTTGGTCCGACCAGCCCATGCCAAATACAGTCCCACCCTCCTGCCCACATTCTTCTAACTATTTCTTATTCATACAATTATCTAAAGTTGTAACTTTATCCACCACTTCCTCAGGAAGTTCATTTCCCATACACCCTCTTGTGTAAAAAGATCACCGCTCATGTCATTTTTAAATCTCTGTCCTCTCACCTTCAAAATATTCCCCTTAGTCTTGAAATCTCCCCATGCGTATCAAGAAAAACAAACAATGGAATGTGATATTCCCTGCAGCTGCAAAAACCAAAAGCATTTCTGGCTTGTACAGGACACTATTTACATATGTTTGTGGCAATGTGAGGGTCTGATAACTAAAAGGACTGCCATTGTATTTTGGCAGAAGGTGGTGGGCTTTCACGGCTGTGCCAGCTGCCCCAAGCTTTAGTGCCTCCCTCAGCACATAGTCCTGGGCTTTGGAATGTGCCAGTCTGCAACACTCAGTCAAGTCAACTCTTTGCTTTGGAAGACCAACAAGCTTCAGGCAGACCAAAAGGGCGTCTTTCGCCAAGTTGAGGGCCCTCCAGCACAGACAGTGCTTGTCTCGGTGTGCGTCTTGGGGAGCAGACTGAAGGCCACAGAGTCCTGTGTCATGGAGCTGCTCGGATGAACCTCTGCTCCACTGTGCCAACCTGCTTTGCCCAGACATCAGTCATGATGATGGTACGACTGTTACCACAGAAAGCCCATCTGATTCACTGCTTTGGCAGCCCCTGTGTTTCCAAATTGATTCGTTCACAAGTCGGAGAACGGTGCAGGACAAGATAAAAATGCCTGGTCCTTCAACATTTGTACGTTGGATCTTTTTAAGATTACGCCTGTGTCAGATGTTTGTGAATCAAAGACCATCACGCAATCCCACAACACCACTGTAACCTCCTTTAGGGAAGGAAATCCTCACCCCGTCTGGCCCACATGTGACTCCAGACCCGCAGCGAGTACTTTTAACTGCCCTCCGTAATGGCTGAGCTCAGTCTCAGCTCATTAGGGATGGGCACCAAAGCTAGCCTGGCCAGTGACGCCCGCATCTCACGTCAGTGTGGACTTGTTGGGCCAAAGGGCCTGTTTCCACACTGTAAGGATTCTGTGAGAAAAGGAACATTTTTTTCAATCACTTATGACACGTGAAGGAGGCTAAGGAAATTCAGCATGTCCGTAACAGAATCTTACCAATTTTTATAGAAGCACCATAGAAAGCAGTTTCTACCCAGATGCATCACTGGTAGTGCAACTGCTCTGCCCAGGACCATAAGAAACTGCAGAGAGTTGTGAACAGAGCCCAGTCTGTCACACAAACCAGGCTCCCATCCACTGACCCATCGACACTTCCCCCTGCCTTGAGAAGGCAGCCAACATCATCAAAGACCCCTCCCACCCCGGTTATAATCTCTTGCGGCAGGCAGAATTTATAAAAGCTGTAACGCACGGACCAACAGATTCAAGAACAGCTTCTTCCCCGCTGTTATTAGACTTCTGAATGGACCTCTCAAATTTCAAATCTAATGTTGATCTTGCACTTTGTCTGCAGCAGTAACATTGTATTCCTCGCTCTGTTCTATTACGCTGAAGCACTTTGTATGGTATGGTCTGCACTGCACGCAAGACAAAACCTTTCACTGTACATGTCACAATAATAAATCAAAACAAAATTAAAGAGAATAGACAGATAGGGGACATGTGAGAAAACATTGGATTAATTTAGAATGGCATCATGGTCAGCACAGACATGGTGGGACAAAGGGTCTGCTCCTGCGCTGTACTACATCCTGTTTCTCTGAACCTTCCTCCACATCCTGTTTGTGTCTTAGTAATGAGTTCTGCACGTGAAGTTTAACTTGCTGTGACGTCCTGTCGGAGGTGAGCAGGCGAAACAACACAAGCCCCTTCATATCACTGGGATGTTCGTCCAGTTGCAATCGCTTCACTGTTCCCTGCATTGTTCGAATCAAGACGTTGGAAAATTGTCCCTTGGCTCTCTCTCACACCCTTTCATTGCCTGTCGCTAGTAATTCTGAGAAAAGTAAACAGTGAGTTTAAGCGGTTTTGAGTGTAAAATACCCATCATTGAACTGACTGTCGAATAGTGCGGGACATAAGAGAACAGAGTGTGGCTGGTTTAATAGGCACAGTCGCAGTCTGAGAAATACTGTGCCACTTCAAAATGGTCCTTGTATCAGTGTGGTGTGTTAAAATGAACAAACGAAAAAGTACAGCATGGGTACAGCACGGGAACAGGCCCTTCGACCCTCCAAGCCTGTGCCAACCCAGCATGCCCTAATTAATCTAAAAACAAACTTGCACTGTTTTGATCCGTTTCCCTCTATTCCAACCCTATTCATGTACCCATTTAGGTGCCTTTTAAATGTCCTCAATGTGCCCGCTTCCACCACCTCTTCTGGTAGTGCATTCCAGGCTGCTACCACTATCTGCGTCTCTGTGTCTGAGAATCAAGTTCCCCCAGTTCCTACTCTACGCTGCTGCAGTCATGAGCTTGGCTAAGTATAGGCCCAGAGTGTAGCACTAGTGCATTGTAGAGTCATAGAGTCATACAGCATGTAAGTAGTCCAACTCATACATGCTGATCAAGTTTCCCAACCTAAACTGGTCCCATTTGCCTGTATTTGGCCCATATCCCTCTAAACTCTTCCTATTCATGTACCTGCCCAAGTAGCTTTTCAATGTTGTAATCCTACCTGCATTGACCACTTCCTTTGGTGGTTCATTCCACAAATGCACCACCCTCTGTGTGAAAACATTGCCCCTCAGCTCCATTGTAAATCTTTCCCCTCTCACCTTAAACCTATGTCCTCTAGGACTCCCCTACCCCTATGGAAGAGACCCTTGCTGTTCACCTTATCTATATCCTTCATGATTTTATAATCTTCTGTAAGGTCACCATTCAACCTCTATGCTCCAGTGGAAAAAGGTCCCAGCCTATCCAGCCTCTCCTTATACTCAAACCCTCCATTCCTGGCAACATCCTGGTAAATCTTTTCCAAACCCTCTCCAATTTAATAATATCCTTCCTATAGCAGGACAACCAGAACTGTACACACTGCTCCAAAAGTAGCCCCATCAATGATATGTACTGTCTCAACAAGGTCTCAGCAATGAAGGCCAGCGTGCTAAGCATCTTCTTCACGCCCTGTATACCTGTAACACTGCTTTCATAGAGCAATGGACCTGAAACGTTTGTTGGACAGCATTACCCAAGGTCCTACCATTAACTGTACAAGTCCTGCCCTTGTCTGTTTTACCAAAATGTACTGCCCCACATTTATGTAAAATTAAACTCTACTCTTCTGCTACTCTTCAGCACATTGGCCCAATTGATCAACATTCCTTTGGAACTTTTGATAGCTTTCTTCAATGCCACCAATTTTAGTTTCATTGGCAAACTTACTAAGCATTCCTCCTACATAAACCACAAACAACAGTGGACCCAGCACCGATCCCTGTGGCACATCGCTGGTCACAGGCCTCCAGTCCAAGCAGCAACCCTCCACCACCACCCTCTGTCTCCTATAGTCAAGCCAATTTTGTATCCAGTTGACAAAGCGCTGCTTGAATCCCGTGTGATCTTACTTTACGAACCAGCCTACTGTGCGTTTACCAGCTTGTCAGTGGCGCACAGTGAACCACCTCTTGAATTGGTGACTCAGCTGCAAGGTCTGGCTTAACCTCAGGTGCAGAGGCTCAGAGCTTGGGACTGTAAACAGGACATGCAGCTACGTAAGTGTAACTCCACCATGGGGCTTAGGCCAGTGCTATCCAATCCTTTGGCTGAGTGGCCCGGTGCGTTTTTAAATTTGCAAATCGAAATGAGATGAGCAATAAGCGCCGCTAGTGGGAGTTCACCTCAGTGCTGCTGTATACCCCATGCAATCATTGTACTCCCCTGGAGAAACCTAAACCCGGTCAAACAGATTAATTCATTGACATCCTCTTGAAAAGGGCTCCACAGTCAAAAATCAAAAACGTCATGAGAAACTTGCCAAATCTGATTAGAAGGTCACTTTGAGCCTGACAATGCAATATGAAGTGTTTAAGCATGTTTGCCTTCATTGTATAGACCTTCAAGTACAGCAGATAGGACATCATGGTGAGGCTGTGCAGGACATTGCCCAGTTCTGGTTACCCGCTTATAAGAAGGATATTATTAAGGTGCAGAGGGTTTAGAAAAGATTCACCAGGATGTTGCTGGGAATGGAGGGTTTGGGTTGTAAGGAGAGGCTGGGACTTCTTTCACTGGAGCGTAGGAGGTTGAGGGGCGACCTTGTGGAGGTTTATAAAATCATGAGAGACATAGATGAGGCGAATGACAGGTGTCTTTTCCTGAAGGAGTGTAATTTTTAAGATGAGAAAGATTTTAATAAGTCATGGGGCAGATTTTGCTTTTACGCAGAGGGCAGTTCATGTGTGGAATGAGCTTCCAGAGGAAGTGGTGGATGCAGCTACAACATTTAAAAGGCATTTAGACAAGTACATGAATAAGAGAGGTTCGAAGGGATATGGGCCAAGCGCAGGAAGGTTTAGTCTGGGATTATGGACAGCATTGACTGGTTGGATTGAAGAGGCCGGTTCCATGTTGCATGGCTCTAAAACACTGGCAGGCACCCAGGCACAGATGAAGTCGTCAAAGTGCAAGTACCACACAGGGCAGGAGATCCCTCAACCACCCAGACACGTTCGTGCCATCTTGACCAGGCCTGGGATAAGGACAAAGTGGTCTAATCCTGTCCCATTGGTTCAAAGATGCAGAAAGACTGCAGCGTGTATATGTGAACAAGTTCTCATTTTGTCTGTCTATTGGTTTTAAGATGCTCGCCTCGAGGTGAAAGTACCAATGGGTTCAAGGCCCACTCCAACATCAGAGGTGCATCCTACAGCCCGGTGCCCCAGGTTGGGGGCTGTCAGTGTGCTGCACAGTCAGACATGCTGTTCCTCAGATTAAATAATCCATTGAGGCTCCATCTGACCCCTCCAATGAACGTAAATGATCCCATGTCAGTCTTCCAAAAGACAAGCCTCATGGTCAATATATATCCATGAGGGACATGAAATCTGTGTGTGTGTGTGTGTGTGTGTGTGTGTGTGTGTGTGTGTGTGTGTGTGTGTGTGTGTGTGTGTGTGTATGACCTTGCTGTGTACAATGCCGCTCCTGTCCTTCCTGCAATACACTTGGAAAAAATGGTTCATTGCCTCCAGAGAGGCCAGTTTAGGTCAGGAAAGATGCAGCAGAAAGACAAGCCCATCCGTTACATAATAGGAGAGACAGCTGCAGCTAGTCAGATATTGGTCAATTCGAACCAGACTGATCTTTCTTTGACTCCATTGACCTAACTTTTTTATTGCTAAGAAATTTATCATCAGGACAACGTTGGCAAGAATGCTAAATCTTAAAGGGATCAATAATTTGTACTGCTTGAGGAGAGAATGCCATTTGGCTGGTAGGTGGATGCTGATTAGTAGAGGCATTGCCGTGGGGAATACCCCAGGGAATATTGGCTGCTCTCAAGTTTTCAATTTAGTTGATGTTCTTCCAGTTTGTAATCTCTCCCTGAAAATGTGGGCGACTTTAACCGTTCAGATGTGAGCCACAACACAGGGTGAATGGGGATGAGGCAGGGGTTGGGGTGGGAGGGGACATGGGGGGGGTGCTTGTTCGGAGAGCCTGCCCAACTACGACAGGACAAATGGCCTCCCAAAATGGCTTCGAGTGAGCCATTGCCCTGGACGCCATGCTAACAGCACGTGTTGTGTGGGAACACTTCATTGGTTTGTCCACCGGGTTCTGCCTCATAGTTCGCCCAGTGCAGATGGGCCTGTTCAGGCATTTAGGCCTCGGATCTCAAGGCACACGCAAAACGGGAAAGGAGCAAAGGGGACATGAGGGGATTGAGATCAAGCAGACAGTCAAGCAACTGAGGGGCCAGGAGAATTGCGCGGCTCTGCCTGCCGCTGTCTTGCATTGACCAATTAACTGCTCCCTGAGTCACCTTGGAAATGACAAGCTAAAAAACAAGTCCCCAGCTGGAAGCGAATGTTTCGAGCAACTGTGACAAAAAGCTACCGGAGGCACTTTGATGTGGAATTTTCTGCTACGAGGAATCGTTGAGGCAGATATTTCAGAGGCTAGGAGCATTGCAGTAAATAACTCGCCTCCCGCAAACCCTGCCCAGCTGTCAATGTGGAGTTGGCACATTCTCTCTACATGTGTTTCCTCCTGATTCCACGGTTTCCTCCCACAGTCCATAGATGTGCAGGTTAGGGTGGATTGGCCATGCTAAATTGTCCCATAGTGCCCAGGGATGTGCAGGTTAGAGTGGATTGGCCGTGCTAAATTGTCCCATAGTGTCCAGGGATGTGCAGGTTAGGGTGGATTGGCCGTGCTAAATTGTCCCATAGTGCCCAGAGATGTGCGGGTTAGGGTGGATTGGCCGTGCTAAATTGTCCCATAGTGCCCAGGGATAAACATAGAACATAGAACATAGAACAGTACAGCACAGAACAGGCCCTTCAGCCCACAATGTTGTGCCGACCATTGATCCTCATGGATGCACCCTCAAATTTCTGTGACCATATGCATGTCCAGCAGTCTCTTAAATGACCCCAATGACCTTGCTTCCACAACTGCTGCTGGCAACGCATTCCATGCTCTCACAACTCTCTGCGTAAAGAACCTGCCTCTGACATCCCCTCTATACTTTCCACCAACCAGCTTAAAACTATGACCCCTCGTGCTAGCCATTTCTGCCCTGGGAAATAGTCTCTGGCTATCGACTCTATCTATGCCTCTCATTATCTTGTATACCTCAATTAGGTCCCCTCTCCTCCTCCTTTTCTCCAATGAAAAGAGACCGAGCTCAGTCAACCTCTCTTCATAAGATAAGCCCTCCAGTCCAGGCAGCATCCTGGTAAACCTCCTCTGAACCCTCTCCAAAGCATCCACATCTTTCCTATAATAGGGCGCCCAGAACTGGACGCAGTATTCCAAGTGCGGTCTAACCAAAGTTTTATAGAGCTGCAACAAGACCTCACGACTCTTAAACTCAATCCCCCTGTTAATGAAAGCCAAAACACCATATGCTTTCTTAACAACCCTGTCCACTTGGGTGGCCATTTTAAGGGATCTATGTA
Organism: Stegostoma tigrinum; assembly: GCF_030684315.1. Taxonomy (NCBI): domain Eukaryota; kingdom Metazoa; phylum Chordata; class Chondrichthyes; order Orectolobiformes; family Stegostomatidae; genus Stegostoma; species Stegostoma tigrinum. Next base: position 13,099,659 of record NC_081395.1, on the reverse strand, counting down.
TCTGCACACCAAGATCCCTCTGTTCCTCCACGCTGCCAAGAATCCTATCCTTAATCCTGTACTCAGCTTTCAAATTCGACCTTCCAAAATGCATCACCTCGCATTTATCCAGGTTGAACTCCATCTGCCACCTCTCAGCCCATCTCTGCATCCTGTCAATGTCCCGCTGCAGCCTACAACAGCCCTCTACACTGTCAACGACACCTCCGACCTTTGTGTCGTCTGCAAACTTGCTGACCCATCCTTCAATTCCCTCGTCCAAGTCATTAATAAAAATTACAAACAGTAGAGGCCCAAGGACAGAGCCCTGTGGAACCCCACTCACCACTGACTTCCAGGCAGAATCTTTTCCTTCTACTACCACTCGCTGTCTTCTGTTGGCCAGCCAATTCTGTATCCAAGCAGCTAAGTTCCCCTGTATCCCATTCCTCCTGACCTTCTGAATGAGCCTTCCATGGGGAACCTTATCAAATGCCTTACTGAAGTCCATATACACCACATCCACAGCTCGACCCTCATCAACCTTCCTAGTCACATCCTCAAAAAAACTCGATAAGGTTTGTAAGGCATGACCTACCCCTCACAAAGCCGTGTTGACTGTATTTGATCAAGCCATGCTCTTCCAGATGGTCATAAATCTTATCCCTCAGAATCCTTTCTAACACCTTGCAGACAACAGACGTGAGACTTACCGGTCTATAATTGCCGGGGATTTCCCTATTTCCTTTCTTGAAGAGAGGAATTACATTTGCCTCTCTCCAGTCCTCAGGTACGACTCCAGTGGAGAGCGAGGATGCAAAGATCTTCGCAAGTGGCGAAGCAATTGCATTTCTCGCTTCCCAAAGCAGCCGAGGACAAATCTGATCCGGGCCTGGCGACTTGTCAATCTTAATGTTTGACAAAATTTTCAGTACATCAGCTTCCTCTATCTCTATCCATTCCAGCATGCACACCTGCTCTTCAAAGGTTTCATTCACTACACAGGTCGTTTCTTTCGTAAAGACAGAAGCAAAAAACTCATTTAGGGCTTCCCCTACCTCCTCAGGCTCCACACACAAGTTCCCTATGCTATCCCTGATCGGCCCTACTCTTTCTTTGACCATTCTCTTATTCCTCACGTAAGTGTAAAATGCCTTTGTGTTTTCCCGGATTCCTTCTGCCAAGCCTTTCTCGTGCCCCCTCCTGGCTCTCCTCAGACCATTTTTGAGCTCCTTCCTTGCCTGCATGTAATCCTCTCTAGCTGAACTTGACCCTAGCTTCCTCCACCTTATGTAAGCTACCTTCTTCCTTTTCACTAGAAGCTCCACCGCTCTCGTCATCCAAGGTTCCTTTATCTTACCCCGTCTTGCCTGTCTCAGAGGGACATATTTACTCATCACTCCCAACAACTGTTCCTTAAACCATCTCCACATGTCTATAGTTCCCTTACCATGGAACAACTGCTCCCAGTCCATGCTTCCTAACTCGTGTCTAATCGCATCATAGTTTCCTCTTCCCCAATTAAATATCCTCCCATTCTGCCTAATCCTCTCCTTCTCCATAGCTATGTAGAATGAGAGTGTGTTATGGTCACTATCACCAAAATGCTCTCCCACCACAAGATCTGATACCTGCCCCGGCTCGTTTCCGAGCACCAAGTCTAGAATGGCCTCTCCCCTCGTCGGCCTGTCAACGTACTGCGTTAGGAAACCCTCCTGAACACACCTTACAAAAACAGCTCCATTCAAATCTTCTGCTCGAAGGAGGTTCCAATCAATATTAGGAAAGTTAAAGTCACCCATTACAACAACCCTACTGCGTCCACACTTTTCCAAAATCTGTCGACCTATGCTTTCTACAATCTCCCTGCTGCTATTGGGGGGCCTGTAGTAAACCCCTAACGAGGTGACTACTCCCTTGCTGTTCCTAATTTCCACCCATACTGACTCAGTAGGCAGATCTTCCTCGACAATGGAAGCTTCTGTAGCTGTGATACCTCTCTGATTAGTAGTGCTACACCCCCTCCTCTTTTTCCCCCCTCCCTATTCTTTTTAAATGTTCTAAACCCTGGAATATCCAGCAACCATTCCAGCCCATGAGAAACCCATGTCTCTGTTATGGCCACAACATCATAGCACCAGGTACTGATCCATGCTCTAAGTTCATCACTTTTATTCCTGATACTCCTTGCATTAAAGCAAACACACTTTAACCGATCCCTTGGTTCCTTCCCAGGAAAATCCTTCCCACTAGCTGGTCTACCTCTTGCTACTGCCTCACCTGCATCAACGCTCACCTCTGGTATACAGCTCAGGTTCCCACCCCCCTGCCATACTAGTTTAAACCCTCTCGAACTACTCGAGCAAACCTTCCACCCAGGACATTGGTCCCCTTCCAGTTCAGATGCAACCCATCCTTCTTGTACAGGTCCCACCTTCCCCAGAAGGCATCCCAATTATCAACATATCTGAAACCCTCCCTCCTACACCAGCTGCGTAGCCACGTGTTCAGCTGCGCCCGCTCCCTGTTCCTCACCTCGCTATCTCGTGGCACCGGTAGTAAACCAGAGAACACTACTCTGTTCGTCCTGCTCTGCAGCTTCCATCCTAACTCCCTGAAATCACTTTTTATATCCTCAAACCTATTTCTGGCTATATCATTTGTGCCAATATGTAACACGATTTCTGGCTGTTCACCCTCCCCTTTCAGAACTTTATACACCCGATCGGAGACGTCCCGGACCCTGGCACCAGGGAGGCAACATACCTTCCGGGAATCCCGATCTTGCCCACAAAATCTCCTGTCGATTCCCCTAACTATCGAGTCCCCTACCACGAGTACTTTTCTATTCTGCCCCCTTCCCTTCTTTGCCACAGTGTCAGGCTCAGTGCCAGAGAACTGACTACTATGGCTTTCCTCTGGTAGGTCAACCCCCCCAGCAGTATCCAAAACGGTATACTTATTGCTGAGGGGATGTGCAGGTTAGGGTGGATTGGCCATGCTAAATTGTCCCATAGTGTCCAGGGATGTGCAGGTTAAGGTGGATTGGCTGTGCTAAATTGTCCCATAGTATCCAGGGATGTGCAGGTTAAGGTGGATTGGCCGTGCTAAATTGTCCCATAGTGTCCAGGGATGTGCAGGTTAGGGTGGATTGGCCGTGCTAAATTGTCCCATAGTGCACAGGGATGCACAGGCTCAGTGGGTTAGCCATGGGGAATACAGGATGAGGGTGATTGCGTGGGTCTGGATGGTATGCTCTCCAGAGGGTCAGTGTTGACTCAACGGGCTGAATGGCCTGTTTCCAGACAGTAGAGATTCTGTCAATTCCCCAGGACATTGGTGATTCAGATTGAACAGCCAAACAGGGAAGGACAACAACCATGTTTTGCTAATCCTGGGTTGGTGTAACTACACATGAATCTCTAACATGAAGGGGAATCAGTATGGATTAAAACTGAATGTAGCCCTTGGGGGGCTTCCCTGGTGACAAAACAAGATTCTTCAGCTGAAAGTTCAGAGTCAGGATTGGGTGAATTTGTCAGAATTTGTCAGACACAAAAAGCACAGTGAGCCAGAGAGGTTTGTGACATTGGTTCACAAGTTCCCAGTCTAACAGCTTAGGGGTCAGGATTCGCTTTTCAATGGACCTGACCCCTGACGCTGTGAAACACTTTTCAGTCAGCAATGAACGCCCCCTGCATTTCCATAGCACTGCTCCCACACTCTGCACTTTGAAAGCTCAGCCTGTGTTGATAGAATCCCAACAGTGCAGAAAGATACCATTTGGCCCAACGGGTCTGCACCAACCCTCCTAAGGACATCCCGCCAGGAGCCAGACCCCATCCTATCCCTGTAACCCTGCATTTCCCCATGGCAAACCCACAGCCTGAACACTACGGGCAATTTAACACAGCCAGTCCTCAGTAACTTACACATCTTTGGACTGTGGGAGGAAACCTGAGCATCCAGAGGAAACTTACGGAGACACAGAGAACGTGCAAACTCCACATGGACAGTCGCCTGAGGCCGGAATCGAACCCAGGCCCCTGTTGCTGTGAGGCAGCAGTGCTAACCACTGAGCCACTGTGTCACCCTGAAGGAAATGTTACCAACATCCTGACCAGAATCTTAACTAGAATCACCACATAAACACAGTGGCTACAAGAGCAGGTCAGTGGCGAGGAACTTACCTCCTGCCTCCCCCCCAAAGCTTGTCCCACCATCAACAAGGCACAAATCAAGAGTGTGAGGGAATACCCCCCCCCACTTGCCCCCGGATAGGGACAGTGTAGAGACAGCTTTGCCCAGTATCTGACCCCATGTTGTCCCTGCCCTGGGAGTGTTTGATGGGTGATGGTATCGAGGAAATGTCACTCTGTGTCTGAGCCCTTGCTGCCCCAGTCTTTGGGATTGTTTGATGGGGTTCGTGTAGAGGGGGCTTTACTCTATATCTAACCTCGTGCAATCCCTGTCGTAGAGTCACGGTGTGGAGCTGGATGAACGCAGCAGGCCAAGCGGCATCTTAGGAGCAGGAAAGCTCTGGTTACCTCATTGCAGGAAAAATGTGGAAGGTTCAGAGAGGGTGCAGAGGAGATGTCTCAGGATGGTGCCTGGACTGGAGGGCAGATCTTATGAGGAAAGGTTGAGGGAGCTCGGGCTTTTTTCATTGAAGTGGAAAAGGATGAGAGGTGACTTGATAGAGGTTTACAAGATGATGTGAGGCATAGATAGAGTGGATAGTCAGAGACTGTTTCCCAGGGCAGAAATGACTATTACGAGGGGGGCGTAATTTTAAGGTGATTGGAGGAAGGTATAGGGGAGATGTCGGAGGTAGGTACTTCTCTCAGAGAGTGGTGGGTGTGTGGAATGTGCTGCTGGTAGTTGTCGTGAAGTAAGATATTTCAGAGACTTTTAAACGGCTCTTGGATGGTCACATGGAGGATTGTAAAATGCAGGGTAGATTGATCTTAATAGGATAATAGGTCGGCACAACATTGTGGGCCGAAGGACCTTACTGGGCTGTACTGTTCAATGTTCTGTGTCCTATGCATGTATTCGTCCAAATGCCTCTTAAATGTTGTTAATGTATTCACCTCAACCCCTTCCACTGGCAGCTCATTCCATATGTGTACCACCCTCTGGGTAAAATAGTTTCCCCTCAGGTTCCCGTGTATTCTTTCCCCTCTTACCTTAAACTGATACCCTCTAGTCCTCAATTCTCTAATCCTTAGAACAAAGAAACTGAATGCATTCACCCAATCCAAGCCTCTCATGATCTTACACATTTCTATAAGAGCCCCCGCCCCCACCTCAGTCTCCTCCGCTCTAAAGATGAAAAGCCCTGGCTTGAACAACCTCTCTCTAAAACTCAGTCCTGAGTTCCGGCAACATCCTTGTAAATTTCTGCTGCACACTTCCCAGTTTAATAACATCCTTCCTATAGCAAGGTAACCAAAACTGAACATGATACTCCAAGTGTGGCCTCCCTGACGTCCTGTCCAACTGCAGCATATCTTCCCAACTTCTGTACTCAGTGCCCTGACTGATGAAGGGCGGTGTGCCAAAATCCTTCTTCACTTCCCCGTCTACCTGGGACCCTGCTTTCAGAGAATCGTGCACCTGAACTCCAAGGTCCCTGTGTTCCACTGCACTCCTTAAAGCCCTACTGTTCACCCTGAAGCTCCTACCTTTGATGGAGGGAGTAGTGCAGAGGAAGCTTTACTCAGTGTCTTACCCTGTGCTGTCACTGGCCTGGGGGTATTTGATGGGGACATTGTTGAGGGATCTTATTCTGTTAATAGCTTCCTACTGTGTCTGCCTTGGGAGTGTTTGATGAGTTGATGGGGACAGTGTAGAGGGAGCTTTAATCTGTATCTATCCCTGTCCTGGGAGTGTTTGATGGGAGAACAGTATGATGGGAGTTTTAGTCTGTACATAACCCCATTCTGCCCCTATCCTGGGGAGTGTTTAACGGATGACAGTGTAGAGGGAGCTTTACTCTGTATCTAACCCCGTGCTGTCCCTGTCCCGGGAGTGTTTGATGGCGGAACAGTATAGAGGGAGCTTTACTCTGTGTCTAACCCCCTGCCAGTGACATTCCCATCCTATGAGGGAGGGAGAGAAACAGCTCTATCGTGGAGAGCAGCTGCTTCAGCTCGCACTGGTGCTGCAAACTGGTAAATCTGTTTGCGTTTACATCCCACTAGGATCACCGAAGGTTCTGTCACAGTTTGGCGAAGGGGGGATGGAATCCTGCCAACCTGCTGAAGTCGGGTGGCATGGAAGTTATCTTGCTGTCCCACTGTCAGCACTGATCACTGCTGGAATGGCAGTATACTTTCACCAGCAGTGAAAGGCTCCTAATGCAATACTGTCTAATAATTTCTAATTAAATGATGCCCCAACTATCGACTTCAATATTGCTCAGTAGGCTTGCTGCACTAAGCGAGCCCTCCCAGCTACACGCAACAGAAATTCTCAGGGACTGGAAATGGGGTGAAACAGGGCTGAGGGGGGTCTTCCCTCCTTCGTTCTCCTCCTCCAGTGAATTTTGGGCGACGCCGTTTCTCTTCTACCACCTCCCTCTCTCCTCCGAGCAATGGAGATCGAATCCCACTCCCCCCCCCCCCCCCCCCCACCTCGCTGAGGGACTTTGGGGTTTTGGAGAGATTAGGAGCAGGGATTTGCCTCTGTCCCATTGCTTGATGGGGTTAGGAGGCTGATTTAATTGCCCCGTTCTCGCCAACCCCCCCCCCCCCCCCCCACCGCCTCCCGCCACACACACTTCCCAGTCCAAAAAAAACGTGCTTTGCTCGATCTTGGATCATGGGAATTGAACCCACCCCCCACACTCCCACAGTCGCCCCCACTAGGTGCTCGCTAGTGGGATATACTTCAGGCTGAGAGAGACATTGCAATCTCTCAGTGAGTCCAGGATTGTAGGGAGGTGAAGCAGAGACAAGGCTGTATATTAAACATGGAGGCATGTCTCCAGCCAGTGGTGGGTTCGGAGGTACAACAGGTTCTATAGATCTATAGATTACAGACAGGCGATGCTTATTAACACTGAATGACTAACCTCGAACCCCAGGACCAACGCCTGGGAACATGGGTTCGAATCACTCCCTCACAGGAGGTGATATTCAATCTCAGTAAAATTCAGAGTGCAGCCTAAGGGCTATTGTTGTAAAACCCTACCTGGTTCACTACAGTCATACAGCGTGAAAACAGACCCTTTGGCCTAACGCACCTGTACTAGCCAGGGTTCCCAAACTAAACCAGTCCTACTTGCCTGTATTTGACCCATAACCCACTGGGTGAAAAAGTTGACCCTCATGTCCTTTTTAAATCTTTCTCCTCTCACCTTAAATATATGCTTCCCCCTTAAATATATGCCCCCTAGTTTTGAACTCCCCCACCCTAAGGAAAAGACCTTGGCTATTCACCATGATTTTATAAACCTCTATAAAGGTCACCCTTCAACCTCCTACAGTCCAGGAGAAAAAAAGTCCCAGGCCATCCAGGTTCTTCCTATAACTCAAACCCTCCATTCCTGGCAACATCCTGGTAAATCTCTTCTGAACCCTCTCCAGCTTGCTAAGTGTCCTTCCTATAACGTGGCGACCAGATCCGCACATGGCGCTCTAGAAGAGGCATCACTAACATCCTGTATAACCTCGACATGACGTTCCCAACTCCTGTACTCAATGATCTGAGCGATGAAGGCAAGCGTGCTAAATGTTCTGATGTATGAAGAGAGACTGGATCGGTTAGGATTATATTCACTGGAGTTTAGAAGAATGAAAAGCATCTCATAGAAACCTATGAAGTTCCAACAGGACTAGACATGGTCAATGCAGGATGTTCCCGATGACCTGGGGAGTTCAGGACCAGGGGGCTACAGCCTAAGGATTATGGGGAGGGCCATTTCAGACTGAGATGGGGAGAAATGTCTTCACCCAGAAAGTGGGGAAACTGTGGGATTCTCTGCCACAGAAAGCAGCTGAGGTCTAAATAGTGAATGTTTTCAACAAGGAGTTAGGGGATGAAGACATCAGAGAGTATCGGGAGGGGGAGAAAAAGCGGGGAATAGGGAACAATTAGCCACGATCCTCTGGCATGGAGAAGTGGAGATATGAGAGATATCAAGGGATATGGGGGATATCGGGTGAGAGTTGGGGTGGGGGAAACAGTGAGAAGGTGGCTGAGGTAGTAGGTCAGCCATCTGTAACTGACTCCCCCTCACTTCTGTCAGTGCTGAAGGCGAGTTGCCTCGAAACGCTGACTGTGATTTCACTCTTCACGGCAGCTGCCGACCCTGCTGAGTTTCTCCAGCGAATTCTGTTTTGGTTTTGGAGCTGCGGAGGGATGGGGCCAGCCATGACCCGGTTTCTCAAGGGGTCAAATGGCCTCCTGCTTTGGTGGAGAGAGACAGAGAGAGGGTGGGAGGAGTTACAGCAAGGAGCTGACAGCCTGAACTGCATGTTTCTACCCAAGAGAAGCCAAATACTGAGTTTTTGCTGCCCCAGGAACAGGGGCCTTATTGATTTAACTCAAATTCAGTGGATTAAGTGCATTTGGCAATCCTCGTTTGTATGTGTCAAGAGTATGAGTACAACAGGGAGAAAGAAAGGGTGGTGCTTAATAAAACACTGCTATTTCCAACACAAGCAATGACTCAAAATATCACCTCCTCCATTAAACAACAAATCATGCTGCCTCTCAAAGCACCATTGAGTGAGCCGTAGTCCTCACTGTAGGATGGAGTGAATGACGGTGACAGATAAAGAGAGAGAGAAATGATTTTCTGCCTTCCAGTCACAAGTAGCCATTACCTCCACAGTATGTTAACAATGTGCTTTGAGAAATGGGTGAATATTCCTGTTTATTCGCCACCAACCTGATCTTAGAGGTGGGAGGCCCCGAAGGCATCAATCTCTGAGTTTGACAGGTTCAGGGAGGACAGGTGGGCATCAGCTGAAACTATCCATCACCACCTTACCCAGCCCTAGTCCTGTCTTACCTGGAAATTGCCCGATATGTTTGACAGAAATTGCATCTTTAAATAAGACAGGGATGGAAGTTAAGATCATTCTGTGTATCTGTGTGTGTATGTATCTGTGTGTGAATGTTTGTGGGAGTGTGCGTGAGTATCTGTGTGTGTGTGTGTATCTGTGTGTGTGTGTATCAGTGTGAGTGTGATTGAGTGTGTGTTGTGTATAGCTGGGAGAAAGGGAGATGCAGTCCTGCCCACTGCTGTAACCATGAGCTGATCTGTGCTGTGGTTTTTGGTCAAGTTGTTGAATTGAGTTCACTGCATCATATTGAGCTCATAATGAAACAAGAAATCGGAAGTACACAGTTTGTGCAATGCAGGATGAAAATATTTGCCCACCATGCCCGCCCTGGCTCACCGAAGGCCTAGCATAACTTTGTGCCAATCTTTTTCCATTCCCCTGCAACCCTGCACCTTCTTTCTTTTTCAGTAATCATGTAATGCCCCTCTTTAATATCTCAATTGAACCTGTCCCTCCCACCTTTCCAAGAAGTATATTCCAGACCCCAACTGCTCACTGGGTGTAAATGATTTTTCTTGAACTACTTTTACCTCCTTTATAAAGCAGTTGAAATCTGCCCCTGCTGGTTCTGAATGGTAGTGAACAGGAAAAGCTTCTCCCTATCCGCTGTGTCCAGCTCATGATTTTGCAAACCTCCATCGGAACATCCCTCAACCTTCTCCAGTCCAAGGAGAACAGTTCCCACCTTCCTCAATCTATTCTCAGAGCCAAAGTTTCCCATTTCTGGAACCATTCTGGTAAATCACTTCTGCACTCTCTCCAATGTCCTTCCTGCAACGTTGGCCCAGAACTGTGACAATAATCCAGGGAAAGCACAGTGTGGAGCTGGAGGAACACAGCAGGCCAGGTAGTATCAGAGGAACAGGAAGGTTGACATTTCAGAAATGGTTGAGGGGGAGGGGAGCTCAGAAATAAATAGAGAGAGGAGGGCTGGGGCTGGGGAAGGTATGTGAGATGCTGATAGGTGAGTGCAGGTAGGGAGTGGTGGGGATTGATCAGTGAGGTGGGAGGAGCGGATAGGTGGGAGAGAAGATGAACAGGTCAAGGAGGCAGGGATGAGAGAGAGGGTCGGTCATGGGATGAGGCTGGGAGTGGGGAGTTATCTTAGAGGAGTTCAGCATAGCCCTGTTTTTGTACTCTATACCCATATTAATAAAGCATAGCAAACTGAATGCTTTGTGAATCGTGCTCTCCACTTTTCCTGCAAACTTTCACAACTTTTGTATGTAAACACCCACATCTTTCTGCTCCTGCACACTGTGTAGAATTGTATCTGTTATTTTATACTGTCTCTTCGCATTCAGTTTACATCACCTCACAGCTATCTAGAATAAACTTCATCTGCCACCTTCCTGCCCACTCTACCAACATGGCACTGACCTTTTGGAGTTATACAATATCCTCTTCACTGTTTACAATGCTTTCATGTTTTGTACCATCTGCAATCTTTGGAACCTTCCCTGCATAGCAGTACCTAGGTCTGTAATATCTATCAGGAAAAGCCAGGTTCCCTATAACCCTGTTGTATTCCACTACACACCATCCAAATTATCCGTTGAGAATGACTGTCTGTTTTCTCCCACTGACATCATTCAGGATTCAATTTCCAACCATCCCTTTTATTCCATGATTTATAACCTTCCTCACCAGTCTGTTGTGTGGCACTACATGGATGCCACATCAATAGCATTATCCTCATCAACCCTCTCTGTTACCTCTTCAGAAAAACTCCAGAAAATTTGTTAGACACAGGTTTTGTTCAATAAATCCAGGCTGTCTCTCCCAGATTAACCCACATGTTGCTATGCGACTGTTCATTTGATCCAGATTCTCACCATTACCCATTCTAGACTGATCCAGGTTCTCATCGTTACCCATTCCAGACTGATACAGGCTCACGTTGTTTCCCATTCCAGATTGATCTGGGTTCACATCATTTCCCATTCCAGACTGATCCAGGTTCTCATCATTTCCCATTCCAGACTGATACAGGTTCTCATCGTTACCCATTCCAGACTGATCCGGGTTCTCATCATTTCCCATTCCAGACTGATACAGGTTCTCATCGTTACCCATTCCAGACTGATCCGGGTTCTCATCATTTCCCATTCTAGACTGATCCAGGTTCTCATCGTTACCCATTCCAGACTGATACAGGCTCACGTTGTTTCCCATTCCAGATTGATCCAGGTTGTCATTGTTCCCATTCCAAATTGATCCGGGTTCTCATCGTTTCCCATTCCAGACTGATACAGGCTCACGTTGTTTCCCATTCCAGATTGATCCAGGTTGTCATTGTTCCCATTCCAAATTGATCCGGGTTCTCATCGTTTCCCATTCCAGACTGATACAGGCTCACGTTGTTTCCCATTCCAGATTGATCCAGGTTGTCATTGTTCCCATTCCAAATTGATCCGGGTTCTCATCGTTACCCATTCCAGACTGATACAGGCTCACGTTGTTTCCCATTCCAGATTGATCCAGGTTGTCATTGTTCCCATTCCAAATTGATCCGGGTTCTCATCGTTTCCCATTCCAGACTGATACAGGCTCACGTTGTTTCCCATTCCAGATTGATCCAGGTTGTCATTGTTCCCATTCCAAATTGATCCGGGTTCTCATCGTTTCCCATTCCAGACTGATACAGGCTCACGTTGTTTCCCATTCTAGATTGATCCAGGTTGTCATTGTTCCCATTCCAAATTGATCCGGGTTCTCATCGTTTCCCATTCCAAATTGATCCGGGTTCTCATCGTTTCCCATTCCAGACTGATCCAGGTTCTCATCATTTCCCATTCCAGACTGATCCAGGTTCTCATCATTTCCCATTCCAGCTTGATCCGGGTTCTCATTGTTACCCATTCCGAACTGATCCAGGTTCACGTCGTTACCCATACCGAATTGATCCAGGATCTATCTCACAGAATCCCTACACTGTGAAAGCAGGCCATTCAGCCTATCAAGTCCACACCGACCCTCCTAAGAGCATCACACACAGACCTACACCCTGTCCCTGTAACCCTGTATTTCCCATGGCTAATCCCACTGGCCTGCACATCCCTGGACACTATGGGCAATTTAGCACCGCAATTGAACCCAGGTCCCTGGCACCATGAGGCAGCTGTGCTAATCACTGAGCCACCATGCTGCCCTACATCATATATTTGTAAATTATATATCTATAAATCATATATCTGTTTATTACATAAATGCAAATTATATATCTGTGGATCAGATATTTGTATATCAAATATCTGTGAATTCTATAACTGCCCAGCACACATCTACGCATCATATTTCTGTGAACTGCATATTGGTGAATTATATATCTGCAGATCATATATCAATGTGTTATATATCTGCAAAATATACATCAGTGTGACATATATCTATGAGTTATATATCTGCATATGATATATCTATTTATCATATATCTGCATATAATGTATCTGCAAATTGTAAATCTCAGTATTATAGCTGTATATTGTATATCTGCTGTGGCATCTCCTGTCATCCAAGGTAGTTAGACAGAGGAGACAGGAATTAGAATATTTCCAGCTCCTGCAGTTTCAGCATGATGGAATATCACCAGGTATATTCAAGAAGCGGTCAGAGCTGCCAACAGTTGAAATAATATTTTATCCTTTCAGAAGGCTCTGGGGGGGAGGGACGGAGGAGGACAGTGTTGTGATTCCCGAAATAAGTGAAAAATGATATTTTTCTGTCTACAGCAATTCTCTGCCCTCACTGACGGGGCATAGTTGAAAATGTGTTTTAATATTAATGCCAGTGCAGTGCCCAGCAGAAGGTCATTCTATTTTAATACTGTCTCACAAAGCGAGCAATGCACCACGTCTATCTGATTTAGCTGACAGGCTCAGGAATACTGGTGACCTTTCACACGTGACTGTAGTGTGAGAACTCCGTTTCTCAGTCTTGATAGTCCAAGCGCCAGTAGAATGTCACAGGATCCCCTACAGTGTGGAAACAGGCCTTTTGGCCCACCAAGCCCACGCCGACCCTGAGAGCATCCCACCCAGACCCAACGTTCTATAATCCACCTAATCTACACAACCTCGAACACTATGGGACAATTTAGCACGGCCGATCCATCCTCACCCACACTTCTTTGGACTGTGGGAGGAAACCCGTGCAGACACAGGGAGAATGTACAAACTCCACACAGACAGTCACCCGAAGGTAGCATCGAACCCAGGTCCCTGGCGCTGTGAAGCAGCAGTGCTAATCACTGAGCCACCGCACCACCAGTATTGTGGCAGAATTCACCCCAGTTCTGAGTGAAATAGCTTCAAAAGAGGGTGACACACAGGACACAACATGAATCTTTTTACCTTCTTAGTGGGTATTTTCTTAGGGGGAAGCAATGGCCTCGTAGTATTATATCTGGACTGTTAATCCAGAAACCCGGATAATGTTCTTGGTTCAAATCCCACCACAGTCGATGGTGGAATTTGAATTTAATAAAAAATCTGGAATTAAGAGTCTAGTGATAACCATTGTCAATTGTCAGGAAAAGCCCCTCTGGTTCACTGGTGTCCTTTAGGGAAGGAAACTGCCATCCTTACTTGCTCGGGCCCACATGTGACTCCAGACCTGTCGTATGGGCAATAAATGTTAGCCTGGCCAGAGATGCCCACAACCCCTGAATGAACTACTTATGTACTACCTGGTTCTCTTTCATTGGTATTGCCCCGTCAGGTTATTCAGGGGCATTACCAGGCCTCCTGGCTCAGCCATTACCACTGCGCCACAAGTACCCTCTGCCCCAGGCTCCCCTCCTCAAACAGTTTTGAAAGATCCAAAACGAAACAATTAGACCGAAAGGACCAGTTGCTCCCCTAGGCGGCGCTGTAACAATCTTCGAAGAAATCTCTCAAGGGGAACGTGAAATGTCATAATGGTGCCCGTGGGTGGCGGAAGGCTTCTGGGAAGCATGTGACCCCTTCCCCAGGGCCACAGCATGTCGGTAACTGAAGCCCGGTGCCTCTACCCCCTTCAGGACCCGCCTCCTGGGACCTCATTTATGGGCGGAACCAGGGCAGCGTGGTGAGGAGGTCCTCCATCTTGCCCAGGCAATGAATGCCAGCCTGGCCAAGCAATACCCACATTCCATGAATGAATTAAAAACAAAATCTGGATATAAGAGACATGCCATTTGGGATTGAGATAAGGTGAAATGTCTTCAATTGAGAGGGTAAATCTTTGGAGTTCTGTACATCTGAGGAATGGGTACGTTCATCAATTGAGTAAGAAAGAGATTTAGCAATCAATTGTCAGTAGATTTCTAGAAACTAATGATATGAAGCGGTATAAGGATAGCGCTGGATAATTGAGTTGATTGGCTATGTGCTAGTATGGTAGGGCAGAGGGGCCAAAGGACCAGCTGCTCTCTTGCTGTGTTTGTGGCTCTGCCTGTGGCACTCTGTCCCAGATAAAGTTCTCATGGTCCATCTTTCTTTCAGACAAATATCCCGTTCCTGCAGAATGTGCTCAGCAATGACCAATTTCTGTACGGCACTGTCGACACTCAGTTCATCGACGAGAATCCTGACCTCATCCTCACGAGGCCAGTACAGAACCGGGCACAGAAACTGCTCCATTACCTCGGTAAGACTCCCCAACCCTCTCCCCTCTCCCTATCCTGCTTCACTCAACCTCCATCTGCAATCCCCCATCACTGGCTTGCCCTCCCTTGCAGTCACTCCTGGGACGCAGAGTTGGGGGGATGGAAAGCTGCCAGTCGCAAGGAACATCGGATAGCAGGAGGGCCACGGTAGAGCAAGCGGACAGGTTTAACAAAGTAAGTCTGGCACCAAGGAGGCAGGCAGAGGGAGGCACATCCACTCACAGGGGGAGCCATGGAAATAGCAGCGGACAGGGGGCACACAGAGAGGGTATATGGGCTGGAGGAGGTTACAGAGATAGGGAGGGGGTGTAGGGGGTGGAGGAGATTACAGACATAGGGAGGGGGTGTGGGAGCTGGAGGAGGTTACAGAGATAGGGGGTGTAGGGGCTGGAAGAGGTTACAGAGATAGGGAGGGCGTGTAGGGGCTAGAGGGGGTTACAGAGATAGGGAGGGCGTATAGGGACTGGAGGAGGTTACAGAGATAGGGAGGTCGTGTGGGAGCTGGAGGAGGTTACAGAGATAGGGAGGGGGTGTAGAGACTGGAGGGGGTTACAGAGATAGGGAGGGGTGTAGAGGCTGGAGGGGGTGACAGAGATAGGGAGGGGGTGTAGGGGCTGGAGGAGGTTACAGTGATAGGGAGGAGATGTAGGGGCTGGAGGGGGTTACAGAGATAGGGAGGGGGTGTGGGAGCTGGAGGGGGTTACAGAGATAGGGAGGGGGTGTAGGGGCTGGAGGAGGTTACAGAGATAGGGAGGGGGTGTAGGGGCTGGAGGAGGTTACAGAGATAGGGAGGGGGTGTAGGGGCTGGATGGGGTTACAGAGATAGGGAGGGGGTGTGGGAGCTGGAGGGGGTTACAGAGATAGGGAGGGGGTGTAGGGACTGGAGGGGAGGTTACAGAGATAGGGAGGGGGTGTAGGGGCTGGAGGGGGTTACAGAGATAGGGAGGGGGTGTAGGGGCTGGAAGGGAGATTACAGAGATAGGGAGGGGATGTAGGGGCTGGAGGAAGTTATCGAGTTAAGGAGGGGGTGTAGGGACTGGAAGGGAGGTTACAGAGATAGGGAGGGGGTGTAGGGGCTGGAGGAAGTTATCGAGTTAAGGAGGGGGTGTAGGGACTGGAGGGGGGTGTTTACAGAGTGACAACAGCAAGGCCCACTTTCTGTGTGAGAATAGTGAATGGGAAGCACATGGATGGGATTGATTGACACCAAGTAGGTTGCTTGTATGAATCGTGTCTTTGAGCCGTTGCTGTGTGTTATGTCGTCGTGTGAGTTTGGGAAGTTCCTGCGAGCAAATTGAGACCAAAGCTGAAAATAGTGGTACATTCGCAGCCTTACCCCTCCAGTGGTGTGTGCAGGGAACAGTAACACCACCACCTCCCCCCGCCTGGGCTGCAATCCCCCAGCCTCCCCCACTGCACCCGCACTCTGAAAGACAAGAAACAGAAGCAAGTGTAGACCATTCAGCCCCTCAGGGTTGCACTTTCCCAGGACTGCCCAGGGGGCCTATTGGCGATGGGAAGGACCCTAAAACAGATACGTGGAGTCCCGTTTGATCTCAGACCATTGTCAGTGGGAAACAAGTGGAGTTTTTGCAGCAGTGAGGAGGTTCAGGAACGGGAGATTGAAAGCAGATCACTGCGATTGCTGGAGATCTGAAGCAAAAGCTCTAAAAGTGCTGGAGAAACTCAGCAGGTCCAGCAGCTTCAGTGGAGAGAGAAATAAAACAGAGTTAATATTTCGGGTCCACTCCAACTTTCCTTTGGATCCGTGCCTTTGACCACTCCATTGTACAGGGTCTGAGCTGCAGAATGTGGAAATTGAAAGCAACATTGGCTGAAGCGGGTGGGGGAATAGCTTTCTCATTGTGAACTGAATGCAAAAAAATGCTGGAGAACCTAGCAGGTCAGGCAGCATCCATGGAGAGAGAGCAAGCTAATGTTTCAAGTCTAGACAACTCTTCATCAGAGCTGACTCTGATTGTGTCTGATGGGACCATGAGTACTGCGTTCAGTTCTGGTCTCGCTGCTATAGGAAGGATGTTGTGAAACTTGAAAGGGATGCAGAAAAGACTTACAAGGATGTTACCAGAGTCGGGGGGCTTGAGCTACAGGGAGAGGCTGGGGCTGTTTTCCCCGGAGCATCAGAGGCTGAGGGGTGACCTTATAGAGGCTTATAAAATCATGAGGGGCATGGATAGGGTGAATAGACAAGGTCTTTTCCCCAGGGTAGGGGAGTCCAAAACTAGAGGGGCATAGGTTTAAGGTGAGATGGGAAAGATTTAAAAGGGACCTGAGGGTCAATCACAGAGGGTGGTGTGTGTATGGAATGAGCTGCCAGAGGAAGTGGTGGCGGCTGGTACAGTTACAGCATTTAAAAGGCATCTGGATGGGGACATGGATTGGAAGGGCTTGGAGGGATACAGGCCAAATGTTGGCAAATATTAACAGATTAATTTAGGATATGTGGTCCGCACGGACAAGTTGGTCTGAAGGGTCTGTTTCTGTGCTGTCAACTCTGACTCTCTGATTGCCCACACATTGACAGTCTATTTTTAATTTGATGAGCAAAAACGAGGGAAGGGTAGTGCTGATGTGAATTGCAATGTAGCATTTGGGAGGAGTAGGGGTGGGGAGATAGTGATAGCTCTGAAATTAGCCGGGGAACAAAACCAGCAGAAGGAAGAACAGAGGGAATAATTAAATGCCTGTGCTTGGTGAATCATTGTATGAAGCACAATGTAACAGAGTGTAAAAACAACACTACATTCTTTCAGACAGAAAGGAATCACCTGCTCAGCAAAGCTAGCAGGTAAACTTGGAGGCAGACTGAGCCACATTAATGATTCATTTCCAGTGACATTTTTAAACCTTAAATGATTACAGCAGTGCAGTTAAAGCGAGTGGAGAGTACTGCTGCAGGCTATGTGCTGGGGGAGGAAGTTAAAGGAATTTAATTACGAAGCAGGTTGGATACTCTGAAACTTTCACTAGTTGGTCCCCTGGGATAGTATTCAGAGAAACATTTGAGAATCCTTCCGCCGGCAATGTGTTTCGTTCTTTCCCATTCTCCAGTTCCTTCCGCAATGTTGTCTCTCTCTCTCTCTATATCATCCTTTCTTCTCTTCCTGTCTTGACTCCCTCATTGTCCTCTACCTGCCACAGTGTCTCTACCATGATGTGTGTGTGTGTGTGTGTGTGTGTGTGTGTGTGTGTGTGTGTGTGTGTGTGTGTGTGTGTGTGTGTGTCTGCCTGTTTCGTTGCATCTGCCCATCTATCTCTCTCTGCCCATCACTTGCTTGCTCTGTGTATCCTCCTCGGTTTTCTTTGCTCCCCTCCCTCTCTCTGTCTGTCTCTTACTCTATACATCTTCCTCAACTGTTTATTCACCTCTCGGTGTCCTTCCATAACTGCCTGTCTTGCTCTCTGTGCCTCCCTTTCTTGATCTGTCTGTTTCCCTCCCCATCCCCTTTTCTAACTCCTTGGTTTCCCTTTTTCCCTTTTCCACTCAACCTCTCTTCCTTGGTGCGATCCATCCTATATCTCCCTCTCTCAGTCTCTCGCACCTTCTATCATTGTGTTTCTCTTTGAATCTCCCTGCCCCGCAACCCGAGCCCATTCCTGTGGTCTCCACTTCACCTGGGAAACTGCCTGGCTGCCTCACAATCTCTTCCCTTTCTGAGTGGCTCAGGGGTTTTCTGCATCTTTGCCTCTGCCCCCGATATATTCGGAGGCAGAACACCAGGCAGAAAGGCTGCCCGATCCGTACGGAATACAGTAGGGAAGAAGAGGAATCTCCAACAAGACAGAGTCTAGTTACCTCCCCTAGCTGTTGGATGGCATTCCCATCACTGAATCCCTTCCTATCAATGTTCTTGCTATTGATCAGGAACTCAAGTGGACCAATACAGTGGCTACCAGAACACTACCAGGCACAGGCTGGGAATTCTCTGGCGAGTAACGCATCCCCTGCCTCCCCAGTGTCTATCCACAAGGCAAAAAGTCAGGAGTGTGATGGAATACTCCCTGGATGAAGACAGCTCCGCCAATAACCATTGCACAAAGCTGGGTGGGAGGGCGAGCTATGGGGAGGGTACAGACTATGATTCGGACAGGCTCAGTGAGGGCAAAAAATGCATGGACGATGCAGGAGAGTGTGAAAGAATGTGAGGTTATCCACTTTGGGAGGAAGAACAGGAAGGCGGATTATTGTCTGAACAGTGGTAGATAGGAAGAGGGGAGTGTGCAGTGGGACCTGGGTTTCCTTATGCACCAGTTGCTGAAGGTAAACATACAGGCACAGCAGGCAGTAAAGAAGGCAAATGGTATGTTGGCCTTCATTGCGAGTGTTTTTAGTACAATTTGTTGCAATTATGCAGGGCTTTGGTGAGACCACACCGAGAATATAGTGTGCAGTTTGGGGTCTCCTTATCTGAGGAAGGATGTTCTGGTGATGGAGGGAGAGCAGCAAAGGTTTACCAGACTGATCCCTGGGATAGCAGGACCCACAATTGCAGAGAGACTGGATCGATTGGAACTTGATTCACTGGAGTTTTTAGAAGAATGAGAGGGATCTCATAGAAACCTGTAAAACTCTAACAGGACTAGACAGGGTCAATGCAGGAAGGATGTTCCCAATGACCCAGGGAATCCAGAACCAGGGGGTCACAGCCTAAGGATTACGGGGTGGGCCATTTGGGACTGAGATGGGGAGAAATGTCTTCACCCAGAGAGTGGGAGCCTGTGGGATTCTCTGTCACTGAAAGCAGTTGAAGCCAAAACATGGAATGTTTTCAAAGACGTAGATGTAAGTCTTAGGGGATCAAAGGGTACGGGGTGAAAGCAGGAACAGGGGACTGAGGTGGATGACCTACCATGATCCTGTTGAATGGTGGAACAGGCTCAAAGGGTCGAATGGCCGACTACCCCTGCGATATTCTGTTTTTGAAGGGCCTGACCTCTATCCCAATAACAGTGGCTGGCACTGGGCTCACTCAGGCTAGATCAGGTCCTTTTTACTGATGTTAGTCTTACTGCTCGCACCAAATGGGCTAAATGCTTTGGGCAGAAGAAGTGTTGCTCTTGGTTTGAGAGCAAAAGAGAATTTGCACAGTGGGTGATTACATTATATTCGAGGTATATGATTGTCTCCAACAAAATATTCCAGGCTCAACCGAAGAGAAGTTTCACTTGCGCTGTCACACCTGGCACTGTGAGGCAGCAGTGCTAACCACCCAGCCAGTCAGCCGTCCGCTTACTCTCACACTCACACTCTCTCATTCTCTCTTGCTGTCTCACTCTCTCAAGTTTGCTCTCTCACTCACTCACTCTCTTTGCCTCCCTCTCTGTCTCTTGCACTCTCTCATTCTCACTTTTTTTCTCTCCATCTCTCATACTCGGTCTTCCTTGCTATCTCATTCTCTCTCTCTCTGTCTCTCTCTGTTTCTCACTATCTCACTCTCTCTCGCTCTTTTACTCTGTCACTGTCTTCTGTTGTCTCTCTCACTCCCTCTCTCTCATTCCCTCCCTCGCGCTCTCTCTCATTCATGCTCACTGTCTCAGTCACTCACTCTCTCACTCTGGCTTGCTCTCTCTCTCTCTGTCTTGCTCTCTCTCATGCATTCTCTGCCTTTCTCTTTCTCTCTCTCTCTCTCACTCACTCGTTCTCTCTCTCTCGATCACGGTCTCTCTCTCTCTCTCTCTCTCTCTCTCTCTCTCCACATATACATATATATAGTTGCCCCAGATGGAATTCTGTTGAAAAATAATCTGGCTCCTCATTCTCACCTTCTGCTGAGTCTCTGTCAGGAAGCGCAAGCCCCATAGTGCAGCCACACTTCAATATCTCTCCAAGAGGCCAGTTCAGACAATAGTTAAGTGTGGGATCACTATGAGGCCCCAGCTTCCTGACAGAGCCTGAGCAGAAGGTGGGAAGAGCTTGTCAGGGATTCTCAGTATGTCTGGATGTGGGTGTCAGTCCCTGCTACTTTTTACCCATTACCCCATCCAGTGTGACCCAGAGCGAGCTCACCCCGTGCCAACGGTGCACTGACCCCCAGAGTTGCCTTATTTTGCACGTGATGGAGTGCAATGTGAACTCTTCAACTGTGTGCTGGCCTTCGCTTTTACTTCAAACAGCAGTTTATTTTCGCTGATGGCCGAACACACGGTTTTTATTTTTCTCCCTTCCAAGGCCCAGCCCCACTTCTGTTTCGAAGTATGTTCAGGACAGGCTCTCTGCAGGTCCCTCTGAAGGGAAAACGCTCCATACCACGGAGTGCTGAGCAGATTTGAAAAAGACATGGTTTCATTCTGTTCATTTATTGCCCTTGTCTCTAATTGCCACTTTCTTGAACCTCTGCACTCCATGTGGTGTAGGGGCGCCCATAAAGTGCTGTTAGGGAAGGAATTCCAGGATTTTGATCTGCGATGGTAAGGTCCCTCTCCCCCCATCCATCTATCTTTTTCTTTCTCTCTCCCCCCGTCCATCTTTCTCTCTCTCTCCCCCAATCCATCTTTCTCTCTCTCTCTCTCTCCCCCATGGCCATCTTTCCCTCTCTGTCTCCCCCCGCCATCTATCTTTTTCTCTCTCTCTCCCCCCCGTCCATCTTTCTCTCTCTCTCTCCCCCAGTCCATCTTTCCCTCTCTCTCTCTCTCCCCCATGGCCATCTTTCCCTCTCTCTCTCCCCCCATCCATCTTTCTCTCTCTCTCCCCCAGTACACCTTCGCCCTCTCTCTCTCTCCCCCAGTCCATCTTTCCCCCTCTCTCTCTCCCTCACTCTCCATCTCTCTCTCTCTCTAATTCTCTGCTTCTATCTCAACTCCACCCCCAGCCCAACTCTCTGTTTCTGTCAGCGATAGTAGGAACTGCTGATGCTGGTGAATCTGAGATAACAAGGTGTAGAGCTGGATGAACACAGCAAGCCAAGCAGCATCAGAGGAGCAGGAAAACTGACGTTTCAGGCCTAGAGCCTTCTTCAGGAATGGGGGAGGGGTAGAGGGTTCTGAAATAAATAGGGAGAGAGGGGGTGGTGGATAGAAGATGGATAGAGGAGAAGATAGGTGGAGAGGTGACAGACAGGTCAAAGAGGGGGGGATGGACCCAGTAAAGGTGGGTGTAGGTGGGGAGGGGATAGGTCGCTCCGGGGAGGACGGACAGGTCAAGGGGATGGGATGAGGTTAGTAGGTAGGAGATGGAGGTGCGGCTTGAGGTGGGAGAGGGGGATAGGTGGGAGGACGGACAGGTTAGGGAGGCAGGGACGAACTGGGCTGGTTTTGGGACGCAGTGGGGGGAGGGAAGATTTTGAAGCTTGTGAAATCCACATTGATACCATTGGGCTGCAGGGTTCCCAAGCGGAATATGAGTTGCTGTTCCTGCAACTTTTGGGTAGCATCGTTGTGACACTGCAGGAGGCCCATGATGGACATGTCGTCTGAGGAATGGAAGGGGGCATTGAAATGGTTCTCGACTGGGAGGTGCAGTTGTTTACTGCGAACTGAGCGTAGGTGTTCTGCAAAATTGTCCCTAAGCCTCCGCTTGGTTTCTCCAATATAGAGGAGGCCACAACAGGAACAGCGG
Source organism: Stegostoma tigrinum (assembly GCF_030684315.1). Taxonomy (NCBI): domain Eukaryota; kingdom Metazoa; phylum Chordata; class Chondrichthyes; order Orectolobiformes; family Stegostomatidae; genus Stegostoma; species Stegostoma tigrinum. The sequence continues at coordinate 13,077,380 of NC_081395.1, read as the reverse complement.
ATACAGTATACCACATTAGCAGATGTGCAGGTAAACATCTGCTTGATGTGGAAAGTCTTCTTAGGGCCTGGGATAGGGGTGAGGGAGGAAGTATAGGGCAGGTGTAGCACTTCTTGCAGTTGCAGGGAAAAGTGCTGGGGGTGGTGGGGCTGGAGAGGAGTGTGGAGTGGACAAGGGAGTCCTGCAGAGAGTGGTCTCTCTGGAAGGCACATAAGGGAAAAGTGTCTTTGGTGGTGGGGTCGGATTGCAGATGGCGGAAGTGTCGGAGGATGATGCGTTGGATCCGGAGGTTGGTGGGGTGGTACGTGAGGATGAGAGGATTCTGTTTTGGTTGTCATTGCAGGAAGGGGGTGTGGGGGAGGAGTTGCGGGAAATGTGGGAGACGCAGTCGAGGGCGTTCTCAGCCACTGAGCGGGGGTATTGTGCTTCTTGAAAAACAAGGACATCTGAGATGTACGGGAATGGAATGCCTCATCCTGGGAGCAGATGTGGTGGAGGTGAAGGAATTGGGAATAGGGGATGGAATTTGTGCAGGAAGGTGGGTGGGAGGAGGTGTATTCTAGGTAGCTGTGGGAGTCGGTGGGCTTGAAATAGATATCGGTTTCTAGGTGGTTGCCTGAGATGGAGACAGAGAGGTCCAGGAAGGAGAGAGATGTTTTAGAGATAGTGCAGGTGAACTTAGGTTTGGGATGGAAGGTGTTGGTGAAGTGGATGAACTGTTCAAGCTCCTCTTGGGAGCACGAAGTGGTGCTGATACAGTCATCAATGTAACAGGGGAAGGGGTGGGGTTTGGGTCCAGTGTAGGTGCGGAAAAGGGACTCTTCCACCTAACCTACAAAGAGGCAGGCATAGCTGGGGCCCATGCGGGTACCCATGGCCACCCCCTTAGTCTGTAGGAAGTGGGAGGAATCGAAAGAGAAGTTGTTGAGGGTGAGGGCGAGTTCGGCTAGGCAGATGAGGGTGTCAGTGGAGGGGAACTGGTCGAGTCTGCGGGTTAGGAGAAGCGGAGGGCCTTTAGACTATCTACATGGGGAATGCAGGTGTATAGGGACTGGACGTCCATAGTGAAAATGAGGTGTTGGGGACCAGGGAATTGGAAGCTCTGGAGGAGGTGGAGGGCGTGGGTGGTGTCACGGACGTAGGTGAGGAGTTCCTGAACCAATGGGGAGAAAATGGAGCCCAGATAGGTGGAGATGAGTTCGGTGAGGCAGGAGCAGGCGGAGACAATGGGTCGACCAGGGCAGGCAGGTTTGTGGGTTTTGAGAAGGAGATAGAGCGAGCTGTGCGGGGTTGGGGAACAATGAGGTTGGAGGCTGTGGGTAGGAGGGCACCTGAGGTGATGAGGTCATGGATGGTTTGGGAGATGATGGTTTGGTGCTCGGGGGTGGGGTCATGATCAAGGGGGCAGTAGAAGGAGGTGTCAGGGAGTTGGCGTCTGGCCTCAGCGATGTAGAGGTCGGTGTGCCATACTGCCACTGCGCCACCCTTGTCCGTGGGTCTTATAGTGAGGTTGGGATTGGAGCAGAGATCTGCATGTTCTGCGGGGGAGAGGTTGGAGTGGGTGAGAGGGGTGGAGAGGTTGTAGCGATTGATGTCTCGACGGCAGTTGGAGATGAAGAGGTTGAGGGAGGGTAGCAGGCCGTGGGGTGGTGTCGTCTATCCGCCTCCCCCTCCCTATTTATTTCAGAACCCCCATCCCACCCCCCCATTTCTAAGATGGGTCTCAGCTTTCCTGCTCCCCTGATGCTTCCTGGCCTGCTGTGTTCATCCAGCTCTACACCTTGTTATCTCTGCATCTCTCACTCACTTTCTAAAATGCACAAGTAAATTGCTCTTATCTCCAATTACTGTTGACAGCCCTCCTTCAAATCACTGTGAGGTTTGCATTCCATTTATTCTCAAGTACCTGAAACTGTTCAGAGGTGGAAAACTAATGTAAGCAATTTGAACATGAGGAAGAGCTGAAAAATGTCGACGATGACGCCTGTATTTTTCTTCCCACTTTCTTAGACTGTAGGACCATAAGAAATGGGAACAGGAGTAGGCCGTTCGGCCCCTCGAGCCTGCTCTGCCATTCGGTGGCTGATCCAATATTCCCCACGTCCACTTTTCTGCCCTTTCCCCATAACCCTCGATTCCCCGACTGGTCAAGGATCTCTCTCAGCTTAAATACACACATGGACTCTCCTCCCACAGCTCTCTGTGGCAAGGAGGTCCAAAGACTCACAACCCTCTGAGAGAAAAAAATCCTTCTCATCTCAGTCTTAAATTGGTGCCCCTTTACTCTAAGACTGTGCCCTCTGCCCCTAGACTCTCCCATGAGGGGAGACATTCTCTCAACATTTATCCTGTCTTAAGAATCCAATATGTCTCAATGTGACCATCCCTCATTCCAGGGAACAGAATCCCAACCTGTTTAACCTTTTGTCAGAAGACAGTCCCTCCATATCAGGGATCATCCTCGCGAACCGTCTCTGAACTGCCTCCAATGAATTGAGATCTTTCCTTCAGTAAGGGGACCTAAACTGCTCACGGTGCTCCAGATGTGATTGTACCAGCACCTTGTACAGCTGCAGTAGGACTTCCCTACTATTATACTCCAACCCCCTTAAAATAAAGAGCAACATTTCATTTGCCTACTGGATTACTTGCTGCCTCTGTGAGCTAGCTTTCTGGGGCTTGTGGGCATATATCTCTGAGTCCCTTTCTGTTGCAGCTTTCTGCAGCTTTTCTTAAATAACACTCTGATCTTTTGTTCTCCCTTCCAAAATGAACAACAGCGCATTTTACACTCTCACTTTATGAATTGACATTAAAAACAAAGCCCCTTCGGATAAAGAGGGGGATGGGAAGGAGGTTCTGAAATAAATAGGGACAGAGGGGGAGGCAGACAGAAGATGGATAGAGGACGAAGACGGGTGGAGAGGAGACAGACAGGTCAAAGAGGCGTGGATGGAGTCAGTAGAGGTGAGTGTAGGTGGGGAGGTAGGGAGGGGATAGGCCAGTCCAGGAAGGACAGACAGGTCAAGGGGGCCGGATGAAGTTAGTAGGTAGGAAGTGGGGGTGGGGTTGAGGTGGGAGGAAGGGATAGGTGAAGGAAGAGCAGGTTAAGGAGGCGGGGATGGGCTGGGCTGGTTTTGGGATGCATTGGGTGGAGGGGGAGATTTTGAAGCTGGTGAAATCCACATTGATACCATTGGGCTGCAGGGTTCCCAAGCAGAATATGAGTTGCTGTTCCTGTAACCTTCGGGTGGCATCATTGTGGCACTGCAGGAGACTCATAATGGACATGTCATCTAAGGAATGGGAGAGGGAGTTGAAATGGTTCGTGACTGGGAGCTGCAGTTGTTTACTGTGAACCGAGCAGAGGTGTTCTGCAAAGCGATCCCCAAACCTCCGTGGAGGAGGCCGCATCGGGAATAGTGGATACAGTAGACCACATTGATGGATCGCAGGTGAACATCTGTCTGATGTGGAAGGTTTTCTTGGGGCCTGGGATGAGGGAGGAGGTGTTGGGGCAGATGTAGCACTTCCTGTAGTCGCAGGGAAAAGTGCTGGGGCTGGTGGGGAATGTCGAGCGGACGACGGAGTCGCGGAGAGAGCGGTCCCTATGAAAGGCAGATAGGGATGGGTTGGGAAATATATATTTGGTTGTAAGGTCAGATTGCAGGTGGCAGAAGTGGTGGAGAATGATGCTTTGATCACTGAGGGTGTTGGGGTGATACATGAGGACTAGGGGATTCTGTCTTTGATTTTGTTGTGGGGAGGGTGTGTGAAGGCAGATGTGTGGGCAATGCAAGAGATGCGGTCTAGAGCATTTTTGATCACCGAAGGGGGGAAGGAGGTTTGAGGGGGGTATCCTTCATCTCTTACTGTTCCTCAAAGGGCATGTCGGAGGGATTTTAGCAAATTGACCTGTGTGGCCTCAATGTGAAGCATCTTCTAAGGCTGTAACACCCTGAGTGTGGGACTTGAACCTGGAGCATCAGTCCTAGGGGTGGGTAGGGATACTATCACTGGGTCAGAAGCCCTGTTTGACGTGTGTTGAGTTTATCCTGAAGTGGGGGTTTTATTTTTTAAGAAAAACTCTCTCTCACTCCAAGGTAGTTTTCTTTTCAACTTTTGCACAATTGGATGCGCTCAGATAGCCAGATGCGTTTGGGATCTCTTTCACTGTTCTGGGGATCCTGAAGCCCACAACTTATGAAAGCTGATAAGGCTTGAAACTTGAAACTATCAAAATGATGGGGAGTTATTAATTAAAAGAAGGTGGTTCAGTTGATAAATTTAATCATATCTTACAGAAACATAACAGAGGAAGAGGTTTGCTGATTTGCCAAAAATTGGCCATCTCAGTCTTATTTTTTTTCTGCCCTGATTGTTCTGTATCTGCTAAACTGCATTGCTGTGCTTAGAGAAATTTGTTTTTATGCAGAGCCTGGTTTTCTCTCTCAAACCCCACAGGTTGGAGGGTTTGAGCTGTGGGGAGAGGACTGGGGCTATGTTCCCCGGAGCGTCGGAGGCTGAGGGGTGATCTTATAGAGGTTTATAAAATCATGAGGGGCATGGATAGGGTGAATAGTCAAGGTCTTTTCCCCAGGGTAGGGGAGTCCAAAACTACAGGGGCATAGGTTTAAGGTGGGAAGGAAAAAATTTATAAAGGACCCAAGGAGCAACTTTTTCACGCAGAGGGTGGTGTGAGTATGGAATGAGCTGCCAGAGGAAATGGTGGAGGCTCGTACAGTTACAGCATTTAAAAGGCATCTGGATGGGTGCATAAATACAAAGGATTTAGATGGATATGGACTAAATGTTAGTAAACCGGACTAGATTAATTTAGGATATCTGGTTGGCATGGACGAGTTGGACCAAGGGATCTGTTTCCATGCTGTACATGTCTATGACTCTACATATCCTCTGACCTTTTCTGAAAGAAAACTTGTCTTTCTCTCCCTGTGAAACAGACCACCTACACAATGTTCCAATATTTTTCTCACTTCTCCCCTTGTTTTCTAAAACACTGAACTAATCACCTCAGGCTTTGTTTTATAGACATAATTTAAATGCATGTAAACCTAGTCCAGACAACTAACACCACTCTGAGACCTCAAAATCTAGAATAAAACTGAAACCATTCTTTCGGTCTTTCTTCACATAATATAGAAATACAAATCAAATTTAAAGCTGTAAATGGTTTGGTGACTTTATAACATAAGTTTCTATGTAATATTAACATTGTTACATGAACTTCTACAGTTGTTGTCTGCGTTATGGAGCGGACCAGACCCCCCCCCTCCAAAATATTTTAAGGAGGTTATCCTAGACACTACCATTTTCTCATTTTTAAGGCAAATGTGCAGTGCTGTGTTCGGGACTGGTCAAAGTACTCGACGTTAAGCAAAAGCACAATTTATTTAAACCACTGTCGTTAAAATACAAACAAAAGAGAGAACAACTTAGAATCAGCATTCTATTGGAAAACTTAACCAAATAATAGATACAGTAACTATTGCCAATTAACTGTTCCAATATAGTAACATTCCATAAACACACCCCAGACGAAAAGGAAAATTCAGAAGAACAGTTTTGTTTCACAGTTAACCCAGCAGCAGAGAGAAACCCCACCTTGTAGCTGTAGCCGAGAGAGGAAAAAGATGGCTCCAACAACAGCAAACTCAGCCTAAAAACTAAAAAAAAACCTGGAAAGCCTGGTCTGTGGGAGCTGACCACACCCAGCCAGGCTGCCCCTATTGTTCCAACTTTAAAAAAAACCAAGGCCTCACAAGCAGTTGACTCTAGTGCTCTTGGTCACCTGGTCAGAGCCTCTGCCTTATAACCTCCCTTCAAAAGGAAAAATCCAGGACAGAATAACCTCTTAAAGCCACAGCATTGTCACACCCGACATGGACAATTGTCATGGGCATGCCTCAGGAGACATTGAGAATTGTTCTTTTATGGATAAGGGCTAGATCAAGGATTTAGTTAAGACACAGGACCTCTAGGAAAGGTGATCCTGGAAAGATAACCAGGGGTTTAGCTGGGTAGCTCCTCTCTCAGTCTCTCTTTCTGTCTCGGTAGGTTGTCCTGCGGTGGAATTCGAAACAATACCAAAACAAAACTTCACTCCTAACAAACGGATGTATTGGCCTTAAGGGTGTGTAGCAAACTTGGACTTCAGCAGTTAGGTTATGAGGCAAGATTCTACAAATTAGGCTTGTTTTTTTTCTCTAAAATTTAGAAGATTAAGCTGCAATCTGATTAAAGTTTTCAAGCTATTAATGAGAAAAGATAAGGTAGATAATTAATTTCTGTTTTGGGGATTCTAGAAACTGGGGGCATAGTCTAAAAATTAGGGCCAGGCTGTTCAGGAGAGACAGTAGGAAGCACTTCTGATACAAAGGGCAGTATGTGTTTGGAATGCTCTTTGACAAATGGCAGTGGATGCTAGTTCAGGTAGTTTTAAATCTGAGATAGATACATTTTTGTTAAGCAAAGGTATTAAAAGTTTGGACCAAAGGCAGCTATTTGGAGTTAGGCCACAGATCAGCCACAATCTCATTGGATGGTGGACCAGACTCAAAGGGGCTGAATGACCCTTTCTATTCCTGTGTAACAGCCATAGACCCAGGCCTGTGATTTCCCACAGAATGGCCTAAGCAATCCACTTAAGCTCTGTCAAGGTGTATTTAAAATTAAATACCTCAATGTTCTTTTACTGATCCCCTTTCCAAATAAACGGTACCTCTTCAGTCTAGTCAAACAAATCACAGTCTGCAATTCTTCAAACACCAACAGTCAAAAGACAATTAACAATAGAGTGTCTTCATAGCAACTAATTGCACTGTTGTCACTTTTCCAGGTCACACTATGGTTAACGGACCAATAACCCCCATTCCAGTGAATGTGAAACCTTCAACTGTGGACCCTGTCATTCCTCAGATTCCCTTGGGTAAGTGCTTCCTTGCTGCTTTATCATTGCCTGCTGTTCTTCAGTGCTGTCTTCTCTGTAGACTTCCATGCCCTTGCTTCTCGGAGTGTCGTTTTTATAGAAGGGAGACAGCACCATTGCAGTGTGCTGCTCAGCTGACCGACGGTTTTTGGATTCGCTCGCCTTTCTGAGTTGTGCTGACAGGTTGGGAGTTGTACATCTGTGGTTCACAGAGGCAGCTACACATGGACAGCTCTACAGCTGCCTCAGGACAATCTGATTTCTACTAGCGCATGTCCAAGGCAAGAATTGTATGTTTCAGACCGGGTCGGAATGTGTCTAAAGCTGCTACAGTTTGTTGGCGAGATGCAGTCTCTTTTGAAGGATTTGAAGTACTTTTTTTTGGGATATGGCCCTGGTATATTTGAGTGCTTTGGTAGAAGTACAGTGCCCTATGGGAGGAGGAGTGTGCCCTAAGTTAGAGCTAAAAGTAGACATGAATGTGCGTAAAGTCATTGAACTGTCAAATTTATTCAAACTAAAGAGAATTGTGAACTTGCCTAGGCATTTGGATCTATGTAGAGTTAGGCCACAGATCAATTTCGATCTCATTGAATAACTTGGTATATCATTAAATATTTCATAGAACATACATTACAGAAGAGGCCATCCGGCCCATCGGGTCTACACTGACAAAAGCTACTCTAAATGTACACTCGTCCTATTTTTCCTGCACTAGGCCCATAGACTTGGATGTTATGGTATTTGAAGTGTTTAGCCATGTGTTTTGTTTTTAAATGTTGTGAAATTCCTGCCTCAACTGCCCTCGCAGGCAGCGTGTTTTAGAACACTGCCTGGAAATGTGGCAGGGGCAGGCTCAGTGGGGGTATGGCATTGGTTGGCTATTTGGGTAGTAATGGTGTGCAATGAGGTGGAGGAAAGGAGGGAGATTAGCACCAGATAGTAAAATTGGTGCAGATATGATGAGCTGAATGGCCTCTTTCAGTGCTGTCTGTGACTGTGAAATGGTTTGAGCTCAGAAGCAAGGAAAACGGTGTGTTGGGGGTGTGCTATCGACGCACAAAAATGGAAGGAAGGTAATGATCAAATATTGCCGACAGTAGGCTGTTAAGAATTGGAGACTTGAGTTACGCTTAGCTGAATTGAGATGCGGACAGTATGAAAAACACAGAAGTGCATTCAAGGTAACTTTTCTCTTTAGCCAGTGTATAACAAACCCACAAAAGGAGCCAGATTCTAAATTCAGTCTGAGCGAGGCAATTGAATGAAATAGCAGCGGGTGTGACCATTTTGAAGACAGTGATCATAACGCAGTTCAATTTAACATCACAATGGGTGTTCGAAACTGGGACAAAGTTTAGGAAATTGGGACGTGACCTTGCAAAAGTGGACTGGGTGCAGCTACTGGAAGGAAAACCCCTGTCAAATCATCAGGAGGCAATCAAAAGTGGAATCCTGCAGGCTTATACTGTGTAAATGTGTGCCCAGAAATTAAAAGGATGCTAATGGCATCTCTAAAGGCCCCTGGTTATCCAGGAGCACACAGGATAAATTAAAGCAGAGAAAGACAAACTTATGTCATTCTCAAAAAGGAATGATCCTATGGAAAGCCTAGAGGAGAATAGACAGTTAATTGCTGCTAAAAGGAGGCTGAAAGGTGAACTTTTTCATCTTACACACATCAGGACCAAAAACAAGAAACAGACTATAATGTGGCCAGAGGGTGCTGATTAATTGCACTGTCTTACGCATTCAACAATCTATCTTAGTTCTCAGACCAAGACAGGATGTTGCTGTGGAATGCAGCAGCAACTGGTAGTCTCTGTGACCCAATAAGGAAGGTGTGGGACCTATTTAAATTCCTTCTGCTGACACAAAACAGATTCCTGTGCGTTTAACATATCTAGTCTGCAGCAAGTGCAAACAGACGAGCCCAGCCGATGACATAGAACATAGAACATAGAACAGTACAGCACAGAACAGGCCCTTCAGCCCACGATGTTGTGCCGAACATTGATCCTCGTGTATGCACCCTCAAATTTCTGTGACCATATGCATGTCCAGCAGTCTCTTAAATGACCCCAATGACCTTGCTTCCACAACTGCTGCTGGCAACGCATTCCATGCTCTCACAACTCTCTGTGTAAAGAACCCGCCTCTGACATCCCCTCTATACGTTCCTCCAACCAGCTTAAAACTATGACCCCTCGTGCTAGCCATTTCTGCCCTGGGAAATAGTCTCTGGCTATCAACTCTATCTATGCCTCTCATTATCTTGTATACCTCAATTAGGTCCCCTCTCCTCCTCCTTTTCTCCAATGACAAAAATCCGAGCTCAGTCAACCTCTCTTCGTAGGATAAGCCCTCCAGTCCAGGCAGCATCCTGGTAAACCTCCTCTGAACCCTCTCCAAAGCATCCACATCTTTCCTATAATAGGGCGACCAGAACTGGATGCAGTATTCCAAGTGCGGTCTAACCAAAGTTTTATAGAGCTGCAACAAGATCTCACGACTCTTAAACTCAATCCCCCTGTTAATGAAAGCCAAAACGCCATATGCTTTCTTAACAACCTGTCCACTTGGGTGGCCATTTTAAGGGATCTATGTATCTGCACACCAAGATCCCTCTGTTCCTCCACACTGCCAAGAATCCTATCCTTAATCCTGTACTCAGCTTTCAAATTCGACCTTCCAAAATGCATCACCTCGCATTTATCCAGGTTGAACTCCATCTGCCACCTCTCAGCCCATCTCTGCATCCTGTCAATGTCCCGCTGCAGCCTACAACAGCCCTCTATACTGTCAACGACACCTCCGACCTTTGTGTCGTCTGCAAACTTGCTGACCCATCCTTCAATCCCCTCATCCAAGTCATTAATAAAAATTACAAACAGTAGAGGCCCTAGGACAGAGCCCTGTGGAACACCACTCACTACTGACTTCCAGGCAGAATATTTTCCTTCTACTACCACTCGCTGTCTTCTGTTGGCCAGCCAATTCTATATCCAGACAGCTAAGTTCCCCTGTATCCCATTCCTCCTGACCTTCTGAATGAGCCTTCCATGGGGAACCTTATCAAATGCCTTACTGAAGTCCATATACACCACATCCACAGCTCGACCCTCATCAACCTTTCTAGTTACATCCTCAAAGAACTTGATAAGGTTTGTGAGGCATGACCTGCCCCTCACAAAGCCATGTTGACTGCATTTGATCAAGCCATGCTCTTCCAGACGGTCATAAATCCTATCCCTCAGAATCCTTTCTAACACCTTGCAGACGACAGACGTGAGACTTACTGGTCTGTAATTGCCGGGGATTTCCCTATTTCCTTTCTTGAAGAGAGGAATTACATTTGCCTCTCTCCAGTCCTCAGGTACGACTCCATTGGAGAGCGAGGATGCAAAGATCCTCGCAAGTGGCGAAGCAATTGCATTTCTCGCTTCCCAAAGCAGCCGAGGACAAATCTGGTCCGGGCCTGGCGACTTGTCAATCTTAATGTTTGACAAAATTTTCAGCACATCAGCTTCCTCTATCTCTATCCATTCCAGCATGCACACCTGCTCTTCAAAGGTTTCATTCACTACAAAGTTCGTTTCTTTCATAAAGACAGAAGCAAAAAACTCATTTAGGGCTTCCCCTACCTCCTCAGACTCCACACACAAGTTCCCTATGCTATCCCTGATCGGCCCTACTCTTTCTTTGACCATTCTCTTATTCCTCACATAAGTGTAAAATGCCTTTGTGTTTTCCCTAATTCGTTCTGCCAAGCCTTTCTCGTGCCCCCTCCTGGCTCGCCTCAGTCCATTTTTGAGCTCTTTCCTCGCCTGCCTGTAACCCTGTAGAGCTGAACTTGACCCTAGCTTCCTCCACCTTATGTAAGCTACCTTCTTCCTTTTCACAAGAAGCTCCACCGCTCTCGTCACCCAAGGTTCCTTTATCTTACCCCTTCTTGCCAGTCTCAGAGGGACATATTTATTCATCACTCGCAACAACTGTTCCTTAAACAGTCTCCACATATCTATAGTGCCCTTACCATGGAACAATTGCTCCCAGTCCATGCTTCCTAACTCATGTCTAATCGCATCATAGTTTCCTCTTCCCCAATTAAATATCCTCCCATTTTGCCTAATCCTCTCCTTCTCCATAGCTATGTAGAATGTGAGGCAGTTATGGTCACTATCACCAAAATGCTGTCCCACGACAAGATCTGATACCTGCCCCGGCTCGTTTCCGAGCCACAAGTCTAGAATGGCCTCTCCCCTCGTCGGCCTGTCAACGTACTGCGTTAGGAAACCCTCCTAAACACACCTTACAAAAACAGCTCCATTCAAATCTTCTGCTCGAAGGAGGTTCCAATCAATATTAGGAAAGCTAAAGTCACCCATTACAACAACCCTACTACGTCCACACTTTTCCAAAATCTGCCGACCTGTGCTTTCTTCAATCTCCCTGCTGCTATTGGGGGGCCTGTAGTAAACCCCTAACGAGGTGACTACTCCCTTGCTGTTCCCAATTTCCACCCACACTGACTCGGTAGGCAGATCTTCCTCGACAATGGAAGCGTCTGTAGCTGTGATACCCTCTCTGATTAGTAGCGCTACACCCCCTCCTCTTTTTCCCCCTCCCTATTCTTTTTAAATGTTCTAAACCCTGGAACATCCAGCAACCATTCCTGCCCATGAGAAACCCATGTCTCTGTTATGGCCACAACATCATAGCAGCAGGTACTGATCCATGCTCTAAGTTCATCACTTTTATTTCTGATACTCCTTGCGTTAAAGCAAACACACTTTAACTGATCCCTTGGTTCCTTCCCAGGAAAATCCTCCCCACTAGCTGGCCTACCTCTTGCTACTGCCTCACCTGCATCAACTCTCACCTCCGGTATACAGCTCAGGTTCCCACCCCCCTGCCATACTAGTTTAAACCCTCTCGAACGACTCGAGCAAACCTTCCACCCAGGACATTGGTCCCCTTCCAGTTCAGATGCAACCCGTTCTTCTTGTGCAGGTCCCACCTTCCCCAGAAGGCATCCCAATTATCTACATACTTGAAGCCCTCCCTCCTACACCAGCTGCGTAGCCACGTGTTAAGCTGCGCCCGCTCCTTGTTCCTCGCCTCACTATCTCGTGGCACCGGTAGTAAACTAGAGAACACTACTCTGTTCGTCCTGCTTTGCAGCTTCCATCCTAACTCCCTGAAATCACTTTTTATATCCTCAATCCTATTTCTGGCAATATCATTAGTGCCAATATGTAACACAATTTCTGGCTGTTCGCCCTCCCCTTTTAGAACCTTATACACCCGATCGGAGACATCCCGGACCCTGGCACCAGGGAGGCAACATACATTCTGGGAATCCCGATCCTGACCACAAAATCTCCTGTCGATTCCCCTAACTATCGAGTCCCCTACCACAAGCACTTTTCTATTCTGCCCCCTTCCCTTCTTTACCACAGTGTCAGGCTCAGTGCCAGAGAACTGACTACTATGGCTTTCCTCTGGTAGGTCATCCCCCCCAGCAGTATCCAAAACGGTATACTTATTGCTGAGGGGAATGCCCACAGGGAATCTCTGCACTGTCTGTCTGTCCCCTTTCCTCCCCCTAACTGTAACCCATCTATCCTTGTCCTGAGCCTTAGGAGTGACCAACTCCCGGTAACTCCTCTCAATTACCCCCTCTGCCTCCCGAATGATCCGTGGTTCATCCAGCTCCAGCTCCATTTCCCTAACACGGTTTTCAAGGAGCTGTAGTTGGGTGCACTTCCCGCAGATGTAGCCAGCGGAGACGTGTGCCACATCTCCCAACTGCCACATTCTGCAGGAGGAGCAAGCAACTGCCCTAGCATCCATACCCCACTTATCTGAACACCCACTCAATACTAAAGTAGAAAGCTTACTTCAAGTAATAATAACAAATTAATAACAAACTTATATTCAATAGAGAAAGTTTAGAATGAACCTTACCTTATTAACTAGGTTAGAGGAGGAGGGCGGGTGGGAGACTCTACAGTTGTAGAGTCTCGGGTTTAGCCGCCTTGCTGATATATATGGTCACTGCTTTCCTTCCCGGCTGCCCCTCTGGTCCTCATCACTTCCTCCGCTGCTCCCGCTCCTTCTGTGAAAGAGAAAAACACTGCTGCCCGCTACCGGTAAGTCATTTTAAAAATAAACTGCTTTACCTTAGCTGCAGTCTTCTGGGTCTGTCTTACCTCCGCTGCTGCTCGCACTCAAAATGGCTGTTGGTGTCGAAGGGTGAGTATTTATACTCACTGCTTTCCTTCCCGGCTGCCCCTCTGGTCCTCGTCACTTCCTGAAGTTAGTTTTCGCTGCAATGCTTAACACACTCCAGATTATTTTGTAAGTGCTGTCCAACTGCAGAATCATATCTGGCCTTGGACGTGGCACTCTGAGGTTTGCAAGGACGGGCTGGTTGAGCACCGGTACCCACTGCAAATGACCAAATAGGCATTTTGTTTGAAATTCAAACATTGGGACTGTGTACCTGGCATCACTGCAACACTGAAACTCATATAACCATATCACTCATGCTACATGTGTTTTTGATGGCAGCATTCTTTTGGTAGAGAGAAACCATTCTTAGGTTTGGCAGCAAGAGATAACCAGATTCACCCATTGTTCAAATGTAAGGTTCACTTTGCAGTTGGGAAGGCAAATGCAATGTTAGCATTCATTTTTTTTGGGAGTTCTAGAATACAAGAGCTGAGATGTACTCCTAAGGCTGTAGAAGGCTCTGGTTAGACCTCTTTTGGAATATCAGGAGCAGTTTTGGGCCCCGTATCAAAGGATGTGCTGGCCTTGCAAGGAATCCAGAAGAGGTTTGCAAGAATGATCCTCGGAACGAAGAGCTTGTCGTTTGAGGATTGGTTGATGACTCTGGGTCTGTACTCGATGGGGTTTAGAAGGATGTGGGGGTGGTGATCAGATTGAAACTTATAGAATACCGAGAGGCCTGGATAGAGTGGACACGGAGAAGGAGTTTCCACTCACAGGAGAGACTGGGACCCGAGGGCACAGCCTCAGAGTGAAGGGATGGCCCTTTAGGATTGAGATGAGAAGGAATTTCTTCAGCCAGAGGGTCACAAATCTATGGAACACATTACTGCAGAGGCCAAGTGATTGAGGTGTATTTAAGACAGAAGTAGATAGGTTTTTTTTAGTGAGGGGTTTGAGAGTTATTGAGAGAAGGCAGGAGAATGGGGTTGAGAAACATGTCAGCCATGATCAAACCTGATGGACTGAATGGCCTAATTCTACCCCTGTATCTTATGGCCTGTGGTCTTAAGTATTTGAGACGCCTTCCAGGATAACCTGAGGTAGGCTGGGAACCATCTGGATCATAACCCCTCACATAGAATCCCTACAGTGTGGAAGCAGGCCATTTGGCCCGTCAAGTCAATACCAGCCCCCAAATAGCATTTCACCCAGATCCCTAAACTATACCCATAATCCTCCATTTCCCATGGCTGATTCCAACATTACAGACAACTTAGCATGGCCAGCCAACCTAACCTGCACATCTTTGGACTGTGGGAGGAAACTGGAGCACCCGGAGGAAACCTGCACAGACACGGGGAGAATGTGCAAACTCCACACAGACAGTCACCTGAGGGTGGAATTGAAGTCATGTCCCTGGCACTGTGGGGCAGCAGTGTTAACCACTGAGGCACCATAACGCCCCATGATTTGGTGTGATCCGCCGGGAGTGATGAATTGATGGGAATAGCCATTTTCCCATTCCCCGGATTGGGATTGGTGGGAGAAACCCTCAATGCATTTGAAAGCCTCTGCCCCTGAACCGTCAGAAGCTGCAAGGCCACGGGCGAAATGGTGGGATTTGGGGTTGGAAAGGGCAGCATTCGACAGGTTGATTGGCCTCTTTCTGTGCCGTTGCTTTACTACATTTCTCAGTTTGTAAAATGCTTCGGGATGGGGGTGGGGGGTCCTGCAATGTAAGCCTGACCTTTTTGGCTGAACCTACCTCCACTATAAGATAGAAATTCCAACCTTTCCCTAGTCCTCCGGCAGACAGGCTGAACTTGAGCAGCACTTGGCAAACCCGGTTTATTACCAACACCCACTTGCCCCCTGAATCACATGAGCTCAGAGGCTGGGTCACTCCGCATGTTGGAGGCTGAGATAGACAGACCGTTATGGAGGAAGGGGAGTCAAGGGCTGTGAGGTATAGGCAGCAAAGTGGCATTGAGGATGATCAGATCTCTATGAAATAGCAGAGTAGGCTCAGTGGGCCAAGTGGCCTCCTCCTGCTCCTCGGCCTTATGGCCTGACAGCTTACATAGGAACAGCAGGAGGCCATTCAGCCCCTTGTGCCTGTTCCACCATTCAGTGGCTGATCTGTGGCCTAACTCCATCTACCTGCCTTTGGCCCATAATTCCTTAATACCCCTGCTTAAGAAAAATGTATCGATCTTGGATTTAAAATTCTGTATCACCCTTTGTGTGTAGAAGTGCTTCCTAACATCTCTCCTGAACAGTTTGGCCCTATATCTCAGACTATGGCCCCTTTGTTCTAGAATCACCAACCAGTGGAAACAATTTATCATCATCTACGCTGTCATTTCTGTTAATCTCTTGAAGACTTCGATCAGGTCACCCCATAACCTTGTAAATTGTGGAGAAGATAGGGCTAATTGCGTCATTTTTCCTCATAACTGGTGGCTCAGTGGTTAGCACTGCAGCCTCACAGCACCAGGGACCCAGGTTCGATTCCAGCCTCAAGTGAGTGTCTGTGTGCTGTTTGTACGTTCTCTCCCTGTGTCTGCGTGGGTTTCCTCTGGGTGCTCGGGTTTCTTCCCACAGCCCAAAAATGTGCGGGATAGGGTGGATTGGCCATGGGGAAGAAGTGCCCAAGCATGTACAGGTTAAGTGGGTTAGCCATGGGAAATGCAGGGATGGGGTAGGTCTGGACAGGATACTCTTCGGAGGCTCCATTCTGATTTGATGGGCTGAATAGCCTGCTTCCATCACTGTGGGGATTGTATGACAAGTTCATTCCACGCACAAACCACCAAAAACAGTTGCCCCCCACCATGTCCTTTTTTTTAATAAAAGTTTCACCTCCCGCCTGAAAAAATGCCCCCTATTTTTTTCTGCCCACGCTGAAAATGGTTTCCCCACATTTTCGGAATCTGTGTTTCACATCTGAAGCAAAGATGTAGAATTTCTTGTGTTTCTGGTTTGACTGTCCCGACCAACATTGATCGAATCCTTTTGTCTGATCCCGTCCTTGGGGGGGCTGCTGGAATACTGATGCCGAAATCTCATTAACGCCTCCGAAATCAGTGCGTTTCCAATGCACGCACCAATCTTGTAGGAACGAAATACTACTAATCTCAGGAGCGCCCGGGCCCAATGGATGACGATACAAATAATAACATTTTGTTTGGGTGCTGGAGCATTTGTTAGATATACGGTTAACCACAGGTTACTGGCTTCCACTCAGTCTTACTGCCTGGCCTGTACAGCATTCATCATTGTACAACTGTCATTAAGTATTGTAGAGCAGAGGGACCTTGGGATTCAGGTACAAAATTCTTTCCCCTCCGGTAAACTCCACATCCTGACTTGGAAATATATCGGATGTTTCTTCAGTGTCGCTGGGTCAAATCCTGGAATTCCCTCCCTAAGGGCGCTGCAGGTGTCCCTATATGACATGGGCTGCAGCATTTCAAGAAAGCCTATCTCCCGGGGCAACTAGGGACTGGCAATAGACGCTGGGCCCAGCCAGTGAAACCCACGTCCTTCAAAGGGACAAATGAACTTTCATGTGAAAAGACACTGGCTCACAAAGCAGTGAATGAGCTAACGTGAGATTTCAGGAGCTATTGGCCATTGTTCAGCAGGCAGTGGGTAATAATGCCTGGACAAAACTCTCGGTGAGTTGCTGCAGTGCGTCATGTAAATGGTACACACTGCTGCGACTGAACGTCGGTGGGTGGGGGGAGTGGGATGTTTGTAGATGTGGTGCCAATCAAACCAGAGGGGCTGCTTTATCCTGGATGGTGCCGAGCTTCCTGAGTGTTGTTGGAGCTGCCCCCATCCAGGGGCAAGTGGGAAGTATTCCCTCACACTCCTGACTTTTGCCTAGGAGATGGTGGGACAGGCTTTGGGGGGGAGTCACAAGCAGAAAACAAGGTCAGGTTAGGATCAGGTCATGGCCCAGAGTCCTTCCAGAATATGTCTCTCTGGCAACCTTTTGAACAGACTTAGCCTTTACTGCCAGCATAAAGGGTTAGTCTTACTCCCCAGCAGCTAAAGTGGCATTCTCCCCACACTGTTGCGAGTCAGAGGTCAAAGCAGTCTGCAGGTGACCTGTGCCCATCTCGAAGAGCCTCCGTTTGCAAATGTGCAGCTCTCACACAGATTCTTTCATGCCTTTGCAAAACTGGGACTGATGTGCCTGGTGAATTACACAGCGCAGGGAAGCAGATGTCGATTATGGCTTTCCCAAGCGGCTGAAATCCTGACTCACTTCCCACCACACTCGCACTGACTGAATTCACACTGAATGTGCTTAGACCCAGCCGGAACCCCTCTCTGCCTCTCCGCACAGACACAATAGAGCAGGTCGTGAAATGCCCCAGGGCAGCATTTGTGCACATTCACAGGACGCCTCACAGCATTCAGGTTTCACTTGGAGAGGGGCTTACAGGTGAATTTGATCCTGCAGTTAGTTCCTGGTTTGTTTTTTAAAGCCAGCTGTTATCACTGGGAGTACATCGCTCCTAGTACTAACCAGGTGCATTTTGTAACCTTTGTTAGTCTCACTCTCCTGATACCTTACACACTGTATTTAATGTCAGCCTCACTCCTCCTCACATACTGTGTTGATTGTCAGTCAAACTCTCATGACACCTCACACACTGTATCCATTGTCAATCACACTCTCCTGATGCCTTACACACTGTCAGTCTCACTCCTCCTTGTACCTTACACATTGTGAGGTTGTGGACCTGCTCGCCAAGCCGGTGGGTTTGGATGCAGATGTTTCATCACCCTACTAGGTAACATGCCTGTGCGCCTCCAGTGAAGCATCGATGTTCTGTCCCACTTGTTGTTTATACGCCTCAGTTTGCTGCAGCGTTTGGTACTACTTCTGGTTCTGTTTCTCGGTGGTTTATACACATGGTCTAATTCAATGTGTTTGTTGATGGAGCTCCAATTGGAATACCAGGCCTCCAGGAATTCCCTGGCATGTCTCTGTTTGGCCTGTGCGATTACCAATGTGTTGTCCCAGTCGAATTAGTGTCCGTCATTGTATTGAGACCAGTGAGCATCGGTCATGTCTCTTGGTGGTTAGTTGGTGTTCAGTGTTCAGTATCCGTATTGCCCGTTTTTTTCTGGTTTGGGGTATATAGTGTTTCTCACAGTCTCTCTCACGGTTTTGCTGGTTTTGGGTATGGGATCCTTCACGTTTGCCAGCAGCTGTGATTGGGTGGTTGTTGGTTTGTGGGCTACTCTGATACTTCGGGTTCTGAGCAGTGTTGTGGTAATTTTCTCCGATATGCCCTTGATGTACGGTAGGGTGATTAGTGAGTCAGGTCTTCCTGTCGGGGTCTGTCTCTGTGATTATTAAACACACAGAACTGGAAGAAACTCACTGACACATAAACAGCATCCTCACTGGGTTAAAATTCATGAAAGAAGAAGAGAGCAACAGCCAACTACCCTTCCTGAAAATAAAAACAACGGGGAACTCCAGCCTAGTGTATATAAAAAGACAACACACATGGACCAGACACTCAGTTACACTAGCAACCACCCCAGCGACACAAATGGAGCTGCATCAAGGACACTATTTAAATGAGCCACAGCACATTCCAGCAACCCACAACTGCGCAAACCAGAACAGGAGCACCTATACAGAGTCTTCAAAAGAAATGAATACCCGAAAAGCACAATCTGCCATTACCCCTGAGACAGGAAGACACAACACGACCTGACTCACTAATCACTCAACTGTACATCAAGGACCTATCAGAGATGACCACACTACGACTCAGAACCCAAGGGAGCCCACAAACCAACAACCACCGAACGGCAGCTACTGACAAATGTAGAGGATCCCATGCCCAAAACCGGTGTAATGTACAAAATACCATGCAAGGACTGTGAGAAACTTTATACAAGCCAAACTGGAATGAAGTGTGAGTACATGAACAACAGCTAGCCACCAAGGGACATGACCGATTCTCACTGGGCCCAATGCACACGGACAGTGAGGGACACTAATTCGACTGGGACAACACATCCATAATCGCAAAAGCCAAACAGAGACATACCAGGGAATTCCTGACATTCCAACGGGAACTCCATCAGCAGACACATTGAACCGGACCCGAGATATAAACCACCGAGAAACAGAACCGGAAGTAGTACCAAACGCTGCAGCAAACTGAGGCGTATAAACAACAAGCGGGACAGAACACCGATGCTTCACTGGAGGCGCACAGGCATGTTACCTAGCAGGGTGATGAAACATTTGCATACAAACCCACCGACTTGGCGAGCATGTCTACAACTGCATCCACAACCTGAGCTACACATCTTCTCGAAAACTTACACAGTACATCCATTGTCAGTCTTACTCCTCCTGAGACCTTACACATTGTGCCTTATGTCAGTCACACTCTCCTGGCACCTTACACACTGTATCCATTGGCAGTGTCATTCTCATGATCCCTGACGCACTTTATCTAATGTCAGTTTCACTTTCCTGGTACCTAACACACTGTTTCCAGCATCCGTTTAAACCCTTCAGGTTACCTAGCAGACTGTCTCCTCCTACACACTGTCACTAATGCTTGTCTCCTTCCTCCCGGTAGCTAACGCAGTAACGCAATTGTCAGGCCTTCTCTGGCATGAGGAAACGGATTGATTAGATATGGCCGTGGGGTAAGAGAATGTGTAGGGTTCCCAAGGGGACGGAAGCGAAGCAGTTAGCGGGCACCTTACACACTTGTCAGGTACATTGTGTAGCAGAGATAGTGCCCAGGCCAGTGCGGGCTCAGCACCAGCAGCACTTTCGCTGCCTCACATAAAAGATTTTTCCAACTCAAAACCCACTGTCCTGCCAGATTTGTATTTTCTTTGCTTGCTCCGGTATCTAAAGGAACTGGATCAAGCAGAAAGACTTGTTTCTGGTTGGAAAGTATATGAACTGCGAGGCCAAGATCCAGGAATGGTGAAATATTCACCTCTCAATCACTCTCACGATTGAAAACCTTTGAATTGTTTATCTGACGATCAAAAGTCATTGCATTCCAGTTGAGAATGTGTCTGGTATTGTGTTGAAAGACGCAATGCTGTCCCAAACAGCTGGTGGTCCTGGTTAATTGAAGGGAATGTTGTGTTATCTCCGTCCACCAATGGTTTCCAGTCAGTACTTCCCCAGTTTATTTGAAATGATTTGTCTGAGGTCCTCTGCCTCCTTTTGAAGTGTGGAGCCACCTTATTTTCTCAAAATAGTAGGAACTACAGATGCTGGAGAACCTGAGACAATAAGGTGTAGAGCTGGATGAACACAGCAGGCCAAGCAGCATCAGAGGAGCAGGAAAGCTGACGTTTCAGGCCTAGACCCTTCTTCAGAAATTTATTTTCAGATTTCTGAAGAAGGGTCTTGGCCCGAAACGTCAGCTTTCCTGCTCCCCTGATGCCTCTTGGCCTGCTGTGTTCATCCAGCTCTGCACCTTGTTATCTCACCTGGTTCATGTCCCCACTACTCCCCACAGGGGCTTTCCCTGCCAAACTGAGAGGGAGATCAGGGACAGACAGAGATTCACTGGGAGGGACACCAGGGACAGACAGAGATTCACTGGGAGGGAGACTGGGACAGAGAGAGATTTACTGGGAGGGAGACTGGGACAGACAGTTTTGCTGGGAGGGAGACTGGGACAGAGAGAGATTCACTAGGAGGGAAATCGGGACAGAGAGAGATTCACCGGGAGGGAGATCGGGACAGAGAGATTCACCGGGAGGGAGATCGGGACACAGAGAGATTCACCAGGAGGGATATCAGGCCAGAGAGAGATTCACTGGGAGGGAGAACGGAACAGGGAGTGATTCACTGGGAGGGATATTGGATCAGGGAGAGATTCGCTGGCGGGGAGATCGGTACAGAGAGAGATTCACTGGGAGGGAGATCGGTACAGAGAGAGATTCACTGGGAGGGAGACAGACAAAGAGAGATTCACTAGCAGGGAGATCGGTACAGAGAGAGATTCACTGGGAGGGAGACTGGGACAGACAGAGATTCGCTGGGAGGGAGACTGGGACAGCGGGAGATTCACTGGGAGGGAGATCGGGACAGAGAGAGATTCGCTGGGAGGGAGATCGGGGCAGAGAGAGATTCACCAGGAGGGATATCAGGCCAGAGAGAGATTCACTGGGAGGGAGAACGGAACAGGGAGTGATTCACTGGGAGGAATATTGGATCAGGGAGAGATTCACTGGCGGGGAGATCGGTACAGAGAGAGATTCACTGGGACGGAGACTGGGACAGACAGAGATTCGCTGGGAGGGAGACTGGGACAGCGGGAGATTCACTGGGAGGGAGATCGGGACAGAGAGAGATTCGCTGGGAGGGAGACCAGGATAGAGAGAGATTCACTGGGAGGGAGAACGGAACAGGGAGTGATTCACTGGGAGGGATATTGGATCAGGGAGAGATTCACTGGCGGGGAGATCGGTACAGAGAGAGATTCACTGGGAGGGAGACAGACAGAGAGAGATTCACTAGCAGGGAGATCAGTACAGAGAGAGATTCACTGGGACGGAGACTGGGACAGACAGAGATTCGCTGGGAGGGAGACTGGGACAGCGGGAGATTCACTGGGAGGGAGATCGGGGCAGAGAGAGATTCGCTGGGAGGGAGACCAGGACAGAGAGAGATTCACTGCGAGAGAGTTCAGGACCAAGAGTCACCCACGAGAGCAAGATCAGGGCAAAGGGAGAGACAGCGATCCACTGACATGGGGACCGGTACAGAGTGAGGAATTTACTGGGAAGGAGATCAGGACAGAGGGAGGTCTTCTGGGAAAGTGATCGGGAACAGGGTTAGAGATTCTTCAGGAAGGCAAAAAGAAACTCTGTGCATGTTGACAACCTAAATGTATCTGTGTGGGTGGGTGGATGTGTGTGTTTGTGTTTGAGTGTGCGTGTGTGTTTGTATGTGTGTGTGTTTGTGTGTGAGTGTATGTGCATGTGTGTAAATGTGCACGCATGTGTGTAAGAGTATGCTTGTGTGTAGGTGTATATGCTCGTGCGAATGTGCGTGTCTGTCTGTGCGAGTGTGTGTGTGCGTTTGTGTGAGTGTGTGTGAGAATGTATGAGTATGTGAGAGAGGGTGTGCCCGTGTGTGAGAAAGAGGGAGTGTGTGTGTGCGTGTGTGTGTGTGTGTGTGTGTGTGTGTGTGTGTGTGTGTGTGAGAGAGAGAGAGAGAGAGAGAGAGAGAGTGTGTTTGTGTCTGCAGCTGTCTCTTAATGCCCTCCCAGTACAAACAGGGACCTTGTGTCTCGATAAAGTGGCATTTACATTCTCAGTCAAGGGCACTTTGCAGAGAATGTGATAAAGAGTTACCTTCAAAGGATATTGTAAGTTTATGATGACAGACCCATTCTTCACTCGATTAATCCTCTTTCCTTGTTCTATTGATTTTCGGTGGTAGCTTGCAGCCTTCAATGCATTCAGTAATGAGAATTAAGGTTTAATCCAACATAATGCCAGATAAAGAGGTTCTGTGTAAGCACAGTCTTCATAGAGATTTCGACTGTTAGCAGCGAGAGAGAAAAGAAATTTTCCATTCACATCTAGCCCACTCACTGTGCTACAGAACCTTCCGTTAGTATCTTTAATGAGATCCACATGAGATTTAACTCTTTTGAAGAGTGGGAGCTGGGTAAAAGGACTCAACTCACCAACAATATTTTATTCTCTCTCTTTAATCTTCAATGGGGCGTGGGCATTGCACACTTTTAACCCATTCCCTGTTTGTCCCTCGCACCGAGCAGCTCGTTTCTGCGGGAGTTCAGGTGGGAGGGTCTGGAGTCACATGGAGGTCTGGACCAGGTGGAGAGGACAGATTCCTTTCTCTGAAGGGGGTTTTCCAACACCAACTGAGGCAAAGCCTCTGTGGGGCACTCGAGATCTGAGAACCGCACAGAGAACCCTGGAGAAACTTTGTAGGTCCTGGGAGGCTCCACTGGGAAGGGTAGGGGGAGACGCAGAGTTAAAGGCTTGAGTCTTCTTCAGAAGGTCCAGTGATTCAACTCGAAACAGCGACTCTGTTTCTGTCCCTTCCCACAGTTGTTGTGTGTCTCTCCAACCTGTGTTGTTCTGGATACCTTTCTACCAACACTGTCTGTGTCACTGAGTCTCGCTGTCAATTCCAGCTTTTATTCATTGAGTTTAAATCTGCCCCCCCCCCCCCCCCCACCACCGCCTCCAAGATGTCATGGCAGATTTTGAACTCATAATCGACCTGGATTACTAGCCCAGCGACATTACCACTACGTCACCATGCCTCCTCTCAGAAACAGGAAGGAGTGTTTTCAGTGCTCTGGATCCCCTCATTCTCAGAGTTTTGAGGCTGGAATTCCTTAGCTGGAGGTTATATACAGGACATTGGTTTGGCCACTTTTGAAATACTGCATTCAGTTCTAGTCTCCCTGCTGTGAGAAAGATGTTGTTAAACTTGAAGGAGTCTGGAAAACATTTATAAGGATGTTGCCCGGGTGGGAGGGTTTGAGCTACAGGGAGAGGCTGAACAGTCTGGAACTATTTTCCCCAGAGCATCGGAGGCTGAGGGGTGACCTTATAGAGGTTTATAACATCATGAGGGGCATGGATAGGGTGAATAGACAAGGTCTTTCCCCCAGGGAGGGGGTAAACAAAGCTACAGGGGCACAGGTTTAAGGTGAGAGGGGAAAGATTTGAAAGGGACCTGAGGGGCAACTTTTTCACACAGAGGGCGGTGTGTGTGTGGAATGAGCTGCCAGAGGAAGTGGTGGAGGCTGGTACAATGACAACATTTAAAAGGCATCTGGATGGCATTTGAATTGGAAGGGTTTGGAGGGATCTGGGCCAAAAGCTGGCAAATGGGACTGGATTAATTTAGGATATTTGGTTGGTATACATGAGTTGGACTGAAGGGTCTCTTCCTGTGCTGTACAACCCTATGACTCCATGATTCTATGGTGGTCTCAGTGCTGTATACGATTGTGGAATAGAATAGAACTGGACAGCCACAACATGACCCCCCCAAGCCCTGTATTCAGTGCACTGACCAATAATGGCAAGCGCACCAAATACCTTCCTCACTACCCTCTTTATCTGCAACTCCACCTTAAAGGAACTGTGCATTTGCACCCCTAGGTCTCTCTGTTCAACAACACTCCCCAGGACCTTACCATTAAGTGTACAAGCCCTGCCCTGATTTGCCTTTCCAAAATGTAGCACCTCACATTTATTTAAATTAAACTCCTGTCCAGACAACTGAGCCAATCGAATGCCCCTAATTTTGGTCTTTGTAGCCTTCCATGTGTGTCAGCTGTTTGTCAAACACAGATTCCCTGGGATGGGTCTGGTTTCCACCATCTTGTCATTCAGAGGCTGAAACATGACTCACTGAAAGACCGGTGACAGACAGGTCAGCACGGTGACAATGAAGATGTAAAAATACACATCGGCCAACATACCCGCACGACTGGATATCATTATCTTATCGCAGCCTGTGTATTTCTGAGTCAGCTGTGCTTTCCTGTCAGCCTCACTGATTCCTCCACAGGACCTCACACAAACGTGGGGTTTGCTAACGTTTTTGCCCCTTGCTTCAGAGTCAGCAACATCATTGTGTGGTCTTTTCTCACAGGTAGGGCAGATCATAGGGTCATACAGCGTGGAAACAGACCCTTCGGTCCAACCCGTCCATGCTGACCATAATCCCTTTCAACCATACCCACATCCACCATCATTCCATGTATAATCCACCCGCTGTGTAAAAAAATTGCCCCCATGTCTTTTTTAAATCTCTCTCCTCTCACCTTATAGGTGTGCTCCCCAGTCGTGAAATCCCCCACCCTAGGGAAAAGATGCCTACCATTAACCCCGTCTGTGCCTCTCATGATTTTATAAACAGCTATAAGGTCACCTCGCAGCCTCCTGTGTTCCAATGAGCAAAAGTCCCCAGCCTGTCTTTTTACCTCAACCTTTCCAGGTAGCGAGAGCAGATTTCCATCCCTGCACGCACATTGACTTCCCAGTCATCAGTGAGACTGCCTTCCTGTTGCGGATTATTTTTGCTGCATTTACATGCCACCACACCTCAGGATTGGGGCCCATGGCCTGACACAAACCTGAGCTGCCTCAGTTTTTGCCTGTGCGGTGATTTTACCATCACTTCACAGTCTCCGCGCAGAAGTTTCAAAGCACACTTAACAACGAAAAGTTCCCGAGGAAGAACTTGGAAATGCACCATTTAAACAATTCCCTTCGCTTCTGTCATCTCAATCCGAAATGTATCCCCCCCCCCCCGCCACCATCATAAAATAAAGCAAAAGTTTTTTTTTTGGGCAGAACTGATTCGGGATTTGTCCCACGAAAATCACTTGATCTAAAAAAATGTTTTTTTGCCCCACAAATTGGAAAATTTGTTCATTCTGGAATTTTTTTCAACAGCGCTGGCATTCTTTTGGACGTTAATATCAGTGGAGAGAAAAGTATCTCTCATTATTAATGATTTCTTCCTTCATTTACCTTTTGCACGGGTGAGACCTGACATTTGTTGCCCATCCTTAATTGCCCCTTGACCCAAGTGTCTAGCTTGGGCCATCTTCGGGGAGTGGGGGGCATAGGAGGTGGGCGTGGGCTCTGGGGGCACATGTGTAGGCCCGGACTGGGTAGCGATGAGCCTTGCCTAAAGGCCGTTGGTGATGTGGGAGGGGGCTTCTAAGCAGTTAATAGCCTCAGCTTCGCTTTCACTCACGCAACTCCTCCGGCATCCACACGTGGATTGATTCCTGCTTTCAGAAGTCACTGCTGCGCACGAAGTCCTGGAGAGAAGAAAAAAATTCAAGGGGTTGTTGGTTGGGCAAGATCTGTCTCCACTTTGCAATCTTTGCCATTCCTGCCTCCCAGCACAGCCCCAATGTTTGAGACTCTGATCACAGTCATACGGCTCAGAAAACAGGCCCTTTGGCTCATCCAGTCTGTGCCAGTCCAAAGCAGCCACCTCCCTATTCTAATCCCATTCTCCAACTCTTGGTCCATAATCCGTGGCTTTGCAAATGCACATCTAAATAAAGGTGATGAGGGGGTTTCTGCCTCTCTCACCCTCACAGACAGTGAGTTCCAGATCCCTCATCACTTTCTGGGTGAAAGAAATATTCCGCACAACTCCTCTAAACCTCCTGCCTTAAACCCATGCCCCTGGTCACTGATTCCTCCATCCAGAGGAAATGTTTCTTCCTCTCTCTGCCCTATTTAAATTATACATCTCAATTATATCCCCACTCAATCTCCTCTGCTCTACGGGCAGCACGGTGGCTCAGTGGTCAGCACTGCTGCCTCACAGCGCCAGGGACCCGTGTTTGATTCCAGCCTCAGTTGACTGTCTGTGTGGAGTTTGCACATTCTTCCCACGTCTGCGTGGTTTCCTCCGGGTGCTCCGGTTTCCTCCCACAGCCCAAAGATGTGCAGGTTAGGTGGACTGGCTGTGCTAAATTGCCTGTTGTGTTCAGGGAGGTGTAGATTAGCTGTGTTTATAGTGGGATGGGTCTGGTGGGATGCTCTGAGGTTCAGTATGGACTTGCTGGGCTGAAGGGCCTGTTTCCACACTGTAGGGATTCTATGATTCTCTGAAACCTTGGTTTGTCCAATCTCTCTTCATCACTGCCAGGCAACATCCTGGTAAATCTCCTCCTGTACCCTCTCCAGTCCAATCACATTCCTGTCACTTTACCTTAAATCTATTCAAAAGAACGCTTAAATACAGTTTGTCTTAAAATGTTCAGATAGACATCTCCAAGAGAAAGCCATCAATTTACTTGTCAAAGTGACACTCTTCCATCTGTGACTGGAATGTATAATTGATATTGTAATGGTGCCTTCTCATTCATTCATTCCAATTCAACTAAAGGCAGTGATTTCCTTTCGATTTCCTGCTTGGTCGTTTAATTCCTCTTGTTCCTCTGTATGTTCGTCCCTGATTGCTTCCTCACTCAATTTTACAGCCAGTCATCTATTTCCCAGTCTTCCCAGTCTAAATCATTCATGAGCTCTGAGGAAAGTTTACTGTCCAGTGCAATATTCTGATGGCCATAAACGTGTAGGGGACGATGATGGTGACGTAAAGATTGGCTGGTTGATTGGCACTGAGGGGGAAGGTGTTACATTACAGGAGGATACATACAGATCAGTTGGATGGATAGATGGAATTTGACCCTGATAAATACAAGATGATACACTTTGAAAGAAGGAATGAAACAAGGGAGTGCTCAAAGAATGGCAGGACACTAGGAAGATGAGAGGAATCTAGTCATAGAGTCATTCAGCATGGAAACAGACCCTTCGGTCCAACCAGTCCATGCTGACTATAATCCCAAACTAAACTAGCCCCACCTACCTGCCCCACATCCCTCTGAGCATTTCCTATTCATGTACTTACCCAAATGTCTTTTAAGCATCATAACTGTAACTGCGTCCATCACTTCCCCGGAAGGTCATTCCACACACGAACAACTCTCTGTGTAAAAAAGAATTGCACCTCATGCCCTTTTTAAATCTTTCTCCTTACCTTAAAACTATTCCCCCAACACCTAGAAAACGCCGACCCTCAGGAAAAGATACCTGCCATTCACCTTACCTACACCCCTCATGATTTTATAAACATCTATAAGGACCCCTCAAGCTCTTATGCCCGAATGAAAAAAGCCCCAGGCTATCCAGCCTCTCCTTGTAGCTTATAGATAGATCCCCGATTTCAGCCAGATGGTGCAATTGGGTGGGTAAGGAGGCCTATGAGACACTTGTCTCTAACAGCCCTGGCGTAGATTATAAAACTATGGAGGTAATGTTGGAGCTGTCCAGGACTTTGGGTAGGCCACAGATGGAGGGCTATGTGCATTTCTGCTCACCACGATATAAGGATCTGTTTGCACTGGAGGGGGTATAGAGGAGATCCACCAGGACATAGCCTGGGATGGAGCCACACAGAGATGAAGAGGGGCTGGACAAGTTCAGATTGTTTTCTCTGGAGCAGAGATGGTTGTCGGGATCGGTGCGGTGGGGCGGAGGGGGTGTGGGGGTGGGGGAGGTGGTACATGATGGAGATGGAGAAGATTATGAGGGCGCACTGACAAAAAGCAGCTGTTCCCCTGAGCTGAAGGGTCAGTCGTAAGGCGATATCATTTTAAAGGCAGGAGGGGACTTGAGGAAAATGTTTTTCACCCAGAGGGTGGTAGGGGTCTGGAATGCGCTACCTGGGAGGGTGGTTCAAATTACCTCACAACCTTTAAATAAAGCATTTGAAGCGTCATAACATTAAAGACTTTGGGCCTAGTGCAAGCAAGTGGGACTACTGCAGGTATGTTTGGTGGCACAGATTCGATGGGCCAAAGGGCCTGTTCCAAATGAATGAGATGATGCCGTGATTCTGTGACAATCGTAAAACAAAATCATACCTCCCGCCCCCAGCTTGGTTCCAGGTACTAACACTTCACATTCCTGCTTCACTCTACTTCCCAACCCAAAATAAAACCCATAATTTTGAGCCAACATGGTATCGTTGCAAATTCAAACCCACCGATCCCCGAAAAGCAATGTGGTTCAACTAACCTACTTTGGCCGAGTTTCCCCGAAATATTCTTTGATTCTCGCAGACCACGTAAATGTACAAAGCTAGATTAGGCCTGTCATCGCCTCAAGCCTGCTGCACCATTCGCTCGTTGCTGATCTGATTACAGCCTCAAACCCACACTCCAATAACCTCCCGCCTTCTCCGCCCCCTTTTCTTAACAAGAATCTATCTGCTACTACCTTAAAAATATTCCAGGACTCTGCTCCCACTTTTCATGAAGAGCCTCTGAGTGAAGAAACCCAAATTCTGCCTCATGTCTGTTTTGAAACTCGGATTTGTTATAGATAGCTTCTCGCACACATCCTCCTCTCTACCTCCACCTGGTCGAGATCCCTCAGGATCTTATCTCTTCCAATCATCTCACTTCTACTGTTCCAACTAAGAATCGTAGAATCCCCACAGCATGGGAAACAGGCCCTTCAGCCCAACAAGTCCACACCAACCCTCAGAACATCCCACCCAGATACATCCCACTGTAACCCACACGTCTCTGAACACTACGGGTAATTTTGCACGGCCAATCCACCTAACCTGCCCCTAGCTGCAGCTGAGTGACGAGGTTGTTTCGGTACATTTCATTTGAATTATTCTTGTCACATGTACCTCAGTACAGTGAAAAGTTTTGTTTTGCGTGCAGTACAGGCCAACCATACCATATAGAGTGCATTCGGGTAATAGAACAGAGCGACAATGTTACTGCTGCAGAGAAAGAGCAAGATCAACATTCCATTCAACATTTAAGAGGTCCATTCTGAAGTCTAATAACAGCGGGGGAAGAAGCTGTTCTTGAACCTGGTCATACTTGAATACAAACTTATATATCTTCTGCCCATTGAAGAGCTTGGAAGAGAGTATAACTGGGGTGGGAGGTGTCTTTGCTTATGTTGGTTGCTTTCTCGGGGCAGTAGGAAGTGTAGATGGTGTCGATGGATGGGAGGCTGGTTTGTGTGATGGACTGGGCTGTGTTCACATCTCTCTGTAGCTTCCTGTGGTCTTGGGAAGAGCGGTTGTCAAACCACACTGTGATCCATCCGGGGAGGATGCTTTCAGTGGTGCATCCAGAAGGGCAGTTAAAAGTCAAGCACATTGCTGTGGGCCTGGAGTCACATGTCGGTTCAGACCTACAAGGGGGGGGATTGCAGTTTCATAGAAGCACAATAAATAGGGACAAGAGTAAGCTCTTCGACCCTTCGAGGTATGCTTCACCATTCAGTAGGATCATGGCTGATCATCCAACTCAGTCTCCCCTTCCTGCTGTCTCCCCCAAACTCTTTGACCTTTAGCTAGAACTATGTCCAACTCCTTCTTGAAAACATCCAATGTTTTGGCCTCAGCCACATTCTGTGTCAGAGAATCCCACAGGCTTCCCACCCTCTGGGTGAAGACATTTCTCCCTGTCTCATTCCGAAATGGCAGACCCTGTAACCCTTAGGCTGTGACTCCCCTGATATTCAGGGACATCCTTCCTGCATTGGCCCTGTCTGGTCCTTTTGGAATTTTATAGATTTCTATGAGATCTCCCCCCTCATTCTTCTCAACTAACCAATCCAATCTCTCTCCATACACCCAGGAATCCATCTGGTAAACCTTCGCTGCACTCCCTCCATCACCAGAACATCCTTCCTCAGATAAGGAGACCCCAAATTGCGCACAGTACCCCAGGGGCATCTGACCAAGGCCCCTGTACAACTGCGGCAGGACGTCCCTGCTCCTGTACTCCAATCCTCTTGCTACGAAAAGGCCAACGTACCACTTGTCATCTTCACAGCCTGTTGCCCCTACTTTCAGCGACTGGTGTACAAGGACCCCCAGGTCTCGTTGCACCCCACCCCATTTCCCCAGTCTATCGCTGTTCACATCATAATCTGCCTTCCTGTGTTTGCTGCCAAAGTGGAAATCCTCACATTGATCCACATCATACTGCATTGTTCTCAAAAATCCGTAATTAATTTGACAAGCATTATTTTACTTCTGCAAATCTGTATGATTCTGTATCATTCCCTAAAGGGGGCTTGAGAATCAGATGTGGTTTTGTATTGGCAGTGGTTTGGAATGAATTGCTATGGTGGGGTTTGAACCCTGGATGTTACCTGTGGAATGTGGCCAGTCTGGTGACATTCACATCAGGCCATTGCCTCTCCCAGCGTGGCTTGAAATTAACTTTCACTTATTCATTTGTTGAATGGGGTGTCGCCGGCTGAGCCCAGCATTTATTGCCTGTCCCTAGTTGCCCCCTTGAGAAGGCAGGCCACCTTCTGGAACTGCTGCAGTCCTCCTGCTGTGGGTTGACCCACAATGTCCTTAGGGAGAAAATTCCAGGATTTTGACCCAGCGACAGTGAAACAGTGCGATACATTTCCAAGTCAGGAAACTTGCAGGGGGTGACGTTCCCATGTATCTGCTGCCCCTTATCCTTCTAGATGGAAGTGGTGGTGGGTTTGGAAGGTGATGTCTAAGGAGCCTCGGTGAGTTGCTTGTAGATGGCACACACTGCTGCGACTGAGCGTCGGTGGGTGGAGGGAGTGGGATGTTTGTGGATGTGGGGCCAATCAAAGCGGGGGCTGCTTTGTCCTGGATGGTGTTGAGCTTCTTGAGTGTTTTGGAGCTGTCCCCATCCAGGAGCAAGTGGGGATATCCTTCCTCACAGGAGCAATGGAGGTTTAGTGCTCCCAGGTTGTGGGTTCAAGTCCTGTAACAGCATCTGATGGAATTCTAATTCACTGCATGCGGTCTTGGACAGGGACACCAGTCTCAGTGATGATGACCATGACAACAATCATTAACAGATACTGTGTAACCGCTGATGATTGACTGTACAAACCGTAATAATTCACCAGTGTACCTCAGGGAGAGGAAAGTCTGCCATCCGTTCCCTTGGTCTGGCCTGTATGTGACTCCAGACCCACAGCAATGGGGTTGCCCTCTGAAATGGCCAAGTGAGCGGCCCAATTCGAGGGGCAATTAGGGCTGGACGTTGCTGAAGAAGGCTGTTCGGCCCATCGAGCCTGTGCTGGCTCTTCAAACGAAACATCCTGACAAAAGAATTTATGCTGAAAGGAGGTGACTTACTTTCTCAGGAATTCCCTGCCCTCCCTGACCCTGCCCTTGGTCAGGGATTTCCTCACACCCCAAGAACATAGTTTCATCCCCAAGCAAGCCATTAAAGAAAAAGATCTTCTTCCACATCCTCAGCATCAAGAGCAAGCTGCCAGTCAGCCAATGGTGGGATAGATTCCGGTTAAAACGAGTGCTGGCCTTCATCCAAGCAAAGGATGCAAACTATGGGACGTGAGGAAGGAGAAGTGGAGATGATTAATCATGATATAATTAGTTGCAAAGGAAATGAAGCGGCAATGTTGATTGACTGGGGAAAAGCACAGGCTGCTGGTGCACAGAAGTGGGTTTAGCCTCAATAAGCTGCTGAGGACCAGTACGCTGGTGTGTCAGCAGGAAGTATTTAAATCGGAGATTAGTACGACTCTGGCTCTGCGCATTCTAATGAGCGCCAGCTCTCTGGACTTGAATCACGATTTGGTGCTTTAAGCTGTTCAAGTCGATACAGAGGAGCCTGTGAGGTTGAGCGGAGGCAGGGAAGGCAGGATAGAGATACATCGCCCATGGAGATAGCAAGAACTGCCGATGCTGGAGTCAGAGACAACACAGCGTGGAGTTGGAGGAACACAGCAGGCCAGGCAGCATCAGAGGAGCTGTGTTATCTCTACATTGCCAATTGGTCTTGATCATACGCCCCACCCTCACATTATTGCCTTGTATAGGGGGACATTCACCCCCTCCTTGTCCTCTGCCATTGACATGCTGCGTTCAGATAAGCGCTCCCTCTGCACACGCTCCCCATCCTTGCTGCCCAGCCCCTGCCCGTTCTGTGAGCGCCAGCCATGGACAAGGGCACTTTTTTTCTCCTT
Organism: Stegostoma tigrinum; assembly: GCF_030684315.1. Lineage (NCBI taxonomy): Eukaryota > Metazoa > Chordata > Chondrichthyes > Orectolobiformes > Stegostomatidae > Stegostoma > Stegostoma tigrinum. The sequence goes on along the minus strand of NC_081395.1, from coordinate 13,044,613 downwards.
TGCGAAAGGCTGCATCATCCCAGCTCCCTCGGCTGCTGGAATTCTTGCCCAGGCTTCCAGTTCCAGCTGGATTCAACTCTTCCCGTACCCTGCAGCTTTTTCTGCGCTGCCCGTAGAATCCCTACAGGGGATTGGGCCCATTGTGTCTGCACCAAGCCTCCAAAGGCTGTCTCACCCAGAGCAATCCCACCACCCGATCCCTGTAACTCCTCTCATCCACCCAGCCTGCATATCATTGAATCCTTACAGTATAGAAGCAGGCCATTCGGCCCATCGAGTCCACACCGACCCTGCATTTCCCAAGGATAATCCACCAAGACTACGCATCCCTGGACACTATGGGTAATTTAGCATGGCCAATCCACCCTAACCCGCACATCCCTGGGCACTATGGGACAATTTAGCACGGCCAATCCACCCTAACCTGCACATTCCTGGGCACTATGGGACAATTTAGCACAACCAATCCACCCTAACCCGCACATCCCTGGGCACTATGGGACAATTTAGCACGGCCAATCCACCCTAATCCACACATCCCTGTGCACTATGGGACAATTTAGCACGGCCAATCCACCCTAACCCGCACATCCCTGGGCACTATGGGACAACTTAGCATGGCCAATCCACCCTAACCTGCTCATCTTTGAACTATGGGAGGAAACTGGAGCACCCAGAGGAAACCCACACAGACACGTGGAGAATGTGCAAACTCCACATAGGCAGTCGCCCTAGGGTGGGATTGAACCCGGGTCCCTGGCGCTGTGAGGCAGCCGTGCTAACCACTGAGCCACCATAGGTTGAGCCTGTATCCAGTGGAGTTTAGAAGAATGAGAGGCAAGCAGTTTGAAGCATAGAAGATTCTTAGGGGACTTGACAGAGTAGACATGGAGAGGATGTGCCCTTGTGGGAGACTCTAGGACCACAGAGGGGCATCATCTCAGAAAAAGAGGTTGTCCATTTAAAACAGAGACGAGGAGGAATTTCTTCGCTCAGACTGTAGGGAATCTGTGGAATTATTTATCCCAGGAGGGTGTCAGGGCTGGGCCTGAGAGTGACAGATTTTTAATCAGTAAGGGCAGGATTTATACAATTAAAAGTGGGACCTTGGGTAGAGTTGTAGAACAGAGAAACCTCGGGGTTTAGGTGCATAATCCTTTGAAGTTTGCATGACGTAGACAGAGTGGTTAAAAAGGTGCACAGCATGCTTGCCTTCATTGCTCAGACCTTGGATTTAGAATCCTGCAGTGTGGAAACAGGCCCTTCGGCCCAACAAGTCCACACCAACCCTTGGAGCATCCCACTGAGACCTGTCTCCCCATAACCCTGAACACTACAGGCAATGTAGCACAGCCAATCCACCTAGCCTGCACGTCTCTGGACCGTGGGAGGAAACCCACACAGGCACAGGGAGAATGTGCAAACTCCACACAAACAGTTGCCCGAGGCTGGAATTGAACCTGGGACCCTGGTGCTGGGAGCCTGCAGTGCTGACCACTGAGCCACCGTCCCACCCTAAGTGAGTGTTGGAGTTGGAATGTCAAGTTGAGGTTACAGAGGACATGTGGAATATTGCGTCCAGTTAGGATATTATCAAGCTGGAGAGGATTCAGAAGAGATTTACCGGGAATGTTGCCTGGAATGGAGGGTTTGAGTCTTAGGGAGAGCCTGGGACATTTTTCACTGGAGCGTAGGAAGTTAAGGGATGAACTGATTGAGTTTTTTTAAATTGTGAGGGGTATAATTAAGGTGAGTGGCACGTGTCTTTTTCCTAGGGTGGGGGATTTCGAGACTAGGGTGTATATTTCTAAAGTGAGAGGAGAAAGATTTAATAAAGACACAAGGGTCAACTTTTTGAGTGTTTCCTGTGTGGCATGCACTTCCTGTGGAAGTAATGAATGCAGGTACTGTTACAACACTTAAAACACATTTTAAGTACAGAAGTAAATGACTATGTAAGGGATATGAGCCAAGTGCAAGAAGGTGAGACTAGTTTTGTTTGGGATTATGGTCGGCCTGGACAGGTTGGACCGAAGGGCCTATTTCCGTCTTGTGTGACTCGGTGACTCTAAGGGAAATCGAGGGGTAAAGGTAGGAAAGTGGAGTTGAGGATTATGAGATTAGCCACGTTCTCACTGAACGGCAGAACAGACTGGATGGGCTGAATGGCCAACTCTTGCTCCTCCATCTTATGATCTTTGTAACCACCCTCCCTACCACCGCTCCCAACTCTCCCTCACCATGCTCACTTGGAGAGAGTTCAAAACACTGCACAGCGTGGAAAGGAGATAGATTTCCTGGGCCACCAGCACTGCCTTCACTCACTTCCCAGAGCCAAACTGTGAGCTGTGGGATCTTCTTTGTTCATCTTGCAGCACACGCAGCTGGAGGAATGAAGCCTTCACACACCTCCCAAGGCATTACTTTAAGAGCTGCCTGAAAGGATCAGAGATATCTTTCACAGTGTTGTCTCTCCTGAGTGACACCCCTGAGCTAATGAGAGATAATGGGAACTGCAGATGCTGGAGAATTCCAAGATAATAAAATGTGAGGCTGGATGAGCACAGCAGGCCAAGCAGCATCTCAGGAGCACAAAAGTTGACGTTTCGGGCCTAGACCCTTCATCAGAGAGGGGGATGGGGTGAGGGTTCTGGAATAAATAGGGAGAGAGGGGGAGGCGGACCGAAGATGGAGAGAAAAGAAGTTAAGTGGAGAGGAGAGTATAGGTGGGGAGGGTATAGGGCAGTCCAGGGAAGGCGGACAGGTCAAGGAGGTGGGATGAGGTTGGTAGGTAGGAGATGGAGGTGCGGCTTGGGGTGGGAGGAAGGGACGGGTGAGAGGAAGAACAGGTTAGGGAGGCAGAGACAGGCTGGACTCGTTTTGGGATGCAGTGGGTGGAGGGCAAGAGCTAGGCCCTGAGCTAATGAGTGTGTTTGTGCTGTTTGCAGACTGCTTTAAAGGGGCGTGTTGTACAAATTCCTTTCCAATAAAAAATGCTGAGATTACAGTTAATGCAGCATTGGCAGATCTTCAGCAATGCATGGAGTCCGGTATTAGTCTCGAGCTCACTTTCATTTTCCCCCTCTATGCCCTTAAACCAGCAATGCTTCAATCAAACTGTTTGGTTTTTAAGGACATCAGTAATTGGAAAGGTTTTTTGGTTAGGAGTGCGAGGGAATACCCCCACTTGACCCTAGACAGGTCAGATCCAACAACACTCAAGAAGCTCGACACCATCCAGGACAAAGCAACCCCCGCTTGATTGGCACCACGCCCACAAACATCCCACTCCCTCCACCCACCGACGCTCAGTCACAGCATTGTGTACCATCTACAAGCAACTCACCGAGGCTCCTTAGACATCACCGTCCAAACCCACCACCACTTCCATCCAGAAGGACAAGGGGCAGCAGATACATGGGAACACCACCCCCTGCAAGTTCTCCTCCGAGCCACTCCCCATCCTGACTCAGAAATATTTTGGCCGTTCCTTCAGTGTCACTGGGTCACAATCCTGGAATCCCCTCCCCAACCTATTGTGGGTCTAACCTACGCCACGTGGACTGCGACGGTTCAAGAAGGCAGATCGCCCTTGTCTCATGAGCCAATTTTAGGACTTGAGTGGGAGGGCTGGGGACGTGCGGTGCGGTGTGGGGAGGTGGAGGAACGGGGATATTGGGAGGACAGTGGGGGGTTGGGTGCTGCCTCCCTACCGACAACCAACACAGCCTTATCTGAGGATCGCTGCTCATGAGAGGCACCAGCCTCTGACAGATTGGATCTCTCGTTTGGATAAAGCTAAGATGTACGGGACTTATACAATAAATAGTCGGGTCCTGGTAGTGTTGCAGAACAGAGAGAGAGACCTAGGGGTTGAGTTACATAATTCTTTGAAGCTTGTGCCACACATAGACAGGGGAGTTAAGAAGATGTTTAACATGCTTGCCTCTGTTGCTCAAACCTTTGAGTATAGAAGTTGGGAGCGTCATCTTAAGGTTGTGCTGGCTGTTGGTGAGGCCTCTTCTGGAGCACTGTGTCCAGTTCTGGTTGCCCCATTGTAGGAAGGATATTGCTGAAATGGAGCGGGTTCGGGATATTGCCAAGAATGGAGGGTTTGAGTTATAAAGAAAGGCTGGGACTTTTCTCACTGGAGCGTAGGAGGCTGAGAGGTGACCTTATAGAGGTTTATAAAATCATGAGGGGTATGCAGGTGCATTTTCCCTAGGGTGGGGAATTTCAAGGCTCGGGAGCATATTTTTAAGGTGAGAGGAGAAAGGTTTAAAAAGACATGGGATGTATTATTTTTATACAGAGAGTAGTTTGTGTGTGGAATGACCTTCTAGAGGAGGTGTTGGATGTGGGTACAATTACAACGTTTAAAACACATTTCCATCAATTCATGAATAAGAAAGGTTTGGAGCGATATGGACCAAATGCAGGCGGGTGGGACTAGTATCGTTTGGGATTATGGTTCGAACAGACTGGTTGGACCGAAGGGTCAGTTTCCGTGCTGTGTGACACAACACTGACCCGAGGGCCTTGTTTTCAGGGAGATGACCCTGGGTGTGCGCCCCACCACCGCCCCCTGTGGGCTGGAGAGACTCCCACCCCCTCCCCGCAGTGCCTCAGCCCACTCGAGGGGTATTTGCCGTGGATGGTTTCCGCAGGGGGTGGGGGGGGAGGCATTACCTTCCCAGGGGAATGCGTGAATGATGACGCGTGGCCGGCAGATTAGCCAAATGCTGGTATCTTATCCAGTTGTACTGACCATAACCAGCAAATTATCACAGCGTGTGCACAGCTGAAGCAGCCTATGAATGCACAGTTGCCTGCGAGTAATTGCAGCTGCTACTCGTCCCATCTCACTGGGAGATTAGTCATTTAAGTGTGTGGCAGAGCGGTGTTTACTGTATGACCTCCAATCTGGCTAGTTCTGAGGTGATTTCGACCAATCACAGCATTGCGGTCAGGGCAGCGCCGGATTTGGAGGCCGACACGCAGCCTGGCTGGTTTGTGAGGTTAGCGGCGAGAGAGAAATGATGGTAAAGAAAGAATAGAATTTGCCTTCGCACCATGTCACCATGTTCTTTGTGCCCCACCCCCACCGATGCTGTACAGAGCGTGGCGCAATCTCGCAGCCTGGTGATGCCAGAAATGCTGCCGGCGATTTCCACGCAGCAGGGGCCCTGCCGCCGATGAAGCCCAGCCCCCTCCCCTACACCCGCCACCAGACAAAATGGAGAGCGCTGCGAGATGTGGCCTGGCGACTGGACGGTGTTTGCCAAACGGTTGCGAGTGTGCTGGGGAAGTGCGTGAGCACCTGGTTTGACCAATCAGTGTGGACGCCCTGCAAGGAGCCAAGAAAGATCCTTGCAGTTTGCCCGACGGAAGCGTTCAGGTGACATCCATTCCCAGCCCAATGCCTCAACCAATCAGAGTCATCCGTGATTGGGAGTGTCGACAGCTGCTTCGATGGCCAACTGCTTTCTGTATGGCAGCACTCCTACCCATCAGGCTGCCCTGCCAACCAGTCAGCACCCAGTATAAGAGAACAAAGTGTGGAGCTGGATGAACACAGCAGGCCAAGCAGCATCTCAGGAGCACAAAAGCTGACGTTTCGGGCTCTCTGGTGAAGGGTCTAGGCCCGAAATGTCAGCTTTTGTGCTCCTGAGATGCTGCTTTGCCTGCTGTGTTCATCCAGCTCCACACTTTGTTCTCTTGGATTCTCCAACATCTGCAGTTCCCATTATTTCTGATACAAGCACCCAGTATAAGTTGTTCTCTTTGGAAATTTGGCATTCTTGGGTTGTGTCATGGACTCACACCATCATAGAGATATACAGCACGGAAACACACCCTTCAGTTACAACTCATCCATGCTGACCAGATATCCTAAATTAATCTGGTCTCATTTGCCAGCGTTTGGCCCATATCCCTCTAAACCCTTCCTATCCATGTACCCACCCAGATGCCTTTTAAATGTTGTAACTGTACTAGCCTCCACCGCTTCCACTGGCAGCTCATTGCATACACGCACCACCCTCTGTGTGAAAAAGTTGCCCCTCAGGTCCCTTTTAAACCTTGCCCCCTCTCACCTTAAACCTTTGCCCCTCTAGTTTTGGGCTTCCCTGCCCTGGGGAAAAGACCTTGTCTATTCACCCTATCCAAGCCCCTCATGATGTTATAAACCTCTATAAGGTCACCCCTCAGCCCCCGACGCTCCGGGGAAAATAGCCCCAGCCTCTCCCTGTAGCTCAAGCCCTCCAACCCCAGCAACATCCTTGTAAATCTTTTCTGCATCCCTTCAAGTTTCATAACATCCTTCCTATAATGAGAAGACCAGAATTGAACGTAAAATTCTAAAACTGGCCAAACCAATGTCCTGTACAGCTGTAACATGACCCTCTCAACTCCGATACTCAACGCACTGACCAATAAAGGCAAGCTTACCAAATGCCTTCTTCACCGCCCTGTCTACCTGCGACTCCACTTTCAAGGAACCATGTACCTGCACTCCAAGGTCTCTTTGTTCAGCAACACTCCCCAGGACCTTACCATTCAGAGTATAAGTCCTGCCCTGAACTGTCTTTCCAAAACGCAGCACCTCAAAGTTGTGTCCTGACAAATGCAAAGTGCAGAGCTTCAATACGAGAGTCCTCTCCTCCCACCTGCCCCCATGTTTAGATGCACACAGTATCCTTTCCTAAGGGGTAAATATTAGGTACAAGCAGAGTGCACTTCCCACTCTCCTTCAGAAAGAATGGCCAAGGGATCTGTTATGGCTGCCTGAGGGCGGCACATGGAGGCCCGGTAATGGGCTGGTTCATGCCTAGGTGCTGAGGTACCAACCAACAGCGGCTCCTCTGCTGGGAAACAGTGCCTGGTTTTTGGCTTCTGCCACTGGTTGCCCAGGTTTCTGGGAGGACCGACAACGGGAGGTGGCTGGATCGTAGCCCCTAGCATTGGGGGGAAGAGAGTGGGGAGGGTAAAAGGACGGGCAGAATGTAGACGGAATGCCCAGCCATGCTGTTTCTCCAGCACTGGTTCTCACCAATCCAGTTGGTGCCGTCGCTGCACTGCCAAGGAGGGAGAGCGCCAGTCACCCTTGGGCACCCTCGGTGGCAGAGTTTGTAGAGACAACAGCTTTGCGACATTGAAGGTGACACCTGGAGCAGAGAGAGACCGAGAGACGGTGGCACAGCATTAACTTCAGCCAGACTAATGACCCCGAGACCTGGGTTGATGCTCTGCGATGATGGGTCCGAACCTAATCAGGGAGCCCAGCAGAATTTGAATTCTGATGAAGTGATTAAACATAAAAATGATACTAAAACTAGCGATGTGGCTTGTTGATGGGCCACAGGCCAAGGCAGTTCAGCCCATTATGCCTGCACTGCTTCAATCTATTTTCCGAATTGATCTGCTTCAAGAAGGTGATTATACACTTCCCTGGATCAGGTGGACTTTGAACCCAGGCCTCCTGGCTCAGAGATAAGGACACTGTTCAAGAAGAGCCCTCTTCACCTGTTCTGTTTCCTAATTCCAATCTCCTGCCTTCACCCCACACCATTTCCATCCAAATAGACCCCTTCTGTCTTCAATGCTTCAGTTGAACCTGCCTCCACCACATTTCCAGGCAGTGCATTCCAGACCTTGCTTTTTTCTCCAACATCATCTTTGCCCGTCACTTTAAATCTAAGGCCCTTTACCGGTGAGAGCAGCTTCTCCCCGTCTGCTCTATAATATATCAAGCATTGCTTTCACAGAACCCACCGGGTTCACTGATGCCCTGCAGGGTAGGAGATCTTACCCGGTCTGAGTCCGGACCCACGGGGCAGTGTGCGTTTGATGGCACCCACTCGCAAACCATAGCCATCTAAACGGGCAAAGGCAGTAGGTATTTGGGAACACCACCCCCTGCGAGATCCCGCGGAGTCTGAGCCACTCACCATCCCCACTGGGGCTTATATCTTCTGCTCTCTCGGGGTTGTGTGATCAAAATCCTGGGTACTTTGGGTGCCCTTATGCGTCAACAGCGGGCAGCTGTCTCCCACCCATGCCCAGGGTCGTTTGCAGGGTGGGCAACAAATGCTGACAGACGTGCCCACCCTGCGTGAACAAATGCTGAAATATTCTCGCCTCAGTCTTAGCTGAAGGAGTTTGTTACGAGCTCCCGGCTGGATTTATTCATGTCTATCTTTTAATCTTTTATTGATGGCCGTTAGTTATGTTCTTTCTCACAAGAGGAATTATTGACTCTGTACCCAGTCCATCAAGCCCTTTCATTTTTCAAGAGGAGCGTGTTGGAGCTGGTCTATCAGATGAAGACAGCAATGGGACGAGGCCATTCAGCCCTTCAAGCCTGGACTACTGTTCAACATGATCGTGACTCATCTGACTTTAATCTCCATTCCCCTGATAATCTTTTGTCCCCAGCAGTCATGAAGAATCCATCCACCTCTGCCTTCCAAATGTTCAAAGGCTCTACGTCCACTGTCCTTTTTAGGAAGGGAATTCCAACTCTCTGAGAGAAAACAATACTTCCTCAACTCTGTTTTACATAGCAAGTCCCTTATTTTTAAATGGTGGCCCCTCAGTTCGAGATTCTTCCCACAAGACCAAACATCCTCCCCACAGCCACCCGTTCAAATCCCCTTAGGATCTTCTGCATTTCATTAAGTATGGTTGTCTTGCTGCAGTGGCTCAGGGTGAGACCAGAGCTGGAGTACTGTGTGCTGTTTGGATCTTGTATCTGAGGAAGGATGTTCTGGTGATGGAGGGAGAGCAGCGAAGGTTTACCAGACTGATCCCTGGGATGGCAGGACTGACATATGGAGAGAGACTGGATCAGTTAGGATTGTGTTCACAAGGGGTTGAGAAGAATTGGCGGGCGGCGGGGAGGTGTCGGTCTCATAGAAACCTACAAAATTCCAACAGGACTAGACAGGGTCAATGCAGGAAAGATGTTCCCCATGATCCAGGGTGGGTGGGAAGGTGTGCAGTCACAGCCTAAGGCTTACGGGGTGGGCCATTTCGGACTGAGATGGGGAAAAATGTCTTCACCCAGAGAGTGGGGAGCCTCAGGGATTCTCTGCCACAGAAAGCAGTTGAAGGCAAAATGTTTAGTGCTTTCAAGACAAATGGAAGAAGGCCAGAGATAATGGGAACTGCAGATGCTGGAGATTCCAAGATAATAAAATGTGAGGCTGGATGAACACAGCAGGCCAAGCAGCATCTCAGGAGCATCTCTCTCTCTGATGAAGGGTCTAGGCCCGAAACGTCAGCTTTTGTGCTCCTGAGATGCTGCTTGGCCTGCTGTGTTCATCCAGCCTCACATGGAAGAAGGCCATTTAAGATTACAAAGAGATCAATTGGATCAATGGGTTGAGGAGTTGCAAATGGAGTTTAATTTGGGTTAGATGTATTGTACGATATAGTTCTTACGGTTAAAGGAATCAAAGGATAAGGGGAGATATTTGGAACAGAAATTGAATTGGTTGTTCATTCATGATCCTATGGAATGGCGGAGCAGGCTAACCAGGTCGAATGGCCTAGATGCCAAGCAAGTCACCTCTGACTCTTCTTCTAAAGCCCAGAAGACACAGCCGTACCCACTCCGCCCAGACATTGCGAACCGTGCTATCGGTCCTGTAACCCTCTGCATGCCAAAGGGGTGACTGCACGCAGGGCTCCACAGTCCGGTCAAACCAGAGTCTGCAATTTGGCCAAGTCAGCCAGCTCCCCGCGGTGGGAGCCGGGCTGCTTAAAGCTGGCAGGTTCCCTTCCCACAGCAAACTACGCTGATTGCACAGCCATCATCGCTGAAACCTGCTTACAATGGGCACACTGATAAATTGGCTTTCCGTCTGACCCCCCACCACCATCACCACCCCATACCCCCGAAGGGAATTTGCTGGGGCGCTTGGAGCGGAGCGCGACCTCCATGTGCGATGAGTGGGTACCACCCACACTGATGCCCACTGCTGATTGGTTTCACAGGTTGGTGCAGCACCGAGGCCCAAAGGGCTGTAATGTTCTATGTGAGTTGGCTCTTCACCTGGTCTGGCTCCGCGGAGCCCAGATCTGTGGCCCCTCTTGCCCCCTTGTCCTGCCCGGCACACCAGCTGATAGGCGGGCAAGGGGAGGCGATGATCTTCCATTCCCGGGAGAGAAAGATGAAAACAAATTGCCGTGTGTAAGCGAGCCAGGCGGGAGCTCTTCAAAAGCTTTTTGAGCTGCAGATGGGCAGCATTGCTGTCAAGTGCCTCCGAATAAATTATTCATGCAAAGTACATAATTGTATTGCTCAGAACATGACCCACGCAAGTGGGTTTTTTTAAAAATATATATTTCTCCCCTCCCCTGCTTTTTTTTTGCCGCAATGAGGACTAACCTGGTTTGAGTGCAGGGTGTTTGTAGTGTCACTGACTGCACTGAGTCTGACTTAATGGTCCGGCCTCTCCCTGGCTCAGTCATGGTGATTAATATGACAGACAGAATTACAGTCGACAGTGTGCCTCTCCCTGTCTCTCCCCGTGCCCGCCCTCCCCACAGCCTGCTGGTTTCGGAGGGCACCTCGAAAGTCGCCATCTCTTTTGATCTTTCATCACGGCGGGGTCTAAGCCTTTGACACCATCGCCTGCTGGGCTTTGTTGATGCTGCCGATTTAGCCTCTCCTCCTCCGCTCCTTTCCGGCCAGCCTTTATATCTCGAGACCAGGAGGACAAGGATGCAAATGTTATGCTGCAATTGTTCAAGACCCCGTTGAGATTCCCAGTTGGAATACCATGAGCAGATCTGGGCAGCGCAGCTTAGGAAGAATATGTACTAAGTACAATGTAGGTTTACAAGAATGATACCTAGACTGGGTTATGTGGAGAGATTGTGCAAATGAGGCTTGTTTTATCTCGAATTGAGAATAGCCAAGGCCGACAACAGGCTGGGGGCTAGGCACCATGTCGGAGGATTATTTCTCTATTTTCTCATTTATTCCTATGGACTTTTTAATTTCTTCATTTTTCTCTTATTTTTCCCTCAGAACCTGTACTGAAGGATCTGTTCCTTGGTGCCTCATACCTAAGATGGCATTGTTAGTGGCAATGTGTGAATCAACAGGATAAGACTGGACAGAGAAACTATTTCCACTGATTGTCGATTCTAGAACTAGGGGGCAGAGTCTCAGAATTAGGGCCAAAGTGTTCAGGGTCCCACAGATCTGTGAAGAAAAAATATCAGCGTTAATGTTTCGGGTCCAGTGAGGATGGGTCACCGGACCTGAAGCATTAACTCCGACTTTTTCTTCACAGATGCTGCCAGACCCTGCTGAGCTTTTCCAGCAACTTCTGTTTTTGTTCCTGAGAGAGACGAATTTTTGTTAAGCAAAGTTTTTAAGGGGTATGGACCAAAGGCAGCTATATGGATTCAGGCCACAAATCAACCATGATCTCATTGCATGATGGAACAGACTGAAGGGACAGAATGGCCAACTCCTGTTCCTGGTATTTCTTTTATGGGATGCAGGTATCACTGGCTGGGCCCAGCATTGATTGCCCATTCCTAATTGCTCTTTGAGAAGGTGGTGATGAGCTGCCTTCTTGAACCATTGAAGTCCATATGGCGTAGGGACACCTGCAGTGCTGTTCGGGAGGGAATTCCAGGACTGTGACCCAGCAACACCGAAGGAATGGCAATAAATTTCTGAGCCGGGATGGGGACTAGCTCAGAGGGGAACTTGTAGGGGGTGGTGTTCCCATGTATCTGCTCTCCTTGTCTTCCTAGATGGAAGTGTGGTGGGTTTGGAAGGTGCTGTCTAAGGAGCCTCGGTGAGTTGCTGCAGTGCATCTTGTAGACGGTACACACTGCTGCGACTGAGTGTTGGAGGGGGTGGATGCTTATGGATCTTTGGACTGCTTTGTCCTGGATGGTGTCGAGCTTCTTGAGTGTTGTTGGAGCTGCCCCCATTCTGGGCAACGGGGGAGTATTCCCCCTCACACTCGTGACTTATGCCTTGGAGATGGTGGGACAGGTTTTGGGAAGTGAGGAGGTGATTCACGGATTGATTGATTGGTTTATAGTCATGTTTACCAAAGTACAGTGAAAAACTTTGTTTAAAAGCAGATCATATTAAGCAAAGATGTACAGATCAAAGGTTGTAAAAAATGTAGACAGAGGCGTACAGGTTACATTGCACAGGGCGTGCACAGGTGAGATCAACGTTAGCAAGATCAATTTTATTTGAGGCCAAAGAGTCCATTCATCAGTCTGATAACAGCTGGGAAGAAGCTGCTCCTGAACCTGTTGGTGTGTGTGTTTAACCTTCTGTATCTTCTGCCAGACGGAAGAGGCTGTAGGAGATCATTACCGGGTGCAATGAGTCTTTGATGACGTTGGCTGCCTTTCCGAGGTGGGGAAACCATGTAAATGGAGACCATGGATGGAACATTGGCTTCTGTGATTGTCTGGGCTGTTCTTACAGTCCTGGCAGACCAGGCCATTATGCACCCGGGCATTATGCTTTCAATGGTGGCATCTGTAGAAGTTGGTGAGGGACCTTGTGGACATGTTAAATTTCCTGAGCTGCCTGCAGAAGAAGAGGCGTTGCTGTGTCTTCTTGACAAGCACATCTACGTGGGAAGTCCAGAACAGGTCGTCGGTTATCGTCACTCCTCGGAAGTTGGCGCTCTCCACCCTCTCAACCGTGGTCCTGTTGATGTAGGCGCGGGCATGTTCGCCTCCTTTCTTTCTGAATCGATGCAGTATTCCCAGCTTCTGACTTGCTCTTGTAGTCCCATATAACCTCCAAAATGTTGTCGCAGTTTGTTCGATGTTTACTGTTGTGGTAACGTGTAACCCCAGAACACCAGGCAACGTTCTGGGTTCATGGGCTTCAAATGCACCAGGGCACTACGGGTCAATATTTTCATGCAGAGCACAGTGCATGTATGGAACGAGATGCCAGAGGAAATGGTGGAGGCTGGTTCAGTTACAGCATTAAAAAGACATCTGGATGGGTACATGAATAGGAAGGTGTCGAGGGATATGACCCATAACCTAGCAAATGAGACGAGATTTTTTAGGAAAACTAGTCAACGTGGATGAGCTGGACTGGAGGTGGTTAGTCTCCCTGCCTTATATCTCTAAGATTGTATGCACGTGGAAACCTCCAGGGGTTGATGGCCTAGTGGCATGATTACTGGACTGCTAATCCAAAAACCCAGCTTCAAATCCCTCCCTGGCAGATGGTGGGATTTGAATTTAATAAAAATTGTGGAATTAAGAATTTAATGATGACCATTGCTGACAGTTGGAAAAACCCATCTGGTTCACTAATGCCCTTCAGGGAAGGAAACTACCACGCTCATTTGGCCTGGTCTGCCTGTGACTCCAGACCCACAGCAATGTGGTTGGCTCTTAACTGCCCTCTGGGCAATTGGGGATGGGCAATAAATGCTGCCTGGCCATCGACACCCATGTCCAGCTAATGAATGGAAAAAAAATTATAAGATGAAATACACAATTTATGGCCCACAGTTATGTATATCAGATTCTTGACAATGTGCAGATAGTTTTCAGAGAGTTTATTAGTGAGCAACACTGTGGACACGACTCAGCAGCTAGACGGACAGGAAAGTTGGCATCTTATCCATCCCAAAGGGCAGTGGTCTGGCTGGCACAGGGTGCGTTCAGTCTTGTCTTGCCCAGGAGTTAGGGATCCTTCAGCTCCTCATTTGCCTTTGGTGGTCTCTCATTCCCAGGATACAGAATCAAGTGTCCAGATGGCATTTTAATCCCCTCCCTCCTTGGCCCCTCCCAATTCTCCCAAGTTGTGGTCAGTTGACACGGTGCCAGGAACAAGTGGCACCTTTCACCCTGCAATGCCAAGATGGCAGGATGAATGCTTTAAGAAGCGCCAGCATTGCTGATGACATTCCTGCACATCCCTGGAGAAAGTAAACTCTTGATAAAAGTCTCTCCACCGCTTCCTAAAACTGTCAATAAAATAAAGGCCCAGTTTCTTATGATGCTGTATCTTTGCTTACCCTGTCGTTTGATTTAGTGGCTGACAGGATAATTATCCCAGCAGAGCTGTGCAGTTCATCTGAAATAAAGATGCTCCTCGTTTAATGTGTAACTGAAAAGCGCCTGTCTCCACATCTCTCTGATTTTTCAAGACATTTATTGCACGCCTTTCAGATTCTGTGCCCCCCATCATAGAGGCTCAGGGACTGAGATTATGTGGACTTAGTTCCCGATTAGCAAGCAGCCGAAACTTAGAAAGCAACCTGATTATACAGTTTACAAGTTTACCCGCTGAGGATGTAAAATTTCCACACCAGCTGCTTCAGCTGTTACCAGACTTCAGGGAACCCCAGTAAAACCACTCCTTTGTAATTACATTGATGTTCTTATACAGACTTTGTAGCCCGTTTGGTTCATGATAGTGTCACTGCTCGGTGTGATCGTCCTTTTACCCATCCTCCACTTCATCTCACCCCTATTTCCCTCCCATCGTTCTATCCCAGCCTCCTTTCCAGCTAAACATTTCCACACTATCCCATCGCTCTATCCCAATCTCCTTTCCAGCTAAACATATCCACACTATACCATAGTTCTATCCCAGCTAAACATATCCACACTATCCCATGATTCTGTCCCAATCTCCTTTCCTGCTAGACATACCCACACTATCCCATCGTTCTATCCCAGCCTCCTTTCCTGCTAGACATACCCACACTATCCCGTCGTTCTATCCCAGCCTCCTTTCCTGCTAAACATACCCACACTATCCCATCGTTCTATCCCAGCCTCCTTTCCTGCTAGACATACCCACACTATCCCATCGTTCTATCCCAGCCTCCTTTCCTGCTAAACATACCCACACTATCCCATCGTTCTATCCCAGCCTCCTTTCCTGCTAGACATACCCACACTATCCCATCGTTATATCCCAGCCTCCTTTCCTGCTAGACATACCCACACTATCCCATTGTTCTATCCCAGCCTCCTTGCCTGGTAGACATACCCACACTACCCCATCATTCTATCCCAGCCTCCTTTCCTGCTAAACATATCCACACTATCCCATCGTTCTATCCCAGCCTCCTTTCCTGCTAAACATACCCACATTATCCCATCATTCTATCCCAGCCTCCTTTCCTGCTAAACATACCCACACTATCCCATCGTTCTATCCCAGCCTCCTTTCCTGCTAAACATACCCACACTATTCCATCGTTCTATCCCAGCCTCCTTTCCTGCTAAACATACCCACACTATCCCATCGTTCTATCCCAGCCTCCTTTCCTGGTAGACATACCCACACTATTCCATCGTTCTATCCCAGCCTCCTTTCCTGCTAAACATACCCACACTATCCCATCGTTCTATCCCAGCCTCCTTTCCTGCTAAACATACCCACACTATCCCATCGTTCTATCCCAGCCTCCTTTCCTGCTAGACATACCCACACTATCCCATTGTTCTATCCCAGCCTCCTTGCCTGGTAGACATACCCACACTACCCCATCATTCTATCCCAGCCTCCTTTCCTGCTAAACATACCCACACTATCCCATCATTCTATCCCAGCCTCCTTTCCTGCTAGACATACCCACACTATCCCATCGTTCTATCCCAGCCTCCTTTCCTGCTAGACATACCCACACCATCCCATCGTTCTATCCCAGCCTCCTTTCCTGCTAGACATACCCACACTATCCCATCGTTCTATCCCAGCCTCCCCTCCTGCTAGACTTACCCACACTATCCCATCGTTCTATCCCAATCTCCTTTCCTGCTAGACATACCCACACTATCCCATCGTTCTATCCCAGCCTCCTTTCCTGCTAGACACACCCACACTATCCCATCGTTCTATCCCAGCCTCCTTTCCTGCTAGACATACCCACACTATCGACTTTCACCTGCTTCCTGGGGGTTACCATTAATCAGAAACTGAGCTGGACCAGTCTGTATAAATACGAGAGCAGGATCAGAAGCTCAGATTCCCTCCTGAATCCCCAGTTCCTCTCCGCCATTGACAGGGACATGCTATTAGTGTGAGGGAATACCCCTCCAACTTGCCCCGGGGTGGGGCAGCCCCAGCAACACTCCAGAAGCTTGACAGCATCCAGGACGAAGCAGCCCCTCTCGATTGGCGCCACATCCCCTAGTAGTAGCAGTGTGTACCATCTACAAGATTCAACGCAGCAACTCACCGAGATCCTCAGACAGCACCTCCCACACCCAGAGACAATGGGAACGGCAGATGCTGGAGAATCCGAGATAGCAAAGTGTGAAGCTGGATGAACACAGCAGGCCAAGCAGCATCTGAGGAGCACAAAAGCTGACGTTTCGGGCCTAGACCCTTCATCAGAAACCTGAAACGTCAGCTTTTGTGCTCCTCAGATGCTGCTTGGCCTGCTGTGTTCATCCAGCTTCACACTTTGTTACCTCCCACACCCAGAGGTGCTTCCGCCAAGCCGGACAAGAGCAGCAGATACATGGGAACGTCGCCCCCTGCAGGTTCCCCTCCAAGTCGCTCACTGTCCTGACTCGGAAGCCAATGACTAGCATCTGTCTAGCCCTGTGTTTTCTCATGGGCTCCCAGTGTTGTCAGCGAGGCCAGTAGTAATTGCCTGTCCTTAATTTGCCCCAGAACTTGATAGCTTGCTGAAGTGTTTCAGAGGGCATTTGAGAGCTAGCCACATCGCTGCATGGACTGGAGCCACAGGTAGACGCAGACCAGGTAGGGACTGCAAATTTCCTTCCCCAAGATGGTTTTTTACAACAGGGTGCCATGGGCTGTATTTTTGTTTTAATTGAATTGAAATTCCCCATTGCCCTGGTGGAATGTCCCCGTTGCATTAGCCTGGAGCCCTGGATTACTAGTGCAATGGCCTTACTCACTGCATCTTGCTGATCAGTAAGAAAATTCTCTTCATCACTGATGTGCTAGCACATGCTGTCGCATTTACCTGACCCCCCCCCTCTGATCACAGTGCTGTTTGCTTGGAATTTTATTCGATCCTCGTCTCGCGCTCATTATCGGTTTCAAGGCCACTCAGGCCTTGGGGGTGGGGGGGGCATCATCTCCCCTGTGCTATCCCTGAGATTGTAACTTCACCCTGCAGCTATAGGTAGCAGTTCTTTTCAGAATAAAGTGTTGCTGAATTAACGCAACCCTTCTTTGTGTTTTCCTGGTCGTCAGTTAATAGAACAGCAAATATTCAAATCAGAGCATATGGCGTTCTCCCTTATTATAAATTGGTTTATTAAAAGTAAAGGTTATACAGGAGCAAAAAATCGATTACAGCACAACTCCCTGGATAGAACACCCTTGAGATATGCTGAAATCATTAAATAAATGCATACAACAGTCACTCTCTTATTATGTGCAATAGTTTCATGAACCCCTGAAACTCAAAGTGGCAACTCAGAAAACTGAGATATACCTCAGGACACGAGAGGGACCAATGCTGAGTCTTAAGACTTACTCCAGACTGAGGTCAGTCTAATAGTGAGCCCCCCCCAGACACTGGGGAGACCCCTCCCCTGGATGCAGTACCTCTCTACACTGATTGGAGAGGGCAGCCAGGGCCTCAGTGCCTGGTTTGATGGGAAGGTCAGACCGTCTGACACTCTGAGGCCGGACTGGGAGATTCACTTCAAATCGTCCTCTCGATCAGCGAGCAAGACCACACACCCACCCCACCCCCACGCACCCCCCCCCCCCCCCCACCCGACTTCTTCCCCACCCCAGTGGCAGAACTACACAGGCCTCCCAATCCCTCACTGATACACTATCACTGATAAGCCCCCCTCACTGTTACCCCCCCCACCATTGTCGCCACCCTCACTATTACTCCACTCACTGACCCCTTCCCCTCACTGTTACCCACCTTACTTACCACACTTACTGTTATCCCCTCAGCTGAGGAACAATCACTGATCTCAGTGCACAAGGACAATGATGGACACCATAGGATGAGCCAAGCAAGGAAATGCACGAGAATTCCTGGAGACCTGGCACTCAAACTGGAGTTCCACTTACAAGCACATAGAGCTAGACCCCCATATACCATTTCCCCCCAGTAATTGACAGTGGGTTCACAGTCATCATTAGACTCTTAATTCCAGATATTTTATTGAATTCAAGTTCCACCATCTGCTGCAAGCCCAGGTCCCCAGAACATTATCTGGGTCTCTGGATTAACAGTCCAGTGATAATACTAGGCCACTAGGCCATTGCATCCTCTTAATGTGTGTCTGCCTCCACAGGATGTGGAAATTGTACAGGGGTTCAATCCAAGTGGGCTGTTCTGGTGTTTGTCTTCCTCTCACCTCAATTGATCTCAACACTTCATAACTCAAATCTTACCTCAACTCCTCTTAACTCAACTCCTCTTAACTCAACTCATCTTAACTAAACTCATCTTAACTCAACTCCTCTTAAGCCACCTTATTTCATCTTGCGTTCTAAGGAAAGGTCACTAGACCCGAAATGTTAACTCTTGAGTTTTCCCTCATAGATGCTGCCGGACCTGCTGAGGTTTTCCACCAACTTCTGTTTTTGTTCCTGATTTACAGCATCGGCAGTTCTTACGGGTTTTATCTTAATCACCCATTCCTTCCATTCCATTCTCCCATAGCTTCCCCCCTTCCAAAACACACAGCTCCGCCAAACCCCGTCTGGTGGATCTGCTGGTGTCAGCTCAGGGATGAGGAACCTCAGGGATTGGGATAGATCGAAGAAGCTGGGGAGCAGGCCGAGAGAAGGAGATCTGAGAGAGGTTTTAAAAATCCCAGAGCGGGGGTTGGACAGAGTGGGCAGAGAGATGCTGTTCCGCTCGGGAACAGATTAAGACCAAGAGGGACATAGATGTAAAGTGAGGTGTGAGCGAAGCAACAGGGATAGCTAGGGTGTGGAAAATACTGTCTGACAACATGATTCGGACAAGTTAGATGGGGGCATTTGAGATTGGATGGAAATGGGATATGAGGGGAGGAGCTCGAGGTTGGTGCGAGGTGATAGAACCAGGTAGGCAGAATGGGATGAATGGCCTCATTCTGTGCCACTGACAAATCTGCAATTTGTAGTGGCTCATTGTGGAATCTCCAACAATCTCAAGCATTTAAGCCCATATCTCCAAGGCTGAGAGTTGAAAGATCTCAACCAGGTCACCCCTCACCCCGTCTCAGCCTGGCCTTCTCGAAAGCGCAGACCTCACCCCCCCCCCCCCCCCCCCCCCCCCGCCCCCGACCGACCGAGGCAGTGGCTCAGTGGTTCGAACCTCTCGGTTCTGGTGTGTTTGAACAGTGGGCATTCTCCGACCAGCCCTCTGCATCCAGTTTATATTGGGAGTGCCTCAGATAGTGTCCAACCTGCCTGGCATTTCCTAAAGGCACAAGCGAGGTGGGGGTCTTGCTCAGCTGAAGCTGCCTTCACAGACACAGATATGATCGACGAGGGCACACGGGAGTTAAAGTCCCCCAACCACAATACGCCAGTCTGGCTTGGCGCTGGTTTGCGGTCCGGAGCGAGGCTTCCAGGAAAATGCCCGTCAGACTCGCCCGGGGAGATGTTGACTACAATTGCGCGGTGTGTGACGTGTGTCAGTGTGTGACGTGTGTCAGTGTGCAATGTGTGTCAGTGGGTGACGTGTGTCAGTGTGCGCCGTGTGTCAGTGGGTGACGTGTCAGTGTGCGCCGTGTGTCAGTGTACGACGTGTGTCAGTGTGCAACGTGTTTCAGTGGGTGATGTGTGTCAGTGTACAATGTGTGTCAGTGTGCGACGTGTGTCAGTGTGCAACGTGTGTCAGTGGGTGACGTGTCAGTGTGCAACGTGTGTCAGTGTGCGACGTTTTTCAGTGGGTGATGTGTGTCAGTGGGTGACGTGTCAGTGTGTGACATGTATCAGTGGGTGACGTGTGTCAGTGTGCACCGTGTGTCAGTGTGCGACATGTGTCAGTGTGTGACGTGCGTCAGTGTGTGATGTGTGTCAGTGGGTGATGTGTTTCAGTGTGTGACGTGTGTCAGTGTGTGACGTATTTCAGTGGGTGATGTGTGTCAGTGGGTGACTTGTGTCAGTGTGTGACGTGTCAGTGGGTGATGTGTGTCAGTGTGCGATGTGTTACAGTGTGCACCGTGTGTCAGTGTGCGACGTGTGTCAGTGTGCGACGTGCATCAGTGTGCGATGTATGTCAGTGGGTGATGTGTGTCAGTGGGTTCATCAGGTTGTGGAACAATGGTCTCTCGATTGTTTTGGTGTTTGCTCATGGCTTTAGTTGGCCAAGTTGGTCGCGACCACTCCTCACTCATCTCAATCCACATGGACAAGGAGATCCACAACTTCGACTGGGAGAACACCAAGATCCTGGGATAGGCTAAGCAGGGACAAGCACGAGAATTCCTGGAAGCATGGCACTCCACGAAGCAGGCTATTAATAAACACATTGAACTGGACCCCATATACATTCCACTACGGAGGACACCGGAAGGGAGGCAATCCATCACAACAGACCCAGAGTTTAAAGACCAGGTGGGAAAACACACCGACGCCTCATCACAGGCTGCACTGAGGATGTTACCAAGCACGGTAACGAAACGTCTGCGGAACAACAAACCAGCTCAGCGAGCCAACCAACCTCAACACACACAATCCGAGCTACAAATCTACTCCAAAAACCTGACAGACCATTGAGTTTAGAGATAATGACCATTGAGTGTGTTGAGTTGGGACGTCATGTTGAGTTTAACAGGATGTTGGTCGGGCCCCTTCTGGAGCACTGTGTGTAATTCTGCTCGCCTTGTTCGAGGATATTTTTAACTGGAGAGGGCTCACAAAAGATTTCTCAGGTTGTTACTTGGGGGGGGTTGAGTTATGAGGAGATGCTGAATAGACCAGGTCCTTTTTCCCTGGAGAGGAAGAGACTGAGAGGTGACCTCAGGGAGGTTTATAAAATCCTGGGGGTGCAGATAAGGGGAATAACAAGGGTCTTTTTCCAGGGGGCACACTTTGAGGGTGAGGGTGAGGACCAGAGGGGCAATCTTTTCACACAAGAGGGTAGTTTGTGTGTGCAATGTGCTTCCAGAGGAGGTAGTGGATATGGGTACAGGGACAACGTTTAAAAGACATTTAAATAAATACATGAGTGGGAACAGTTTGGAGGGATATGGGCTAAGTGCGTGCAGGTGGGACGAGCTTACATTGGGATTTTGGTCGGCATGGACTGGTTGGGCCAAAGGGTCTTTTCCATGCTGTATGACTCGATAACTGTGTAATAGGAGAGCAGGCTAGAGTGGCGGAATGGCCCACGATTCCCATTTTAGTCAGTTATGAATCACTGTGCGACCATGTTGGCATTGACGCGAACACAGGAACCGAATGAAGCCCTGTCTGACAGCAAATAGATCAATGAGCACTGCATCAGCGATTATCAGATGGGTAGCATCTCTTCTCAGGGTTGGCACAGACAGTGGCTGATGGGCAGTAACAATGGAGACACATGGAGACATTCCCTCTTTCCTACGATGAGCGCCTGGGATTGGCAATGAGTTGCCTGAGAGAAGGCAGAGAGGCGGGATCAAGTGGGACTTCTCAAAGTGGAATTGGATTATTCCCAAAACAGGAATTACAGGCGAAATGTAGGGAGATCGCATGCGAGGGAAGCTGTGTGACAGCAGCCAATGGCATGATAGGCCAAATAGCCTCCCTTAGTGATGCAGCCATTTTGGGGGCCACGTTCAGATGAATTAATTTCAGACAGCTACGACCGGGCCAACGGGGCTGGTAAACAGAAACACAAACAGTGCCCTCTCCATCAGCACTGACCCTCCGACAGCGCGGCACTCTCTCACTGCTGACCCTCCGAAGGTGTGGCGCTACCTCAGCACTGATCCTCTGACAGTGCCCACTCCCTCAGCACTGACCCTCTTACAGTGCCCACTCGCTCAGCACTGACCCTCCGACAGTGCAGCACTCCCTCATCACTGACCCTCCGACAGTGCCCACTCCCTCAGCACTGACCCTCCGACAGTGCCCACTCCCTCAGCACTGACCCTCCGACAGTGCAGCGCTCCCTCAGCACTGACCCTCCGACAGTGCCCACTCCCTCAGCACTGACCCTCCAACAGTGCCTGCTCCCTCAGCACTGATCCTCCGACCGTGCCCACTCCCTGAGCACTGACCTTCTGACAGTGCCCACTCCCTCAGCACTGACCCTCCGACAGTGCCCACTCCCTGAGCACTGACCCTCCGACAGTGCCTACTCCCTCAGCACTGACCCTCCGACAGTGCAGCGCTCCCTCGGTACTGACCCTCCGACAGTGCCCGCTCCCTCAGCACTGACCCTCCGACAGTGCGGCGCTCCCTTCTTTTGGGAAAAAAATATCATGGGGAAGTGGATGTTAACTTCCCGCTTAGAAAACAGCAAGCTCCCTAAGCTTGGATTCCCGAGAAACTTTGCAGCAAGCTTCATCCTGCCTGTGGGGTTACAGCCCTGTAGCTACCGTGAGGGTTCACAGTAGAGACAGAGAGTGGCATTATGCTGGCTTCAATTACCTGGAGAATTATTTCAACCAAATAATAAAACTCCAGCTGTTTTCATCGTTAATTTATAAGCCCGGGTGCAGCCATGTAAAAATGCCAGTTTACAGGCGCCAAATAATCTGTTTGTGTTTATTAGCGGCTGATGCAATGCATTTGCAGAAGACATGATGATGACAGCATGACTGTGGGATAAAATGAATGGTGCTCCGTGACTCTGGGGAGCTGGCCTTGTCACTAAAATGAAATACTTCACACTCCTCCTGATTCAGAACAGTGTATGTCAATAACAAAAGGTTCTCCATCAAATTAAAGAAAAACAACTTCCCTCTCTTGCAAAAAAATTCAATAAATTGAAGGGAATAAACGAACCAAAGGAAGAAAAAACTGCACTGTCGGAGGGTCAGTGCTGAGGGAGCGGGCACTGTCGGCCAGTGCTGAGGGAGAGGGCACTGTCGGAGGGTCACTGCTGAGGGAGTGCCGCACTGTCGGAGGGTCACTGCTGAGGGAGCACTGCATTGTCAGAGGGTCAGTGCTGAGGGAGTGGGTACTGTCAGAGGGTCAGTGCTGAGGGAGTGCCGCACTGTCGGAGGGTCAGTGCTGAGGGAGCACTGCACTGTTAGAGGGTTAGTGCTGAGGGAGTGCGCACTGTCGGAGGGTCAGTGCTGAGGGAGCACCACACTGTCAGAGGGTCAGTGCTGATGGAGTGCGCACTGTCGGAGGGTCAGTGCTGAGGGAGTGCCGTACTGTCAAAGGGTCAGTGCTGAGGGAGCACTGCACTGATGGACGGTCAGTGCTAAGGGAGTGGGCACTGTCGGAGGGTCAGTACTGAGGGAGCAGACACTGTCAGAAGGTCAGTACTGAGGGAGCGGGCACTGTTGGAGGGTCAGTGCTGACAGAGTGGGCACTGTCGGAGGGCCAGTGCTGAGGGTGCGCCACACTGTTGGAGGGTCAGTGCTGAGAGAGTACCGCACTGTCGGAGGGTCAGTGCTGAGGGAGTGGGCACTGTCAGAGGGTCAGTGCTGAGGGAGCGGGGACTGTTGGAGGGTCAGTGCTGAGAGAGTACCGCACTGTCGGAGGGTCAGTGCTGAGGGAGCGCCGCAGTGTCGGAGGGTCAGTGCTGAGGGAGCGCCGCACTGTCGGAGGGTCAGTGCTGATGGAGTAGGAACTGTTGGAGGGTCAGTGCTGAGGGAGCGCCACACTGTAGGAGGGTCAGTACTGAGGGAGTGGGCACTGTCGGAGTGTCAGTGCTGAGGGAGTGGGCACTGTCGGAGGGTCAGTGTTGAGGGAGTGGGCACTGTCGGAGAGTCAGTGCTGAGGGAGTGCCGCACTGTAGGAGGGTCAGTACTGAGGGAGTGGGCACTGTCGGAGGGTCAGTGCTGAGGGAGTGGGCACTGTCAGAGGGTCAGTGCTGAAGGAGCGGGCACTGTCGGAGGGTCAGTGCTGAGGGAGTGCTGCACTGTCAGAGGGTCAGTGCTGAGGGAGTGCTGCACTGTCGGAGGGTCAATGCTGAGGGAATGCTGCACTGTCAGAGGGTCAATGCTGAGGGAGTGCTGCACTGTCAGAGGGTCAGTGCTGAGGGAGCGCCGCACTATCGGAGGGTCAGAGCTGAGGGAGAGCCGCACTGTCGGAGAGTCAGAGCTGAGGGAGCGCCGCACTGTCGGAGGGTCAGCGCTGACGGAGTGGGCACTGTTGGAGGGTCAGTGCTGAGGGAGCGCCGCACTGTCGGAGGGTCAGTGCTGATGGATTGGGCACTGCCTGAGGGTCAGAGCTGAGGGAGTGGGCACTGTCGGAGGGTCAGTGCTGATCGAGCGCCGCACTGTCGGAGGTTCAGTGCTGAGGGAGTGGGTACTGTCGGAGGGTCAGTGCTGAGGGAGCGCCGTACTGTCGGAGTGTCAGTGCTGAGGGAGCGCTGCACTGTCGGAGGGTCAGTGCTGAGGGAGCGCCGCACTGTCGGAGGGTCAGTGCTGAGGGAGCGCCGCACTGTCGGAGGGTCAGTGCTGAGGGAGTGGGCACTGTCGGAGGGTCAGAGCTGAGGGAGTGCCGTACTGTCGGAGGCTCAGTGCTGAGGGAGCGCTGCATTGTCGGAGGGTCAGTGCTGAGGGAGCGCCGCACTGTCGGAGGGTCAGAGCTGAGGGAGTGCCGCACTGTCGGAGGGTCAGTGCTGAGGGAGCGCCACACTGTCGGAGGGTCAGTGCTGAGGGAGCACCGTACTGTCGGAGTGTCAGTGCTGAGGGAGCACTGCACTGTCGGAGGGTCAGTGCTGAGGGAGCGCCGCACTGTCGGAGGGTCAGTGCTGAGGGAGCGCTGCACTGTTGGAGGGTCAGCTCTGCGGCACACCCTTCTCTTGGAAAAAGTATCATGGGGAAGTGGATGCTATCTTCCGTTTGGAAAAACAGCAAAATATTTGCTCCAGGAGGCTCAGGTCACTTTAGCTACTCTCTTCCTTTTTAATGTATTAAAAGCAACTCCTGCCGTCCATCTTAATATTGCACGGTAGTTTCCCCTCAAGTTTTTATTTCCTGCTGCCTTTTTGTATTTTTCTGGTCATCTTTTAAATCTTTGCCAGTCCTCTAATCTTTGGGACATGAGTTTCTTTCCTTCAATTCAAAAATCTTCAGAGAAAGACAAAAGATTTATAAAATTTGAAGTAAAACCAGTTGATGCTGTTCTCGAATTACCCAGGTAACCCTGGCAGGCGTTTCAACTTCTGAGAATCTATCTTCTTCACAGGGATCGATCTGCTGTTAGTGATTCTTAATTGTATTAATTAAGAAGCTCATCAGAGTGCATTAACAAAATGATGAAGAAGCAAAGGGTCAGCATGCCTCAACTGAATCCATTCCCATTGTGGTAGTGAACAAGATCGCTTAATCCTTGTGATGAAACTATTTCCATAGATGATCATAATGCCTCACAATAACTTAGGAAATAGCAGCAGGAAAATACCACTTTGGCCCTCGAGTCAGATCTACCTTTTCATTCCCCTGACAACACCCCATCATAAACACTCGCTTATTTCGATCAAAGAACTTGGACATTACAGCATGGACACTGGGACAGTGCGGCTCTCCCTCAGCACTGACCCTCCGACAGTGCGCTGCTCCCTCAGCACTGACCCTCTGACAGTGTGGCACTCCCTCAGCACTGACCCTCCGACAGTGCGCTGCTCCCTCAGCACTGACCCTCTGACAGTGTGGCACTCCCTCAGCACTGACCCTCCGACAGTGCGGCGCTCCCTCAGCACTGACCGTCCGACAGTGCGGCGCTCCCTCAGCACTGACCCTCCAACAGTGCCCACTCCGTCAGCACTGACCCTCCGACAGTGCGGCGTTCCCTCAGCACCGACCCTCCGACAGTGCCCAATCCCTCAGCACTGACCCTCCGACAGTGCGGTGCTCCCTCAGCACTGACCCTCCGACCGTGCGCTGCTCCTTCAGCACTGACCCTCTGACAGTGTAGCACTCCCTCAGCACTGACCCTCCGACAGTGCGGCATTACCTCAGCACTGACCCTCCGACAGTGCCCACTCCCTCAGCACTGACCCTCCGACAGTGCCTGCTCCCTCAGCACTGACCCTCCAACAGTGCCCACTCCCTCAGCACTGACCCTCCGACAGCGCCCGCTCCCTCAGCACTGACCCTCCGACAGTGCGGCACTCCCTCAGCACTGACCTTCCGACAGTGCGGCTCTCCATCAGCACTGCCTCTCCAGCAGCGCGGCGCTCCGTCAGCTCTGACCCTCCGACAGTGGTTCACTCCCTCGGCTCTGACACGCCGTCAGTGCGGCGCTCCCTCAGCGCTGACCCTCCGATAGTGCGGCGCTACCTCAGCACTGACCCTCCAACATTGCGGCACTCTCTGAACACTGACCTTCCGACAGTGCGGCATTCCCTCAGCGCTGACCCTCCGACAGTGCCCACTCCCTCAGCACTGACTCTCCGACAGTGCCCACTCCCTCAGCACTGACCCTCCGACAGTGCGGCGCTCCCTCAGCTCTGACCCTCTGACAGTGCCCACTCCCTCAGCACTGACCCTCCGACAGCGCCCGCTCCCTCAGCACTGACCCTCCGACAGTGCGGCACTCCCTCAGCACCGACCTTCCGACAGTGCGGCTCTCCATCAGCACTGACTCTCCAACAGCGCGGCGCTCCGTCAGCACTGACCCTCTGACAGTGTGGCACTCCCTCAGCACTGACCCTCCGACAGTGCGGCGCTCCCTCAGCACTGACCGTCCGACAGTGCGGCGCTCCCTCAGCACTGACCCTCCAACAGTGCCCACTCCGTCAGCACTGACCCTCCGACAGTGCGACGTTCCCTCAGCACCGACCCTCCGACAGTGCCCAATCCCTCAGCACTGACCCTCCGACAGTGCGGTGCTCCCTCAGCACTGACCCTCCGACCGTGCGCTGCTCCCTCAGCACTGACCCTCTGACAGTGTAGCACTCCCTCAGCACTGACCCTCCAACAGTGCCCACTCCCTCAACACTGACTCTCCGACAGTGCCCGCTCCCTCAGCACTGACCCTCGACAGTGCGGCACTCCCTCAGCACTGACCCTCCGACAGTGCCCGCTCCCTCAGCACTGACCCTCCGACAGTGCGGCACTCCCTCAGTGCTGACCCTCCGACAGTGCGGCACTCCCTCAGCACTGACCCTCCGACAGTGTGGCGTTCCCTCAGCACCGACCCTCCGACAGTGTCCACTCCCTCAGCACTGACCCTCCGACAGCGCCCGCTCCCTCAGCACTGACCCTCCGACAGTGCGGCACTCCCTCAGCACCGACCTTCCGACAGTGCGGCTCTCCATCAGCACTGACTCTCCAACAGCGCGGCGCTCCGTCAGCTCTGACCCTCCGACAGTGCGGCACTCCCTCGGCTCTGACACTCCGTCAGTGCGGCGCTCCCTCAGCGCTGACCCTCCGATAGTGCGGCGCTCCCTCGGCACTGACCATCTGACAGTGCTGCGCTCCCTCAGCACTGACCCTCCAATAGTGTCCACTCCCTCAGCACTGACCCTCCGACAGTGCCCGCTCCCTCAGCACCGACCCTCCGACAGTGCGGCGCTCCCTCAGCACTGACCCTCCGACAGTGCGGCACTCCCTCAGCACTGACCCTCCAACAGTGCCCGCTCCCTCGGCACTGACCCTCCGACAGTGCCCGCTCCCTCAGCACTGACCCTCCGACAGTGCGGCACTCCCTCAGCGCTGACCCTCCGACAGTGCGGCGCTCCATCAGCGCTGACCCTCCGACAGTGCGGCGCTCCCTCAGCGCTGACCCTCCGACAGTGCGGCGCTCCCTCAGCACTGACCCTCCGACAGTGCCCACTCCCTCAACACTGACTCTCCGACAGTGCCCACTCCCTCAGCACGGACTCTCCGACAGTGCCCACTCCCTCAGCACTGACCCTCCGACAGTGCCCACTCCCTCAGCACTGACCCTCCGACAGTGCGGCGCTCCATCAGCACTGACCCTCCGACAGTGCGGCGCTCCATCAGCACTGACCCTCCGACAGTGCCGGCTCCCTCAGCACTGACCCTCCAACAGTGCCCACTCCCTCAGCACTGACCCTCCGACAGTGCGGCGCTCCCTCAGCGCTGACCCTCCGACAGTGCGGCGCTCCCTCAGCTCTGACCCTCCGACAGTGCAGCGCTCCCTCAGCGCTGACCCTCCGACAGTGCGGCTCTCCCTCAGCACTGACCCTCTGACAGTGCGGCGCTCCCTCAGCTCTGACCCTACGATAGTGCGGCGCTCCCTCAGCACTGACCCTCTGACAGTGCAGCACTCCCTCAGCATTGACCCTCTGACAGTGCCCACTCCCTCAACACTGACCCTCCGACAGTGCCCACTCCCTCAACACTGACCCTCCGACAGTGCCCACTCCCTCAGCACTGACCCTCTGACAGTGTGGCGCTCCCTCTGTTCTGACCCTCCGACAGTGCGGCGCTCCATCAGCACTGACCCTCCAACAGTGCCCGCTCCCTCGGCACTGCCCCTCCGACAGTGCCCGCTCCCTCAGCACTGACCCTCCGACAGTGCGGCACTCCCTCAGCGCTGACCCTCCGACAGTGCGGCGCTCCCTCAGCGCTGACCCTCCGACAGTGCGGCGCTCCCTCAGCGCTGACCCTCCGACAGTGTGGCTCTCCCTCAGTTCTGACTGTCTGACAGTGCGGCGCTCCATCAGCACTGACCCTCCGACAGTGCGGCATTCCCTCAGCACTGACCCTCCGACAGTGCCCACTCCCTCAGCACTGACCCTCCAACAGTGCGGCGCTCCCTCAGCACTGACCCTCCGACAGTGCGGCAGTCCCTCAGCACTGCCCCTCCAACAGTGCCCGCTCCCTCAGCACTGACCCTCCGACAGGGCCCGCTCCCGCAGCACTGACCCTCCGACAGTGCGGCACTCCCTCAGCGCTGACCCTCCGACAGTGCAGCACTACCTCAGCGCTGACCCTCCAACAGTGCAGGGCTCCCTAGCGCTGACCCTCCGACAGTGCGGCGCTCCCTCAGCTCTGACCCTCCGACAGTGCGGCTCTCCCTCAGTTCTGACCCTCCGACAGTGCGGCGCTCCATCAGCACTGACCCTCCGACAGTGCGGCGCTCCCTCAGCACTGACCCTCCGACAGTGCCCGCTCCCTCAGCACTGACTCTCCGACAGTGCGGCACTCCCTCAGCGCTGACCCTCCGACAGTGCCCACTCCCTCAACACTGACCCTCCGACAGTGCCCACTCCCTCAGCAATGACCCTCTGACAGTGTGGCGCTCCCTCAGTTCTGACCCTCCGACAGTGCGGCGCTCCATCAGCACTGACCCTCCGACAGTGCGGCGCTCCATCAGCACTGACCCTCCGACAGTGCCCGCTCCCTCAGCACTGACCCTCCAACAGTGCCGCGCTCCCTTGGCGCTGACCCTCTGACAGTGCCCACTCCCTCAGCACTGACCCTCCAACAGTGCCCACTCCCTCAGCACTGACCCTCCAACAGTGCCCACTCCCTCAGCACTGACCCTCCGACAGTGCAGCACTCCCTCAGCACTGACCCTCTGACAGTGCCCGCTCCTTCAGCACTGACCCTCCGACAGTGTTCACTCCCTCAGCACTGACCCTCCGACAGTGCCCACTCCCTCAGTACTGACCGTCCTACAGTGCGGCGCTCCCTCAGCACCGACTCTCCGACAGTGCCCACTCCCTCAACACTGACCCTCCGGCAGTGCCCACTCCCTCAGCACTGACCCTCTGACAGTGTGGCGCTCCCTCAGTTCTGACCCTCCGACAGTGCGGCGCTCCCTCAGCACTGACCCTCCGACAGTGCGGCATTCCCTCAGCACTGACGCTCCGACAGTGCCCACTCCCACAGCGCTGACCCTCCGACAGTGCCTGCTCCCTCAGCACTGACCCTCCGACAGTGTGGCGTTCCCTCAGCACCGACCCTCCGACAGTGCCCACTCCCTCAGCACTGACCCTCCGACAGTGCAGCGCTCCCTCAGCACTGACCCTCCAACATTGCGGCACTCCCTGAACACTGACCTTCCGACAGTGCGGCGCTCCCTCAGCGCTAACCCTCCGACAGTGCGGCGCTCCCTCAGCTCTGACCCTCCAACATTGCGGCACTCCCTAAACACTGACCTTCCGACAGTGCGGCGCTCTCTCAGCGCTGACCCTCCGACAGTGCAGCGCTCCCTCAAGGGTGACCCTTCGACAGTGCGGCGCTCCCTCAGCTCTGACCCTCCGACAGTGCGGCTCTCCCTCAGTTCTGACCCTCCGACAGTGCGGCGCTCCATCAGCACTGACCCTCCGACGGTGCGGCACTCCCTCAGCGCTGACCCTCCGACAGTGCCCACTCCCTCAACACTGACCCTCCGACAGTGTGGTGCTCCCTCAGTTCTGACCCTCCGACAGTGCGGCGCTCCATCAGCACTGACCCTCCGACAGTGCCCGCTCCCTCAGCACTGACCCTCCAACAGTGCTGCGCTCCCTTGGCGCTGACCCTCCGACAGTGCCCGCTCCCTCAGCACTGACCCTCCGACAGTGCGGCACTCCCTCAGCGCTGACCCTCCGACAGTGCGGCGCTCCCTCAGCACTGACCCTCCGACAGTGCGGCATTCCCTCAGCACTGACGCTCCGACAGTGCCCACTCCCACAGCGCTGACCCTCCGACAGTGCCTGCTCCCTCAGCACTGACCCTCTGACAGTGTGGCGTTCCCTCAGCACCGACCCTCCGACATGGCCCACTCCCTCAGTTCTGACCCTCCGACAGTGCGGCGCTCCCTCAGCACTGACCCTCCGACAGTGCAGCGCTCCCTCAGCACTGACCCTCCAACATTGCGGCACTCCCTGAACACTGACCTTCCGACAGTGCGGCGCTCCCTCAGCGCTAACCCTCCGACAGTGCGGCGCTCCCTCAGCGCTGACCCTCCGACAGTGCGGCGCTCCCTCAGCTCTGACCCTCCAACATTGCGGCACTCCCTGAACACTGAACTTCCGACAGTGCGGCGCTCCCTCAGCGCTGACCCTCCGACAGTGCAGCGCTCCCTCAGCGCTGACCCTCCGACAGTGCGGCGCTCCCTCAGCTCTGACCCTCCGACAGTGCGGCTCTCCCTCAGCACTGACCCTCCGACAGTGCGGCATTCCCTCAGCACTGACGCTCCGATAGTGCCCACTCCCACAGCGCTGACCCTCCGACAGTGCCTGCTCCCTCAGCACTGACCCTCCGACAGTGTGGCGTTCCCTCAGCACCGACCCTCCGACAGTGCCCACTCCCTCAGCACTGACCCTCCGACAGTGCAGCGCTCCCTCAGCACTGACCCTCCAACATTGCGGCACTCCCTGAACACTGACCTTCCGACAGTGCGGCGCTCCCTCAGCGCTAACCCTCCGACAGTGCGGCGCTCCCTCAGCACTGACCCTTCGACAGTGCGGCGCTCCCTCAGCTCTGACCCTCCAACATTGCGGCTCTCCCTCAGCTCTGACCCTCCGACAGTGCGGCTCTCCCTCAGTTCTGACCCTCCGACAGTGCGGCGCTCCATCAGCACTGACCCTCCGACGGTGCGGCACTCCCTCAGCGCTGACCCTCCGACAGTGCCCACTCCCTCAACACTGACCCTCCGACAGTGCCCACTCCCTCAGCACTGACCCTCTGACAGTGTGGTGCTCCCTCAGTTCTGACCCTCCGACAGTGCGGCGGTCCATCAGCACTGACTCTCCGACAGTGCCCGCTCCCTCAGCACTACCCTCCAACAGTGCTGCGCTCCCTTGGCGCTGACCCTCCGACAGTGCCCGCTCCCTCAGCACTGACCCTCCGACAGTGCGGCACTCCCTCAGCGCTGACCCACCGACAGTGCGGCACTCCCTCAGCGCTGACCCTCCGACAGTGCGGCGCTCCATCAGCGCTGACCCTCCGACAGTGCGGCGCTCCCTCAGCGCTGACCCTCCGACAGTGCGGCGCTCCCTCAGCTCTGACCCTCCAACAGTGCAGCGCTCCCTCAGCGCTGACCCTCCGACTGTGCGGCACTCCCTCAGCTCTGACCCTCCAACAGTGCAGCGCTCCCTCAGTACTGACCCTCTGACAGTGCGGTGCTCCCTCAGTTCTGACCCTCTGACAGTGCGGCGCTCCATCAGCACTGACCCGCCGACAGTGCGGCGCTCCCTCAGCGCTGACCCTCCGACAGTGCAGGGCTCCCTCAGCTCTGACCCTCCGACAGTGCGGCGCTCCCTCAGCTCTGACCCTCCGACAGTGCGGCGCTCCCTCAGCTCTGACCCTCCGACAGTGCGGCTCTCCCTCAGTTCTGACCCTCCGACAGTGCGGCGCTCCCTCAGTGCTGACCCTCCGACAGTGCCCACTCCCTCAACACTGACCCTCTGACAGTGTGGCGCTCCCTCAGTTCTGACCCTCCGACAGTGCGGCGCTCCATCAGCACTGACCCTCCGACAGTGCGGCGCTCCATCAGCACTGACCCTCCGACAGTGCCGCGCTCCCTTGGTGCTGACCCTCTGACAGTGCCCACTCCCTCAGCAGTGACCCTCCAACAGTGCCCACTCCCTCGCACTGACCCTCCGACAGTGCAGCACTCCCTCAGCACTGACCCTCCGACAGTGCGGCACTCCCTCAGCGCTGACCCTCCGACAGTGCCCACTCCCTCAACACTGACCCTCCGACAGTGCCCACTCCCTCAACACTGACCCTCCGACAGTGCCCACTCCCACAGCGCTGACCCTCCGACAGTGCCCACTCCCTCAACACTGACCCTCCGACAGTGCCCACTCCCTCAGCGCTGACCCTCCGACAGTGCGGCGCTCCATCAGCGCTGACCCTCCGACAGTGCGGCGCTCCCTCAGCGCTGACCCTCCGACAGTGCGGCGCTCCCTCAGCTCTGACCCTCCAACAGTGCAGCGCTCCCTCAGCGCTGACCCTCCGACTGTGCGGCACTCCCTCAGCTCTGACCCTCCAACAGTGCAGCGCTCCCTCAGTACTGACCCTCTGACAGTGCGGTGCTCCCTCAGTTCTGACCCTCTGACAGTGCGGCGCTCCATCAGCACTGACCCGCCGACAGTGCGGCGCTCCCTCAGCGCTGACCCTCCGACAGTGCAGGGCTCCCTCAGCTCTGACCCTCCGACAGTGCGGCGCTCCCTCAGCTCTGACCCTCCGACAGTGCGGCGCTCCCTCAGCTCTGACCCTCCGACAGTGCGGCTCTCCCTCAGTTCTGACCCTCCGACAGTGCGGCGCTCCCTCAGTGCTGACCCTCCGACAGTGCCCACTCCCTCAACACTGACCCTCTGACAGTGTGGCGCTCCCTCAGTTCTGACCCTCCGACAGTGCGGCGCTCCATCAGCACTGACCCTCCGACAGTGCGGCGCTCCATCAGCACTGACCCTCCGACAGTGCGGCGCTCCATCAGCACTGACCCTCCGACAGTGCCGCGCTCCCTTGGTGCTGACCCTCTGACAGTGCCCACTCCCTCAGCAGTGACCCTCCAACAGTGCCCACTCCCTCGCACTGACCCTCCGACAGTGCAGCACTCCCTCAGCACTGACCCTCCGACAGTGCGGCACTCCCTCAGCGCTGACCCTCCGACAGTGCCCACTCCCTCAACACTGACCCTCCGACAGTGCCCACTCCCTCAACACTGACCCTCCGACAGTGCCCACTCCCACAGCGCTGACCCTCCGACAGTGCCCACTCCCTCAACACTGACCCTCCGACAGTGCCCGCTCCCTCAGCACTGACCCTCCAACAGTGCTGCGCTCCCTTGGCGCTGACCCTCCGACAGTGCCCACTCCCTCAACACTGACCCTCTGACAGTGCCCACTCCCTCAGCACTGACCCTCTGACAGTGCAGCACTCCCTCAGCACTGACCCTCCGACAGTGCCCGCTCCTTCAGCACTGACCCTCCGACAGTGCCCACTCCCTCAACACTGACCTTCCGACAGTGCCCACTCCCTCAGCACTGACCCTCTGACAGTGTGGCGCTCCCTCAGTTCTGACCCTCCGACAGTGCGGCGCTCCCTCAGCACTGACCCTCCGACAGTGCGGCATTCCCTCAGCACTGACCCTCCGACAGTGCCCACTCCCTCGGCGCTGACCCTCCGACAGTGCCCACTCCCTCAACACTGACCCTCCGACAGTGCCCACTCCCTCAACACTGACCCTCCGACAGTGCCCACTCCCACAGCGCTGACCCTCCGACAGTGCCCACTCCCTCAACACTGACCCTCCGACAGTGCCCGCTCCCTCAGCACTGACCCTCCAACAGTGCTGCGCTCCCTTGGCGCTGACCCTCCGACAGTGCCCACTCCCTCAACACTGACCCTCCGACAGTGCCCACTCCCTCAGCACTGACCCTCTGACAGTGCAGCACTCCCTCAGCACTGACCCTCCGACAGTGCCCGCTCCTTCAGCACTGACCCTCCGACAGTGCCCACTCCCTCAACACTGACCTTCCGACAGTGCCCACTCCCTCAGCACTGACCCTCTGACAGTGTGGCGCTCCCTCAGTTCTGACCCTCCGACAGTGCGGCGCTCCCTCAGCACTGACCCTCCGACAGTGCGGCATTCCCTCAGCACTGACCCTCCGACAGTGCCCACTCCCTCGGCGCTGACCCTCCGACAGTGCCTCCTCCCTCAGCACTGACCCTCCGACAGTGCCCACTCCCTCAGCGCTGACCCTCCGACAGTGCCTCCTCCCTCAGCACTGACCCTCCGACAGTGTGGCGTTCCCTCAGCACCGACCCTCCGACAGTGCCCACTCCCTCAGCACTGACCCTCCGACAGTGCCCACTCCCTCAGCAATGACCCTCTGACAGTGTGGCGCTCCCTCAGTTCTGACCCTCCGACAGTGCGGCGCTCCATCAGCACTGACCCTCCGACAGTGCCCGCTCCCTCAGCACTGACCCTCCAACAGTGCCGCGCTCCCTTGGCGCTGACCCTCTGACAGTGCCCACTCCCTCAGCACTGACCCTCCAACAGTGCCCACTCCCTCAGCACTGACCCTCCGACAGTGCAGCACTCCCTCAGCACTGACCCTCTGACAGCGCCCGCTCCTTCAGCACTGACCCTCCGACAGTGTTCACTCCCTCAGCACTGACCCTCCGACAGTGCGGCGCTCCCTCAGCACTGACTCCCCGACAGTGCGGCGCTCCATCAGCGCTGACCCTCCGACAGTGCGGCACTCCCTCAGCTCTGACCCTCCGACAGTGCAGCGCTCCCTCAGTTCTGACCCTCCGACAGTGCGGCGCTCCCTCAGCACTGACCCTCCGACAGTGCAGCATTCCCTCAGCACTGACCCTCCGACAGTGCCCACTCCCTCAGCACTGACCCTCCGACAGTGCCTGCTCCCTCAGCACTGCCCCTCCGACAGTGTGGCGTTCCCTCAGCACCGACCCTCCGACTGTGCCCACTCCCTCAGCACTGACCCTCCGACAGTGCCCGCTCCCTCAGCACTGACACTCCGACAGTGTGGTGCTCCCTCAGCACTGACCCTCCAGCAGTGCCCACTCCCTCAGCACTGACCCTCCGACAGTGCCCGCTCCCTCAGCACTGACACTCCGACAGTGCGGTGCTCCCTCAGCACTGACCCTCCGACCTTGCGGCACTCCATCAGTGCTGACATGGAGAAAATGACAGGGAACTAGGAAATGCCAGAGGAGTTGAACAGCTGCTTTGCGTCGGCCTTTACAGCTAAAGTAATTTCAAAATTACTGAGTAATCAAGAGGCAAATGGGGAGGTGAAAGAAATGCAGTAACTACAAGAAGAGAACAAATGCTGAGGAAATCATGGGCTAAAGACCACCAAGATGCATCCTGGGATATTATAGGAGTGGCTACAGAGGTAATGGATGCAGTGCTGCTAATTTTCCAAGAATCCTTCTATGGAATCCTAAAAGTAACCGAGCGATATGGGCCGTAATACAATGTACGCTAGGATTCAGTTGAGGTGGTGTTTTCGTCCAGACCACCTCACCACTTTGACCCTGTTCTTTTGGAGTATCTTGGCAAGACTTGCACGAGGTCCTGACAAGTTTTCGATTGACGCCTTTTATTGACTTGCCACGAGCCCGGCTCACCAAACCTTGCCACCTGACCAGCTGCACCGTGCAGTCTGGTTGCCGGGGAAACCCGATATCGGGGTTGGTGGGTGGTGGGTGGTGGTGCCACCAGCTCCATGCGACCTCCATGTGGCTCGGGGCCCAATCAGCGGAGTAGGGCACCACCCACCAGGCACCACCTACATTGCGGCCTTATCACCACATTCTTTGGCACTCGGGCAGCGGGGGCCAGTCTGCCCCTGTCTTGGCATGCGGGAGGCTGGGCCGTTAAAATATATTCAAGGCCCTGATAGATGTTTAATCAGGAAGGGAGTGGAGGATTATGGTGGAAAGGCAGGAGAGTGGAGTTGAGAATGTCAGATCTGCCGCGATCTCGGTTGAATGATGGAGAACGCTCGATGGGCTGAGTGGCCTACCTCTGTACCCATGGTATAATTTTTCTTGCTTCTGCCTTCGCCGACAGGCGAGCCCCCGGCTGGTTTCCGCGAGATCCTCCTGAGGGAAGGCCCGGAACGCTTTGCGAAGGCCATCAGGAACCACAAAGGCCTGCTGCTGATGGACACCACCTTCAGGGACGCCCACCAGTCACTGCTGGCCACCCGGGTCCGCACGCACGACCTGAAGAACATCTCGCCTTTCGTGGCCCACCGTTTAAGCCGGTTGTTCAGCATCGAGAACTGGGGAGGTAAGGCGTCACATTCTCCCAGCATTCCCCACCTACCCTGGTTAGCAGCACAAAAGCTCCCCGACCTGAGATACGGTCATTAGACACATGGGCAGAAGTAGGTCATACAGCCTCAGATGGTGGCGTCACATTCCTCTGGGCCCTCGGTCACTCAGGCATCTGTCGAACCCAGCCTTGAGTAGATTCGCTGCGCCAGGTACCACCGCTCCCGACGGGAGACAATTCCCAAGACGTCTGAGAGAATGATTTCCTCCCCATTTCGGTCTTGAGTTGGAGGTACCTCATTTTTAAACTCTGCTCCCTCGTTCCTCAGCACGCACTTAGATCCACTCTGCATCCACCCTGTCAAAGCCAGGCAGAATCGCATTCACATTGTGATTAGATCACCTCTCGTTCTTTTACAGTCTCTAATTTGGATTTTTCATGATGGCTTCAGTCAGAACTACCTCTAAAGGACATCTCTGGCTCTGAGCTCTATCAGGAGCCACACAGCAGTTCAGTGAGGTTAGCACTGCTGCCTCACAGCTCCAGGGACCTGCGTTCGATTCCACCCTCAGGCAACTGCCTGTGTGGAGTTTGCACATTCTCCCTGTATTTGCATGAGTTTCCTCCTGCAGTCCAAAGATGTGCGGGTTAGGGTGGATTAGCCGTGCTAAACTGTCCTGTAGTGTTCAGGGATGTGTAGATTAGGTGGGTTATAGGTGGAGGGGTCTGGGTGGGATGCTGTGAGGTTCAGTGTGGACTTGTGGGGCCAAAGAGCCTGCTTCCACACTGTAGGGATTTTATGGATCAGGCCATTTGGCTCAACTCATTATGTGCCAACCAGGATCCCCAAACTAAACCAAGCCACTTGCCTGCATGTGGCCCATATCTCTCTAAACCTTTCCTATCTACGTACCTGTCCAAATGTTGTAATTGTACCAGTCTCTGCCATACACACACTGCCCTCTGCGTGAAAAAGTTGTCCCTTAGGTCCCTTTTAAATCTTGCCCCTCTCACCTTAAACCTGTGCCCTTCTGGTTTTGGACTCCCCCACCCTGGGGAAAAGACCTTGTCTATTCACCCTATCCATGTCCCTCATGATTTTATAAACCTCTATCAGATCACCCCTCATCCTCCTATGCTCCAGGGAGCACAGCCCCAGCCTATTCAGTCTCACCTTAGAATTCAAACCATCCAGTTTCGGTAACGTCCTTGTAAATCATTTTTGCGAACCTTTTCCAATTTTAGTCGACCAGAATTGTAAGCGCTATTCTAAATGTGGCCTATGTGTCAATTTTTAAAATATATTTCCAGATTTTTTTTTAACCTCGCCACCAATCTCTTTTTTAGTCAATGTGGGTTGGTCAATGATTTTGCTCTCTTTATGATTTATAAAAACTGAAGGATCAGGGCAGTTTTATTCCGTGTTTGCTGTCTGTGGTCATCCTTCAGTGTGATTGGCTGGATAATCTCACTGTTGCTGGATGGCCATAAATCCCATGGGCTTGACGCTAGTTTCCAACAACTGTCCCGAAAGGTGAAAATTCATATGACAGAGATGCTGAGCTCTTTGTCGGCCGCTTTCTTTGGCATCCCTGGCAAGGGCAGTGAGTTTGCCACAGACTGCAAACTCCAGGCCAGTGCGTTACGTCTCTGCGTGTTTCCGAACTGCGTCTTCAATTAAGAAATCTGTTATCCTCAGTACCGGTGATGTTAAGCTGATTCCTTGATCACTGCCTGGACTCGTTTGACTGCCCCATTTAAATATCGCTGTCATGTTCACCAGTGCTCCAACACATTTGATTTGATTTGATTTGATTTGATTTATTATTGTCACACCCACCCAGGTACAGTGAAAAGTTTTGTTTTGCATGCAGTACAGGCAGATCATACCAAATAGAGTGCATTAGGGAAATAGAACAGAGCAAGGAATATGATGTTACTGCTGCAGAGAAGGTGTACAAAGAGTGAGATCAACATTCACTTCAAAAGTTGAGGGATCCAAACAGAAGTCTAATAATAGCAGTGAAGAAGCTGCTCTTGAATCTGTCAGTCCGTGTGTTTAAGCTTTTGTTTCTACTGCCCGACAGAAGAGATTGGAAGAGATTACAACTGGAGTTGGAGGGATTGATGTTGGCTGCCTTCTGAAGCAGCGAGAAGTGTTGATGGAGTCACTGGATGGAAGGTTGGCTTGTGTGATGGACTGCACTGTGTTCACAATTAGGTAGCTGGCTAGCATTTCGATCGATGGCTAGTGTCAGAGCTACCACAGTTCCAACGTATGGGTTCAGTACCCATTCCAGCTGAGATGGGACTTCCAGTGGAAAGCAAGGGTATAAAGATGGCGACCCGGTCCTGGGTTGTATTTTTAATGTTTCTGTGTCATTTTGCACAGTAATAATTTTGTTTTGTACACCCCTCTCACTTTCCAAAGTGTTTGATTTGCTGTCTTTCCAGACCACCTTGTGTCTTCATTTGTCATTCCCGGCTTTGTTTCAGCGTGTTGCGCGACCAGACTCTCAATCTGAACTTGATTTGTCGACCTGCCTGTCGTTGGGACCTGTGAGCAGACTCGATTGATCAATCCCCACAGCTGCACCATCTCATGTCCTCCACAATATCTATTCCCAGCTCCCTCCCATCCTTTTCCACACGACTGCTTTCACTTACAAGCCAAGATCCGACGTTAATAAGGGTGGAAGACGCTGACAGGTTGGACACAGGGAGGGAGCGACTAGCTGAAGGTCAGGCGTCAGTCACCTCCATCGGCTCAGAGCAGGGGTTTCCCCTGGTCCCCAGAACTCCTGCACCTGCATTCCACCTGGAGTGCCACCCCCACTCTCAGCCGGCACGCCGGAGCCAAATTGTCGAGACTGCGCAGTAGGATCCCTTCGATGGTGGGGTGATCATTGACCAAGCACCAGCCAACACCTCCCCACCCCCACATACCCCTCCAACCCCGGACACTGAGATGTGGCATCAGATGTCGAGAGTTGAGGGAGTGACGCAAGGAAACCCTTGCTCTGAGCCGATGGAGGTGACTGATGCCTGACCTTCAGCTGGTCACTCCCTCCCTGCGCCCAATCTGTCAGCGTTTTCCACCCTCGTTGACGTCAGATCTTGGCTTGGAAATGAAAGCAGTCATGTGGAAAAGGATGGGAGGGAGATGGGAATTGATCTTGTGGGGGACACGAGATGGCTTGGAACCTGTGGTCATTTCTTGAGATGCTGCCTGCAAGTATTTATATACACATCCCAAAGTGGCCTGCATTCAAACCTCACAACCCTGTAACAGGGACATTGGCAAAGTAGCTATCCAGCACTCCCTCAGCACTGACCCTCCCGCAGCACTGACCCTCTGGCAGTGCGGCGCTCCCTCAGCTCTGACCCTCCGACAGTGCAGCGCTCCCTCAGCACTGACCCTCCCTCAGCACTGACCCTCCCTCAGCACTGACCCTCTGACAGTGTGCGCTCCCTCAGCACTCACCCTCTGACAGTGCCTGCTCCCTCAGCACTGACCCTCCCGCAGCACTGACCCTCTGGCAGTGCGGCGCTCCCTCAGCTCTGACCCTCCGACAGTGCAGCGCTCCCTCAGCACTGACCCTCCCTCAGCACTGACCCTCTGGCAGTGCGGCACTCCCTCAGCTCTGACCCTCCGACAGTGCGGCGCTCCCTCAGCACTGACCTTCCCTCAGCACTGACCCTCCCTCAGCACTGACCCTCTGACAGTGTGCGCTCCCTCAGCACTCACCCTCTGACAGTGCCTGCTCCCTCAGCACTGACCCTCTGACAGTGCGGCGCTCCCTCAGCACTGACCCTCCGACAGTGCGGCACTCCCTCAGCACTGACCCTCCGACAGTGCCCACTCCCTCAGCACTGACCCTCTGACAGTGCAGCACTCCCTCAGCACTGACCCTCCGACAGTGCGGCTCTCCCTCAGCACTGACCTTCTGACAATGCGGCGCTCCCTCGTCGCTGACCCTCCGACGTGCTCACTCTCTCAGCACTGACCCTCCGACAGTGCTCACTCCCTCAGCACTGACCCTCCAACAGTGTGGCACTCCTCAGCGTTGACCCTCCAACAGTGCCCACTCCCTCAGCACTGACCTGCTGATAGTGCAGCGCTCGCTCAGCGATGAGCCTTTGACTGTGTGGCACTCCCTCAGCTCCTGACCCTCTGACAGTGTGGCATTCCCTCAGCACTGACCCTCTGACAGCGTGCAGAGAGGTTTGCTGATAGTTTGTCCTTGGCACCTTTGAAAGTAGAGGAATCCGGGGACTGGCATGTTGTGAAGAATTTCCACATCATCATGGAGATGGAAGGTGTGCTGTTAAATTATTAATTTATTTAATGTATGTAAATTACACCGCGCTATGTTTAAAGGTTAGAAAATGTAAATGTAGGCTTGATTATTTTGTGACAGAGACAGCAGGAACTGCCGAAGCTGGAGAATCTGAGATAACAAGGTATAGAGCTGGATGAACACAGCAGGCCAAGCATCATCAGAGGAGCAGGAAGGCTGACATTTTGGGTTGAGACCCTTCTTCAGAAATCTGCATCTTGTTATCTTTGATTACTTCGTGCTTGTGTGATCATTTTGGTACGCAGACTGTAGCTGATGGGAACTGGAACAAAGGTCCTGTTCCCTCCTTTAATGAGGATGCCTCAGTCCTGGTCCATCTCTGTTGAATATTGCCCAGAATTAAGACAGCCTCCGCTATCCAATTCGCATCCCCTGAGATTTGCAACATTTCTCGTGGTACGGAAATCATTATGTCGCTCTGAAAGTTATAATCATAGCGTTGTACAGCATGGAAACAGAGCCTTCAGTCCAACTCGCCCTTGCCAAACAGATCTAATGTGCCAGTAATTGACCTATATTCATCTGAGTCCTTCCTGTTCCTGTACCCATCCAGATGCCTCTTATGTATGTCATTGTACCAGCTTCCACTTCCTCTGGCAGCTCATTCACACCTTCTATGTGAAAAAGTTACCCCTCAGGTCTCTCTGAAATCTTTCTCCTCTCCCCTCCAGCCTATGCCCCTCTAGTTTTGGACTCCCCTACCCAGGGGTAAAGAGCTTAATTGTTCACCCTATCCATGCCCCTCATGATATTGTAAACCTCTATAACGTCACCCCTCAGCCTCTGAGGCTCCAGGGAAAATAGCCCCAGCCTATCCCCTCTCCCTATAGCTCAAACCCTCCAACCCTGGCAACATCCTTGTGAATCTTTTCTGAGCCCTTTCAAGTTGAACAGCATCCTTCATACAGCACGGAGACACGAATGGCACACAGTATTCCAAAGCTAACCTCACCAATGGCCCACACAGCCGCAACATGACCTCCCAACTCCAGTACTCAATGCAGTCATTCTGGAACTCACTAGCACTGAGTGGGAGCAATGTACCTGATTCCGTTAACATTCAGTGCAGCATTCCTTCAGTGTTGCTGGGTCACAATCCTGGAATTCCCTCCCTGTTGGCATTGGAGGTCAACTCACACCAGGGGAACTGCAGCGGTTCAAGAAGGCAGCTTGACACCACCTTCTCAAGCGGGCAACTAGGGACGGGGCAATAAATGCTGGGCCACATCCCAATAAAGAAATGAAGAAGCACAGCCAATGAAGGGACAAGACATCCATGTTTTAGGATCCACTGTAACCAATTTAGTTACAGGATGCTCCCACAAGCAGCTATGAGATAATATCCAGGTCTGTATTTCCAGTGATGTTGGTCATGGCATAAATATTGTCCCTTGGACACAGTGTTCGTCCTTCAGTCATGTGTTCCCATCTAAGTGTTCCTCTGGTATTGCCAGTGCGAGGATCAGACTGGGCTATTGACTCCGAGAGCCATACGGCACGGAAACAGACCCTTCAGTCCACCAGTCCATGCTGACCCATAATCCTGAACTAAACTAGTCCCACCTGCCAGCTCCTGGCCCATATCCCCCCAAACCTTTCTTCCTCATGTACTTATCCAAATGTCTTTTAAACGTTGTAACTGTACCCACGGCCACCACTTCCTCAGGAAGTTCATTCCACACATGAACCACTCTGTGTAAAATAAAAGTTGCCTCTCATGTCCTTTTTAAATCTTTCTCCTCACATCTTAAAAATATACCCCCCTAGGGAAATCCCCCACCCTAGGGAAAAGACATGTGCCATTCACCTGATCTATACCCCCCATGATTTTATAACCCACTGCAAGGCTACTCCTCAAACTCCACTGAGGTAGCTTAGCCTCTCCCCATAAACCAGACCCTCCATTCCCAGTAACATCCTGGTAAATCTCTTCTCCAGCTTGATAGTATCCTTCCTATAACAGGGCGATCAGAGGTGGACTGAATGACCCAGAAGAGGCTCCACAAAACATCCTGTACAACCTCAACACAACATGTACTCCAAGGCCTGAGCAAGTGTGCGAAACACCTTCTTAACCACCCTATCTATATGTGATGTAAGCTTCAAAGAATTGTGTACCGGAGCCCCTGTTCTACCGCACAAACTGAGGCCCTACTTCTAATTGTATAAGTCTTGCCCTTGCTGGTCCCTCTGTTCTACAACACCACCCAAGACCCTATTTTTAAATGTGTAAGTCCTATCCTTGTTTGTTTTACTAAAATGCGCTACCTCGCATTTATTCAAATTAAACTCCATTTGCCACTCTTGACCCAATTGATCAAGATCTCTTTGTAATCTTAGATAACCTTCTTCAGTGTCCTCTCTCCCACCATCTTGGTGCCATCCGCAAAGTTACTAACCATTCCTTCTATACGCTTATCTGAATAATTTACATAATTCAGAAACAAAAATGGACCCAGGCACCAATCCCTGTGGAACACTGTTTGTCACAAGCCTGCAGCCCAGTGGGGAATGCAGTTCTCCGAACTCGTCCTCAAACCTTGCACCCTAGAGAAGAGAGACGGTTCCCCACAGCTTCCCAGCTCCATCACTGCAGCGCCCAGGATGGAGTTACTCTGGGATGCACGCAAGCACGTGGCTGGTCGTATAAACCTGCAGAATACAACCTCTGTAAACCTCCTTGTGGAAGTGAGCTGGATTGCTTCAGGCAAATCCCATGGATTTCCAGGGACTTTTTTCTCCCCACGGTGCGACGATAGTACTTTAATCCCTTGGGATTCGCTGAGCCTTTCCTACATTGTCTGGGTCGTAATCCACAGGGGTTTTGAATTTGTTGGATATCGCTGCTGTTCAGAGTGCGAGTTTCGATCTGCTTTCGGTCATCTCTGCCAACCTGTTTATTGAGAGGGGAGCATCTCATGGTGATGGAGGGTCAGGTCTGAGCTGGAAAGCTCACCTGAGATCTCAAAGGACCAAGGACGGTGAGTTTATCTCATGCTTAAACAGGTCAGGTGCCCACTTCTCAATCCCACACACAGTCCCAGTGGCAGGCAGTAAAACTAAGAGGGATTCCTGGTCATCCAGGTGATGGAACAACTGTTGAAGATTCTGCATCCATTGCCCGTAATGTGCGTCAAAACCCCTGGATGACTTTGAATTTTTGAGCAGCAAAGCAGCTTTTTAAATTCATTCACAGGATGCGAGCATCACTGGCTGGGCCCAGCAGTTATCGCCCGACCCGAATTACCCCTTGAGAAAGTGATGGTGAGCTGCCTTCTGGAACTGCTGCCGTCCTCCTGCTGTGGGTTGATCCACAAAGCCCTTAGGCAGGGAATTCCAGGATTTTGACCCAGTGACAATGAGGGAACGATATATTTCCCAAGCCAGGATAGGGAGTGGCTCGCTGGGAAACCTACAGGGGGTGGTGTTTCCATGTATCTGCTGCCCTTGTCCTTCTGGAAGAAAGTGCTCGTGGGTTTGGAAGGTGCTGCCTGAGGATCTTTGGTGAATTTCTGAGGTGCATCTTGTAGACACTGCTGCGACTGAGCATCGGTGGGTGGAGGGAGTGGGGTATTTGTGGATGCGGTGCCAATCAAAGTGGGGACTGCTTCATCCTGGATCATGGTGAGCTTGTTGAGTGTTGTTGGGGCTGCACTCATCCAGGGGGCAAGTGGGGGGTATTCCATCACACTCCTGACTTATGCCTCGTCGATGGTGGACAGGCTTTGGGGGGAGTCAGGAGGTGAGTTACTCGCTGCAGGATTCCCAGCCTCTGAGCTGCTCTTGTCACCCCGTGTTTATATCTTAGAATCATAGAATCCCTATAGTGTGGAAGCAGGCTGTTCAGCCCATCAAGTCCACACTGACCCTCCAA
Organism: Stegostoma tigrinum; assembly: GCF_030684315.1. Taxonomy (NCBI): domain Eukaryota; kingdom Metazoa; phylum Chordata; class Chondrichthyes; order Orectolobiformes; family Stegostomatidae; genus Stegostoma; species Stegostoma tigrinum. The sequence continues at coordinate 12,999,624 of NC_081395.1, read as the reverse complement.
AGAGCATCCCACCACTGTCCCAACTCCCTACCCTGTCCCTGTAACCCTGCATTTCCCATAGCTAATTGACTGAGTCTGCACAATCCTGGACATTATGGCACATTTTAGGGTGGCCAACCCACCTAACATGCTAAGTCTATGCACTAGACTATTGATGTTTAGATCAATAGTAAGCCGAAGGATGTTGAGAATGGAGGTTTTAGTGCCCCTTTAGGGCAGTGGTTCGATTCTCTGTTATTGGAGATAGTAATTATGGAGATGGTAATTGTGTGACACAGATGTTACTTAAATAAGTGTGTAATCAGCATGTGTGACTGATGTTAGAAAATGAAATTGCAGTGAAACTTCCAGGAGTAGACTCTGGTGCGAGAATGTAACCCTACACAAACAGTTGGATTTGGCACAGCAGGAGGACGGCAGCAGTTCCAGAAGGCAGCTCACCATCACTTTCTCAAGGGGTAATTCGGGTCGGGCGATAACTGCTGGGCCTAGCCAGCGATGCTCGCATCCTGTGAATGAATTTAAAAAGCTGCTTTGCTGCTCAAAAATTCAAAGTCATCCAGGGGTTTTAATGCACATTATGGGTTTGGGAGGCCCACCTAATGAAGAGAAATGATTCTGTGCTGTGGCCAGCAGGCCTTGATCAAGCATCATATTATATCAGTCAATGCTACAAATGCCCTTTGTGTGGAGAGTTGCTGGGCCCAACTCAGCGATGAGGAAGGGATGTGAATTTCACCCCCATCCCAAATAAAAGTCAGTCTGCTCAATGAGATTGGACATGACAGTGAGCTGGTGAAGCCCAGCAAGTCGTAGCATTGAGCCCAGCTGTCCTGTGTCAGAGGCTGTGCAGATAAGGATGGGATAGTCCATCCTGGCAAGAGACGTGCTTACAGATAACTGTGAGGGGCAAAGGGTTTATCAAAACCCTGCTCGAGTTAGGCATCAGGCACTCATAGACCAAGGGAAGCCATGACGAGCCACGACCAGGGGAGACAATGAGAGCCATGACTTTGAGCCAGAAACTATGCGATCCTTATTTTTTGGCTAGCGACTTTGAGATGTAACGTTTGACATGCTTGAGAAGATTAGTAGCTCGGGTTGTTGACTTGGTGGGCAAGCTGTTTGCAGATATTTCGTCATCTTGCTAGGTACCATCACGAGGGTGCCTCCAGTGAAGCGTTGGTGCTCTGTGCCGCCTCGGGTGACATCACCATCCAGGCTTGTTTTGTCAGCGGTTGGTATGTGGGGTGCAGCTCGACAAGATCCGGTTTGAGGCCTCCAGGAATTCTCATGCATGTTTTTGCTTGGCTTGTCCTAGGGTGGCTACGTGATCTCAGGTCAAATAGGTGTCCCTCTTTGTCCATGTGTGTTGAAATGAGTGATAGGTTTACTTCCTCAGCTTTGCGTACCTCCGGGGTGCTGTTCGCTTGAATGGTGTTTCAGTGCGACTCCGTTTGTAGGTTTTGGGATGATTGCTGATGTAGTTGAGTACCTGATCTGCGCAGGTGGCTTTCCTGTATATGCTGGTCTGGAGCTCATCATTGGCCATAAAGGGAACTATGAACTATCACCTTTATCCATTTGTGGGATGAGGACATCACTGGCCAGGCCAGCATTTATTGCCCATCCCTGATTGCCCAGAACGCAGTTACAAATCGACTACGTCGCTGTGGGTCTGGAGTCACGTCTACGCCCAGACCAAGTAAAGCTGGCTGTTTCCTTCCCTAAAGGGCATTAGTGAGCCAGGCGGGTTTTACCCCTAACAATTGGCAATGGATTTGCGGTTGTCGTTGGATTCTTAATTCTAGATATTTTTAATCGAATTCAAATTTCACCATCTGCCATGGTGGGATTCGAACCCGGGTCCCCAGAACATTGTCTGGGTCTCTGGACTAACAATCCAGCGATGATACGACTAGGCCATCACCTCCCCTGATACCTAGCATGGTGAAACGCCTGTAAACAAATTTACCAGCTCGGCGAGCAAGTCAGCAACCGCATGCAATGTTGGCTCAATAATGTGCTGTATATTGCACACATGATGCTGGGAACCCTCCCGAGGAACATTATCGACTGAAAGAAGCGAGCATTTGCACACAGGGCACCATCCTCCACAAGCAAAAGGAATCTGCTCAATGCCTTTCGGGAATTACCTGAGACCTTGGGGAGCCCACATTTATTCTCCCCAGCAATGGCTCATTCAACCAGAGTCGACTTGCCGGCCATGTTTCCTCCTCCAACGTAAATCGGTGTGGGCTGTGCGAAATTTGGCATTCTTGCGTTTGTGCCCCGGTGAGCGATAAAGCTGCAGCTCCTTCTTTGCAACAATGATTCCGGTGCCGGGTCGCATCAGGAGACATTGGGACGGATGAGCAGAAGCGGGATGGGAGCCGTGGGAAATCGTGTCATCGAACCGTGGGGTTCTGGGCGGATGATCCTTAGATAGTTGGTGTGGACTTGATGGGCCGAAATGCCTGCTTCCACACTGTGGTGATTCTGCAATGATTCAAGAGATGGTGGAGAAAAGTTCAGCCTTTGTGAGAGAATGGGACAGCTGCCTTTGAAGGGACGGATGGGCTTAACTGAATGAGCACTACAGAGTGCGTTTGGACTGTGAGTGTGACTCAGTTCCACTTCTGAGTAGGAAGGTAGAGGGCCCAAGTCCTAATCCAAAATTTTATACACCAGCACCAAAGGTGTTGCCATTCAGAGGAGCCATGAAGCCAAGGTAGGCGTTAAAGATTTCTCAAGCCTTCCTGGGAAAAGAGCAGGGAGGGGTGATCCCACAACTGGAGCCAGTGCTTCCCGTGCCCGCCCGCCAAGGTATGGTGCCAACTCAAGCTCATCTTCACAGCAGGAAGCTTGCTGTGAGCTAATTGGGTGCCGTGTTTCCAGCGAGTGGCCTTCCGGTCATCGCCCACTGGCCCACAAGGGTGGGGGTGGGGGGTGGGGTGTGGTACAGCTGAGGCCCCCAACAACTGAGTAAAAAGGCCCAGTTGGAAATGAATTGGTTAATCCCAAAAGCACGTGCCATCAGCCACCAGCAGGAGAAGCTGCTCTCCTCCCATGCCTACTTCAAATGTTGCCTTGCCTTTACGCGCTGCTGTTTGAATTATTCACGCAGCTTTCCTTTCTCAACTGTTGCACCGATCTCAGGTTTACTTTCCTCACTGAGAAATAAAACAGGCAAAGAAAAATGGCATTTTACAGCACAGTGCACAAGGGCTGCACGCTCGAGGTAATAGAGCGGTGCACAGTGTGTAACAGCAGGACTGGATATCACACAGGTAATGGTGCGATTTGTAACTGGTCCGGCAGCATCAGTGCAAACAGAAACTGTGTCCGAAGGAATAGGTCATTCCGTCCTTTGATTTGATGTCACATATGAGTCTTTAACCAGTCACCGGACTCTGTCCCCCCCCACCCCCACTGCGTGGGAGCACTGCACCTGGTCATCCGGTGATAGACTCAATGTGGTCAAAAACTGACTCAACCAAGTAAATACACCGAGCATAAGGATGGCCCAGCAATCTGCACCCTGACATAACAAGGAGCTGAATGAGCACAGCAGGCCAGGCAGCATCAGAGGACCAGGAAGGCTGACATTTCAGTTACCTGCAGTTCCTACTATCTGTGCAACCTGACAACTGGCTTGTTGTCTCCAGCTGAGGATGTTGTGTGGAAGGTGAATATGGGTGTGCACTTGGGAATATGGGTGTGCATTTGGGAAAGTGGGTGTGCATTTGGGAATATAGGTGTGCATTTGGATCCTGCTGCAGCTCCTGGCTGGTTTGTTTGCATAACAGTGTGTGTGTTGGGTAAATCGGTTCTGCATTGTCACGAAAAATACCCTTGCCTTGAATATTATTGGCCACTTGGCCAGAAGGTGAGTGCTGCTGAAAAAGTAGGACAGCTGTCGAAGCTGTTCATCTTGTTCCTGCCAGGACACCGAATGGCAAGAATGACGAAATCTTATGGGAAGGAGAATTGATGACACAAACCTGGGTGGAGGGATCGAGGAGGCCCCGAGGCTGGGGAAGGACTTGGACAGGCTAGGAGAAGGGGGTCAAAGAAGTGGCAGATGGAATACAAAGTGGTGAAGTGTGAGCTCCCGCACTCTGGGAGGAAGAGTAAAGGTGTAGATGATTCTCTAAATGGGGATAGGCTTCAGAAATCTTGGGAGTCCTACTTCAGCATTTCCCTAAGGTTGACATGCAGTTCTGATGGCAGTTAGGAAGGCTAATGCAAAGTTAGCATTCATTTCAAGAGGGCTAGAATACAAGACAGATGTACTGCTGGCACTGTTTAAGGCTCTGGTCAGATTGCATTTGGAATATCATGAGCAGTTTTCAGCCTTATGTCTAAGGAAGGATGTGCTGGCCTTGGACGGGGGTCCAGAGGGGGTTTACAAGAATGATCCCGGGGAAGAGGGGCTTGTATATGAGGAGCAGTTGAGGACTCCGGGTCTGTGCTCGATTGCGTTTAGAAGGATAACTGAAACTTGCACAATACTGAGAGGCCTGGATAGAGTAGATGTGGCGTTTCTGCACGGAGGAGAGACTAGGACCCGAGGGCACAGCCTCAGAGTGAAGGGATGACCCTTTAGAACTGAGATGAGGAGGAATTTCTTCAGCCAGAGGGTGGTGACTCTGTGGAACTCATTACTGCAGAGAGCTGTGGAGGCCAAGTGATTGAGTGGATTTAAGTCAGAAGTAGATAGGTTCTTGATTAGTAAGGGGATCGAGGGTCATGGAGAGAAGGAAAGGGAATGATTGGGCATGATCAAATGGTGGAGCAGACTCAGTGGGCCGAATTCTGCTCCTGTATCTCATGATCTTAGACTGCATAGGAAGAGACTGCAGACTGGTGTGTCCATGCAGAATACATCAGGGAGCAGTTAACAGAAAGTTTCGATACAGAGTCAAACCAGGCAAGTTGGTTTGGGTGGGTTAAGGCATTAACCAGCAAACAGCCGCTATGCAGGAGAAACTGGTGTTCCCTTTCAGATTTGATGTTCTTGTGTATCCATCCTGATGAGTGGACAAAGCTTTATTTCCGATCCCTGTCCCAGTGAGCCGAGAATGAATTACAAGATGGATTCCCTGTCCATTGTAAACATACATCCTGTGCCATAAATATTGTGCCTACCCTTTATTTTAACATTCATCTTGAGAAAGTTCTGTGCCAGTATTTATAATCAGAAACTCCGTGTCAACATTTATCATTAGAAATGCCATGTCAGCATTTCTAATGGAACAGTCTATGTCAACATCTATAATGGGGAGCTGCTGTCACCATTTATAATGGAAAACTTGAGGACAGCATTTATTATGGAAAACTCTATGTCAGCATTTAAAGTGGGGAGCTCTGTATCATTATCTACAATGACAAAACGTTATGTTGATATTTATAATGGGGAGCTCTGTATCAATGCAGAGTCATTCAGCCATTCAGCATAGACGCAGACCCTTCAGCCCAACCAGTCCATGCCGACCATAATCCCGAACTAAACTAGTCTCCCCCTGCCTGTGCTTGCCCCGTATCCCTCTGAACCTTTCCCTATTCATGTACTTGCTAAATGTCTTTTAAATGTTGTAACTGTACCCACACCCACCACTTCCTCTGGAAGTTCATTCTGCACACGAACCACTCTCTGTGTAAAAAATATTTGCCCCTTATGTCATTTTTAAATTTTTTTCTTCATGCCCTCATCTTGAAATCCCCCACCCTAGGAAAAAGACAACTGACACTGACCGTATCTAAGTTTCTCATTGTTTTATATCTATGAGATCACCCCTCAACCCGTACACTCCAGCCTATCCAGCCTCTTGCTATAACTCAAACCCTCCATTCCCAGCAACTTGCTCATAAATCTCTTCCAAACCCTCTCCAGTTGAATAACATCCTTCCTATAACAGCGTGACCAGAACTGGACACAGTGCTCCAGAAGAGGCCTCACCAAAGTCCTGCGCAATCTCAATGTAATGTCCCAACTCCTACACTCAAAGCTCTGAGCAATGAAGGAAAGCGTGCTAAACACCTTCTTAATTGCCCTCTCTACCCGTGATCCAAACTTCAAAGAATTATGTGCCTGACCCCCTTCTACTGCCCAAGGCCTTACTTTTAATTACACAAGCCTTGTTTGTTTTTCCAAAATATAACACCTCGCATTTTTCCAAATTAAACTCCATTTGCCACTCTTCAGCCCAATGACTCAACTGATCAAGATCTCTTTGTAATCTTAGATACTTTCCTTCATTGTCTATTATTCCACCAATCTTGGTGTCATCTGCAAACTACTAACCATACCTCTGATATTCTCATCTAACGCATTTCTATAAATGACAAACAAAACAGGAGACAGCACTGATCCTTGGGTTATACCACTGTTCGCAGGCCCCCTAGTCCGAAAAACAACCCTTCGCCATCACTCTGTCTCCTGCTGTTTAGCCAATTTTGTACCCAATCAGCAAGCTCCCCCTGAATCCCATGTGATCTAACTTTAACTAATTCGTCTATCATGTGGATCCTTGTCAAAAGCTTTACTAATGTCCAAGTAAACAATGTCTACTGCTCTGCCCTTGGCAAAATTCTTCGTTACTTCCTCAAAAAACTCAGTCTTTTAAGACCTGATGTCCCTCACATAAAACCATGGTGACTATCCCTAATCATTCCGAGCCTTTCCCAGTACTCATTAATCCTGACATTTCCAACAACCTGCCCACCAGCAAAGTGAGGATCACAGGCCTGTCGTTGCCAGGCTTCTCCTTACATCCTTGCGTAAACAAAAGCCCAACATTTACCAGTCTCCAGCCATTCTGAACCTCGCACATGTTTATAGGTGATACAAATATTTCCACATGGGGCCCGGGTGTTTCTAATGGTGAGGCCCTGATTCAAGTATTTATGATGGGGCTCTCTGTATGAATATCTATAATGGCAGGGTTCTGTGTCAGCATTTATAATGGGGAGCTCTGTATCAATATCTGTAATGACAGGGTTCTGTGACAGCATTTATAATGGGGAGCTCTGTATCAATATCTATAATGGCAGGGTTCTGTGTCAGCATTTATAATGGGGAGCTCTGTATCAATATCTGTAATGGCAGGGTTCTGTGTCAGCATTTATAATGGGGAGCTCTGTATCAATATCTGTAATGGCAGGGTTCTGTGTCAGCATTTATAATGGGGAGCTCTGTATCAATATCTATAATGGCAGGGTTCTGTGTCAACATTTATAATGGGGAGCTCTGTATGAATATCTATAGTGGCAGGGTTCTGTGTCAACAATTATAATAGGGAGCTCTGTATCAATATCTATAATGGCAGGACCCTATGTCAACATTTATAATGGGGAGCTCTGTATGAATATCTATAATGGCAGGGTTCTGTGTCAGCATTTATAATGGGGAGCTCTGTATCAATAACTGTAATGGTAGGGTTCTGTGTCAGCATTTATAATGGGGAGCTCTGTATCAATATCTATAATGGCAGGGCTCTGTGTCAGCATTTATAATGGGGAGCTCTGTATCAATATCTGTAATGGCAGGGTTCTGTGTCAGCATTTATAATGGGGAGCTCTGTATCAATATCTGTAATGGCAGGGTTCTGTGTCAGCATTTATAATGGGGAGCTCTGTATGAATATCTATAATGGCAGGGTTCTGTGTCAGCATTTATAATGGGGAGCTCTGTATCAATATCTGTAATGGTAGGGTTCTGTGTCAGCATTTATAAGGGGAGCTCTGTATCAATATCTATAATGGCAGGGTTCTGTGTCAGCATTTATAATGGGGAGCTCTGTATCAATATCTGTAATGGCAGGGTTCTGTGTCAGCATTTATAATGGGGAGCTCTGTATCAATATCTGTAATGGCAGGGTTCTGTGTCAGCATTTATAATGGGGAGCTCTGTATCAATATCTATAATGGCAGGGTTCTGTGTCAACATTTATAACGGGGAGCTCTGTATGAATATCTATAGTGGCAGGGTTCTGTGTCAACAATTATAATGGGGAGCTCTGTATCAATATCTATAATGGCAGGACCCTATGTCAACATTTATAATGGGGAGCTCTGTATCAATATCTATAATGGCAGGGTTCTGTGTCAGCATTTATAATGGGGAGCTCTGTATCAATATCTGGAATGGCAGGGTTCTGTGTCAGCATTTATAATGGGGAGCTCTGTATCAATAACTGTAATGGTATGGTTCTGTGTCAACATTTATAATGGGGAGCTCTGTATGAATATCTATAATGGCAGGGTTCTGTGTCAGCATTTATAATGGGGAGCTCTGTATCAATATCTGTAATGGCAGGGTTCTGTGTCAGCATTTATAATGGGGAGCTCTGTATCAATATCTGTAATGGCAGGGTTCTGTGTCAGCATTTATAATGGGGAGCTCTGTATCAATATCTGTAATGGTAGGGTTCTGTGTCAGCATTTATAATGGGGAGCTCTGTATCAATATCTATTATGGCAGGGTTCTGTGTCAACATTTATAACGGGGAGCACTGTATCAATATCTATAATGGCAGGGTTCTGTGTCAGCATTTATAATGGGGAGCTCTGTATCAATAACTGTAATGGTATGGTTCTGTGTCAACATTTATAATGGGGAGCTCTGTATGAATATCTATAATGGCAGGGTTCTGTGTCAGCATTTATAATGGGGAGCTCTGTATCAATATCTGGAATGGCAGGGTTCTGTGTCAGCATTTATAATGGGGAGCTCTGTATCAATAACTGTAATGGTATGGTTCTGTGTCAACATTTATAATGGGGAGCTCTGTATGAATATCTATAATGGCAGGGTTCTGTGTCAGCATTTATAATGGGGAGCTCTGTATCAATATCTGTAATGGCAGGGTTCTGTGTCAGCATTTATAATGGGGAGCTCTGTATCAATATCTGTAATGGCAGGGTTCTGTGTCAGCATTTATAATGGGGAGCTCTGTATCAATATCTATTATGGCAGGGTTCTGTGTCAACATTTATAACGGGGAGCACTGTATCAATATCTATAATGGCAGGGTTCTGTGTCAGCATTTATAATGGGGAGCTCTGTATCAATATCTGTAATGGCAGGGTTCTGTGTCAGCATTTATAATGGGGAGCTCTGTATCAATATCTATAATGGCAGGGTTCTGTAACAGCATTTATAACAGGGAGCTCTACATCAATATCTATAATGGCAGGGTTCTGTGTCAGCATTTATAACAGGGAGCTCTGTATCAATATCTATAAGGGCAGGGTTCTGTGTCAGCATTTATAACAGGGAACTCTGTATCAATATCTATCATGGCAGGGCCCTATGTCAACATTTATAACAGGGAGCTCTGTATCAATATCTATAATGGCAGGGCCCTATGTCAACATGTATAACAGGGAGCTCTGTATCAATATCTATAATGGCAGGGTTCTGTGTCAGCATTTATAATGGGGAGCTCTGTATCAATATCTGTGATGGCAGGGTTCTGTGTCAGCATTTATAATGGGGAGCTCTGTATCAATATCTGTGATGGCAGGGTTCTGTGTCAGCATTTACAGTGGGGAGCTCTGTATCACTTTCTGTAATGGCAGGACCCTATTGTCAACATTTATAAGGTAAATGGTACGTTGGCCTTCGTAGCAAGAGGATTCAGGTTAGGAGCAGGGATGACTTGCTGCAGTTGTACGGGGCCTTGGTGAAACCACCCCTGGAGTTTGGGTCTCCTTATCTGAGGAAGGGTGTTCTGACGATGGAGGGACTGCAACGCACGTTTACCAGATGGATTCCCGGGATGGCAGGACTGACGTATGGAGAGAGACTGGATCAGTTAGGACTATATTCACTGGGGATTTTAGAAGAATGAGGGGGATCGCATGGAAAGCTATAAAATTCTAACAGGACTAGACAGGGTCATCGCTGGAAGGATGTTCCCGATGACCTGGGGAGTCCAGAACCAGGGGGTCACAGCCTAAGGCTTACGGGGTGGACCATTTAGGACTGAGATGGGGAGAAATGCCTTTACTCAGAGAGTGGGGAGCTGTGGGATTATCTGACACAAAAAACGGTTGAGGCCAACACATTGAATGTTTTCAAGAAGGAGTCAAGTATAGTTCTGAAGACCAAAGGGATCGAAGGGTAAGGGAACAGGATACTGAGTTAGACAATGAGCCATGATCATATTAAATGCCTGAGTGGTAGGATTCCTGGGTCCTGAGCTGCTGTGATGGCTGGCCATATCAGTGCCTGTGTAGCACAGTGTCCGACCCTCAGCAATCAATTTCCCACGAGTCACCGAGGTGTCTCTGCAATACAACAGTTTGGGCTCATTGTGAGGCACTGCGAAAGGCTCAGACAGAATCGGTATTGACTGTAATGTATTCACTGTGTGCTGGTTTCCAGGGAAACGGTGCTTTCACAAGCTGATGTAACGAAGGTTTCTCAACTCTGGAGTGATCAGAAAGGAAGAATGACTACAGACAGAGAGCTGGGTTTACACTTTTCGAAAAGATTTGCATTCCTGTAGCACCTTTAATGAAACCCCACAGTGTTTGATAAACAGTGCAGTGCTTTGGTCATTGTTATAATGTAGGCAATGGGGTCAGCCATTCTACACACAACAAACATCCTCAAACAGCAGGTCAACAACAGCTGCAGGATCGGGCTGTTTACCTCAGAGGTGTTCTTTAGTGTCACTGCATCTGGAGATTGTCCTCTTGAGGCCCACCTACTGTAGCCCAGCACGAAAGGGGAAAGCAAAGAAAATACCAGTCTGCGGTCAGAGATGGTATCTTCACACTGCAGCGCTCCCTCAGCACTGACCCTCCAACAGTCCCCGCTCCTGCAGTACTGACCCTCCGACAGTGCCCACTCCCTCAGTACTGACACTCCGACAGTGCCCGCTCCCGCGGCACTGACCCTCCAATGGTGCAGTGCTACCTCAGTACTGACCCTCTGACAGTGCCCACTCCCTCAGTACTGACCCTCCGACAGTGCGGCACTCCCTCAGCGCTGACCCTCCGACAGTGCGGCGCTCCCTCAGCGCTGACCCTCCGACAGTGCGGCGCTCCCTCAGCGCTGACCTTCCGACAGTGCCCGCTCCCTTAGTACCGACCCTCCGACAGTGCAGCACTCCCTTATCTGTTGCACTATTTAAGAATGAGTGAGTTACGTATGGCATTTATGTCTCGATAGATACAGTGAAAAGTGTTTTGTCATCGCAGCCAAGCACCATTTGGAGTTACAACGGAGTGAAAACCAATTACATGAATAGATTTCATCTTTTGTACTAGGGTCCTTCAAACACAACTCCAGGGCCTCTGAAAGTTCTCCGTAAGGTGTCCCAGGCCTCAAGCAGTCCCTGCAACGACGATGTACCAAAAGACCACACTCTGGGCGTACCATAGTCACGTGTGCCCATTTTCGACACAATCACTGGCACAGCTGGTGACCCGTTGAATCCTCACTCTGGGCCTATCTCAGGCAGGAGCTGCGCCCCCCCCCCCCCCCCCCCCCCCCCCAATATTCAGCTGAAAATTTTTTAAGAGTAACCTAGACCCTAAGGTGAATATAAAGTGCTGTGTTCCAGATGCAATTGGACTGTCAAACTACTCGACATTAGGCAAAACACTATTTATTCAAACACTATCATTAAAATACAACAAAACAAAGAACTTAAAATAACTTAAGTTTCTTGGAAGACTTGAAAGAATAATAGGTACAGTAATTATTACGAATTAACTGCTCCAATATAGTAACGTCCCATATACACACTCCTTGGCAAAAAGGCAAATTCAGAAAGCAGATTGTCTCATACACAATTAAGCAGCAGAGAAAGAAATCCCAGCTTCTAGCTGTAACCAAGAAAGGGAAAGATATAACTTTCGCTTCTTCAGAACTGCAGCAGCTTCAGCGAAAGCTTAAAAACTGGGAAAAAAAAGCTAGAAATCCTGGTCTGAGAGAGATGGCAACACCCAGCCAGGTTGCTTCTGTTGTTCGAACTTTTTAAAAACAACACCCTAAGGCCTTACAAGCTGTTTTTTTCAGCCAGAGACTATTTGCTCCATCTTGTTCAATCTCTCTGAGAGAAGAACCAGGACAAAATGCAACTCATAAAGGCATAGCATCCTCACTCTGTCGTAAATTCTCCTTTTTACGTCCACAGGAGTTGGTCAGATGAGGACAAGATTTGACAAAGGGTCAATTCCTTCCTCAAACAGGATTGATCTGGGAAGCCACCAACTAGGGAACTGAGAATCCATAGTGCCATCCCAAAGAAAATGGATTCAACTGCTGTATGGGTGGGTGGTCGGGGGTGGGGGGGAGTTGAGTAGTTTGTCTTAGTTTGGTCTTTGAGGCGTTTGAAGGAAATTGTGGTTAAAAACGGCTCAGTCTGGGTTTTGTTTTGCTCCTGAAAGTTTGCTTGGCTGATGCCAGTTGACCCTGATGCCCTCTCGCCCACAGGTGCCACGTTTGATGTGGCAATGCGCTTCCTGTACGAGTGTCCCTGGAAACGCCTGCAGGAGATGCGAGACCTGATTCCCAACATCCCCTTCCAGATGCTCCTGAGGGGTGCCAACGCTGTGGGTTACACCAACTACCCGGACAATGCAGTGCACAAGTAAGATGACCCGTCTGCTCTTCCCTGTGTGATGTCTCACGGTTGGTATGTGTTAGGTCCCTGATAACCGCACCATATCATAGCATGTGTCCCAACTGTCCAAAGGTGTCATGCTCCCTCGTGTTAAACCCTCTTGCAGCATGACATGCTGAGAAAGGCATGCCACACTCTACGTCCAACTGACTTTGCTTCACTGGGGAGCTGAGAGCCTACTGGTGCTAATGCTAGACTACTAATCCAGAAATTTGCCTAATGTTCTGTGGTCCCAGGTTCAAATCCCACTGTTACTGATAGTAGAATTTTAGTTCAATTTTTCAAAAAACGACTAGCATTAGGAATCTACTGATGACCATGAAACTATTGTCAATTGTCAGAAAAACTGTCAGGATCTCTAGGGCCATAGAGCCATACAGCACAGAAACAGACACTTCCGTCCAACTTATCCACACCAACCAGATATCCTAAATTAATCCAGTCCCATCTGCCAACATATGGCCCTTTTCCCTGTAAAACCGTCCTATTCATGTCCCCATCAGATGGCAGCTCACTCCTTACATGCACTACCCTCTGCTTGAAAAAGTTGCCCCTGAGGTCCTTTTTAAAATCTTTCTCCTCTCAATATAAGCCTGTGTGCAATTCTGTTGTGAAACTTGAAAGGGATCAGATCAGATTTACAAGGATGTTGCCAGGTTCAGAGGGTTTGAGCTACAGGGAGAGGCCGAGTAGGCTGGGGCTATTTTCCCTGGGGCGTCAGAGGCTGAGGGGGTGACCATACAGAGATTTATAAAATCATAATGGGCATGGATGGGGTGAATAGACTAGGTCTTTTTTCCAAGATAAGGGAGCCCAGAACGAGAGGAGCACAGGTTCAAGGGTGAGAGGAAAAAGGTTTAAAAGGGACCTAAGGGGCAGCTTTTTAATGCAGAGTGTGGTGTGTGTATGGAATGAGCTGCCAGAGGAAGTGGTGGAGGCTGGTACAGTTACAACATTTAAAAGGCATCTGGATGGGTACATGGATAGGAACGGTTTAGAGGGATATGGGCCAAATGCTGGCAAATATGTTTCGGATATCTGGTTGGCGTGGGTGAGTTAAACCGAAGGGTTGTTACACACCTCTATGACTCTAAGCCCTCACCACCCCAGGGAATAGACCTTGGCTATTTACCTTATCCATCCATCTCATGATGCTCCGGGGAAAATAGGCCCAGTGTATTCAGCCTCTCCCTGTAGCTCAAACCCTCCGACCCTGGCAACACCCTGGTAAATCTTTTCTGAACCCTTTCAAGTTTCAATTCTTTCCTAAAGCAGGGAGACCAGGATTGAGCACAGTATTCCAGAAGTGGCCCTAACTAATGTCCTGTACAGCCGCAAGATGACCTCCGAACTCGATGCACTGACCAATAGAGGCGAGCGTACTGTTACAGAGGGGGAAATAGCCAAACGCCTCTGACATTTAAAACCAAACCAAGCCCCAATCTGCTATGACGGGATTAGAGCTTCTCTTCTAATAATTACCCCCAGAATACCCAGAGAAGTTCGGCTTTCCCCTCGTAATCTGTGAAAAGAGTGGTCAAAAGAATGAAAATCCTTGATCCACTTTAGAAATTACAAGAAGCCATTTAGTTATTTAACCCTAAAATATCAGAATTGCTAACAAACCAAACAACTCTCACTTAGACTACTCACTCCCTGCCTGAGCTAAATTCTACTGGAATGCTGTTCAAACAAACACAAGTCCCACTTGTATAAACCCAATTAATAAGAAAACAATAAGTTAAAAACTTAGTCTTTCGGAACCTGGAGAGATTTTGTCTTCCGGAACCCTCTGCCTTCTGTTGATCTGACGCCGCAAACGCTTTTCTTCCACTGACCCTGCTGTCAGGGATGTTTTCTCTGAAATTTCTTTTTTGAGAACTCTGAGCTAAAAATGCTTCAATCAATAAAATGGTGTTTTCTCAGAGAGCTTAGTGATTTCTCATGAGAGCTTGGGTCTCAGTTCTCGGAGGGCAGGCTTGCTGGGCCCTCAGATGACAATTGGCTCTCTCGGATTTTCCAAATGCCCATATTTTTATTTATCCGCTGACGACACATTGGTTTCAGGTTGCCAAAACCATCAGCTTTAAATTCACTTGATTTTCAGGGCCTAGTTCAAATTGATCGGCTAAAATTGATTGGTTAAAAGAAAAAGGTGCTGCTTGGCCTTTCAAAAAACGTGTTTCAGTCTTGGTTATGTTCTGTACAGGCACCCTCCAGCTAGTGCTCACAGACATATTCTAAAAATCTCTAAGAACTAAAGGACGACACTCTGCTTTTCTCCACTATCACTTTTAACCGACGAATTCTGACTGCTGCCTTCCAATTCATGAATAACTTCATAACAATACCAAAAACCTTCATCACTGCCTGGTGTACCTGCAACTCCACTTTCAGGAAACTATGAGCCTGCAACACCACCCCCCCCCCACGCCCCCCACCGCCGGCCGTCTCTTGGCGACACTCCACAGGACCTTACTGTTATGTTTATAAGTCTTGCCCTGATTTGGACTAATAATAGGAAGGAAACTGCCATCCTTACCTGGTCTGGCCTACATGGGACTCCAGACCCAAAGCAATGTGATTAAATCTTAACTGCCCTCTGGGCAATTCAGAATGGACAATAAATGCTGCCCTGGCCGGTGATATCCTCATCCTGTGAATGAATAAATATAAAAGTCCAGATGCTCAAGTTCCCCCTGTGCTTGTAATGTATGTAAACGCTGGGACTAAATCTGGGAATAATTGCAACAAATCCTTCAGTGTTCCATTACTCTCATCCCCTCCTTACGTTACAATTACTGACATAAGTACCACCACAGATCAGGTGCAGATACCTTCCTGAAGGTTCAGACACCTCCAGGAGACAGTGAGGACAGAACAGATCTGGATTAGAACTCCCAGATCCCTCATGTCACACCAGCCATTGCCATCTCCTCCACACTGTGAGACATCCCTGCTCTCCAAGATGGGGGTGGGGGCGGGCACGTGGACGCAGATCATCAAGCAGGTGTTTATGTTTCACAAGAGTCCCCTCAGAAGCTTTATCCGTGGAAGAGCAGTGGGCGCAAAAACAGTCAGTTCATGCTAGATCTGTACAAATCGCTAGGCCTCAGCCCTCCGTTCTGGGCACTTTATGTCAAAGTAGGCCCTGGAGAGAGATTTAGCGGGACGGGACTGGAGATGAGCCATAAGAAGAGACTAGACAGGCTTGGATAGTTTTCTGTAGAGCAGAGAAGATTGAGGGGGGCATGATTGAGGTGTATAAGATTATGAGGGTAGGGACAGGGCGAAAAGAGAGTAGCTGTTCCACTTGGTTGAGGGGTCAATCACAATGGGGCATAGTTTTGGGGTAAGGGGCAGTAGATTCAAACGGGATTTGAGGAAAACCTTTTCAATCCGGATGGTGGGAATCTGGAATGCACTGCCTGGGAAGATAGTGTTGGCTGGAAACCTTACAACCATTAAAAAAGATTTGGACTGACACTTGAAATATTATAACATTGAAGGATTTGGGACAAGTGCAGGAAATTGAGATTAGTGTGCCTTTAATGGTGATTTAGTGAATCTATATACTGAATATAGAGATGGTACTGGTAAAGTCCTCCTCTGAGCAAAGTGGGAGATCTGATAGAGGTGTTCAAAATTACTGAAGGATATGAAAGAAGTTTTATTACAGCTCCCGATGTCTAAATTTAAGGCCCATTGGTATTATTGCTGTGCTGTTATTCCAAGAAGATCCCAGGTAATGTTTCGGGGACCCGGGTTCAAATCCAGTCACGACAGATGGTGAGATTTGAATTCAACGAAATGAATATCTGGAATTAGGAGAATAATAATGACCATGGATCGAGGAAACCACCATCCTCGCCCGGTATGGCCTACATGTGACTCCAGACCCGCTTTTACAGAGAGAGTATGAGATAACAAGGTGTGGAGCTGAATGAACACAGCAGGCCAAGCAGCATCAGAGGAGCAGGAAGGCTGACGTTTCGGGCCTAAACCCTTCTTCAGAGAGTGTTTGGTCAGTGGAAAGAACTGTGAGAGAAAGTGGTGGATGCAGGTACACTTAAAAGATATTTTTGATAAATTCATGAATAGAAAAAGATTGGAGGGATATCGGCCAAACATAGGGAAGGTGGGGTAACAAGGTGCAGAGCTGGATGAACACAGGAGGCCAAGCAGCATCGGAGGAGCAGGAAGGCTAACGTTTCGGGTCTGGACGCTTATTCAGAAAAAAATCCCACAGGGAAGGCGGGACTAGTTTGGTTTGGGAATATTGTCAATGTGGACCGAAGGGCCTGTTCCAAGCTGTATGACTATGACATAATGATGCGGTTGGCTCTTCCAGGCAATTAGGGATGGGCAATAAATGCTGGACTTGCCAGCAACACCCACCCAACCCCCCCTCCACATCCCGTAAGTAAATTTTAAAAATACCTCCAGTATACATGTGACTCCAGACCTGCAGTTTAATCCCGGACCCCCTCTGTAATGGACCAGTATGCAGCTCAGTTCAAGGTTGGGGTTTGGGTTTGGGTTGGGAGTGGGGGGCGCTGGTGCAGTCAACAGATGCTGGCCTGCTCCAGTGATATCCGTGAACATTCCAAGGACGACTGTGTTGCGCGGTGAGTTGCCGTGATCTGGGGCTCGCTGTCGGGAATGACGGATCCAGTCAAGGTGTTCGGAAGGGGAAGTTAACTTGAAGTTAAAATGGAGTAGCTCACGGAGCTCGGAGGACAGTACCAACACTGATGGGCTGAACAACCCCGCCTTCCTCAGCAGCATCAGGTCCCGCCCTTCTAGGTCACGCCATGCACGAGGAACTGCGGATGGGAATCGAAACAGCTCTGCTGTTCCTGGCTGCCCACGTGGACAATATTGAGTGAAGAACAGGGGCATTTTACAGAGTCCTGCAGCACAAAAAAAGGCCCTTCGGCCCAACTTGCCCATGACCACCAGTTTTCCTACACTGAACTAGTACCACTTGCCTGCGATGGGCCCACATCCCCTTAAACCCTTCCTAACCATGTACCCATCCAGATGCCTTTTAAATGCTGTAACTGTACCAGCCCCTACCACTTCCTCTGGCAGCTCATTCCACACATGCACCACCCTCTGTGTGAAAAAGTTGCCTCTCAGGTCCCCTTTTAAATCTTTCCCCTCTCATCTTAAACCTATGCCCCTCTAGTTTTGTACTCCCCCCGCCCCGGGGAAAAGACCTTGGCTGATCCCCCTATCCATGCCCCTCATGATTTTATAAACCTCTTAAGGTCACTCCTCAGCCTCCGACGCTCCGGGGAAAATGGCCCCAGCCTATTCAGCATCTCCCTGTAGTTCAAACCCTCCAGTCTCAGTAACATCCTTTTTTGACCCCTTTTGAGTTAATATAGAGAGCAACCAGATTGCATGCAATACTCCAAATGTGGCCACACCAACGAAGGGTTTAGAGGGAATTGGGCCAAATGCTAGCAAGTGGGACTAGATTAATGTAGGGTATCTGGCCAGCAGGGACAAGTAGGACCGAAGGGTCTGTTTCCATGCTGTACATCTCCACGATTCACTTTGCACACCTGCCTAAGCCAGCACTTTTTCCTCATCCTTAATTGCCCAGCGGGAGGCTCAGAGAAAGAAGTCTTGTTGCTCTGGCCTGGAGTCACATGTAGACCAGACTGGGTAAGAACAGCAGATTTTCTTCCCTTGAGGCCAAGTGGCCGACTCCTCCTCCCTCATAGTTGTAACTGCTCCCAGTGTCTCCAAACCATCCGCATTCCCAATCCCTTGGCACTCCGTTCATGAGTCTTTCCCGCACTCTTGTCCGATGCCGTTGCTTCTCAGAAAAAGTGTGGAACCTGCCATTAGTGGTCCGGTTCTTGAACGTTGCTGCCTGGTGGTGCGGTAGGAGGCAGGGTCACTTTGGACGAGCAGAAATGATAGCCAGAGTGGCAGGAGGGCGGTGCAAGGCGATCGTTCCTTCGGAGAGCTAGCACCCAGACAACAGGGCGAACGGCCTCTTTCTGCGCCAAAGCCACTCTGTGGTTTGCAAAGCTCACACCAATCCTTAATAACCACCGAGTCAAACACTTCCCTCCTCACAGACCGCACCACTCCCTCGCTCTGAGTCATCTCTACCCCCAAGGTCTAGTGCATGAGCTTACACTATGAAAGCAGCAGCTCTACAATCAATCCCCATGCTCCGTTACTGTAAACCTTCCCCTATCACATGAAATCATTGCTCTAACATAGAGGCTTGGAAACTAGGGGGCAGGTGTAGACTATTCAGCCCTTCTAGCATGCTTCACCGTTCAATAGGATAATTGCTGTTCTTCCAGCTCACTCCCCTCTTCCTGCTTCCTCCCTTTAGCCCAAGAACTGTATCTAATTCCCTCTTGAAAACATGCAACGTTTTGGCCTCAACAGCTTTCTGTGGCAGAGAACCCCACAGGCTCCCCACTCTCCAGGTGAAGACATCTCATAGATCATAGAACCTCTACAGTGTGGAGACAGGCCCTTCGGCCCAACACGTCCACACTGACCCTCAGAGCATCCCACCCAGACCCATCCCCCTATAATCCACTTAATCTACACATCCCTGAACACTACAGGCAATTTAGCATGGCCAATCCACCCTAACCTGCACATCCCTGGGCCCTATGGGACAATTTAGCACGGCCAATCCACCCTAACCTGCACATCCCTGGACACTATAGGACAATTTAGCACGGCCAATCCCCCGTAACCTGCACATCTTTGGACTGTGGGCGGAAGCCGGAGCACCCGGAGAAACACACGCAGACACGGGGAGAATATGCAAACTCCACACAGGCAATTGCTTGAGGGTAGAATTGAACCCAGGTCCTTGGTGCTGTGAGGCAGCACTGTTAACCACCTGAGCCACCGTGCCTCCCAACCGAAGGCAAGCAATCCGGGCTTGTCTGGGAATTGAACCCTGGACCTCTCACACCCACAGAAAAATCGTACCCCTACCCCTATTCCTATTCATCTCAGTATTAAATGATCTACCCTGTAATCCGCAGACTGTGAACCCCTGGTTGTGGATTTCCAAGGTCATGGGAACATTCTTCCTCTGTTGAACCTGTCTAATCCTGTTGGAATTGTATTGGTTTTTATACATTGTTCTAAACTCCGGCGAATATAATCCTAACTGATCCTGTCTCTCTCCATACGTCAGTCCTGCTATCCCAGGGATCAGCCTGGTCAACATTCGCCGCTCTCCCTCCATCACCAGAATATCCTTCATCAGATGAGGAGACCCCAAACTGCACACAGTACCCCAGGGGTGGCCTCACCCAGGTCCTTGTACAACTGCAGCAAGACATCCCTGCCCTGGTACTCCAATCCTCTCGCTAAGAAAAGGCCAACGTACCATTTGCCTTCACCATCGCCTGCTGCACCTGCAAAACTTACTTTCAGTTCACTTCTAGTCTCTGTTTTCCATTGCACGGCCAACATGGCATCCATGCCCGTCCCCTTCCATGGGCACTAGCATTGCTAAACCGTGTGCGATGTGGTATCCCCAATGAAGCCTGTGTACACCGCTTCCACCACATTACCCTCATCAACCCCCAGTACTTTCGAGGGGGGAAATCCGCAGTCCTTACCCCATCCCGGCTTCCAGACTCCACAATAACACCACAAATGCTTAACCGCCCTCTGATGTGGCATAATACCAGGCCCAAAACGTTAACTCTGTTCCTCTGTCCCAGCAGGGCCTTTTTATATAATTCACTGGCAGTCTGAGGGTGGTGCTGGCTTGGCCTGCTTTTATTGCCTGTCCCTAATTGCCCAGAGCAGAGTTACACATTGCTGTGGGCCTGGAGTCATGTGTAGGCCCAAGACAGGTAAAAATGACGGATGACCTTCCCTACAGGGCATTGGTGAACCAGAGTGGCATTTCCAACAATCAATAACAGTTTTGTGGTAATCATTAGACCCTTAATTCCAGATTATCTTCTTGACTTCAAATGCCGTGGTGGGATTAATCCAGGTCCCTGGAACATCAGCTGAGTTCCCCTGGACTAGCAGTCTCGTGATAATACCACTAGGCTACTGTCCCTTCTCCCGACCCCACCGCTGGGTTTCCTCCAACATCCTCCACATTAGACTCAAATTTCCAGAATTTTTTGCATTTATATATAAGAGGCTGGGGGCGGAACCAATGCCGGCCTGGCCGCATCCTGGGAAAGCGTAATTGTTTAAGAAATCCGATTGGGAATTCAGAAGGAACGCCAGAGGGAGCAGTGAAGGTAAGTCGCATGGATATATTGAATGGAATGGGGGAAGAGGCGAAGGAACGAGGGAGAAAGGGATTGAAGGATGAGGAGAGATGGAGAGCTGGAACAGCAAGCTTTGGAGCCAGTGGCCCAAACAGCCTTTCGCAGTGCGGGAGGCTGGAGGGGGTGGGGGAGGGCAGCTTGCGAGAAGCTCGGATCTCACCCCTCCACGTGGATGTGTCCATCAGGTTCTGCGAAGTGGCCAAGGAGAACGGAATGGACATCTTCCGTGTGTTCGACTCCCTCAACTACCTGCCTAACATGATCCTGGGCATGGAGGCTGCGGGAAACGCGGGCGGTGTGGTGGAGGCCTCCATCTCCTACACTGGGGACGTCTGTGACCCCACGAGAACCAAGTACTCCCTGGATTACTACCTGCAGCTGGCTGACGAATTGGTTAAGGCTGGTACTCACATCCTCAGCATCAAGGTAAGGGACTGTGAGGCTTGGGTTTTCCATCATGAGGCGTAGAGATGTACAACATGGAAACAAACCCTTCAGTTCAACTCATCCATCCTGACCAGACATCCTAAAATAATCTGGTCCCACTTGCCTGCGATGGGCCCATATCCCCCTAAACCCTTCCTATCCATGTACCCACCCAGAAGCCTTTTAAATGTTGTCATTGTACCAGCCCCCACCACTTCCTCTGGCAGCTCGTACCACACACGCACCGCCCCCTGTGTGAAAAACATGCCCCTTAGGTCTGTGTCATATCATTCCCCTCTCACCTTAAACCAATGCCCCTCTAGTTTTGGACTCCCTTACCCTTGTCTATTCACCCTATCTATGTCCCTCATAATTTTATAAACCTCTATAAGGTCACCCCCTCAGCCCCCAACACTCCAGGGAAAATAGCCCCGGCCTGTTCCGCCTCTCCCTGTAGCTCAAACCCTCCGATCCCGGCAATTTCCTTGTAAATCTTTTCTGCACCCTTTCAAGTTTCACAACATCCTTCCTACAGCAGGGAGACCAAAATTAAAAGCAAAACTCCAAAAGTGGCCTCACTAATGTCCTGTACGGCCGCAACATGGCCTCCCAATATTCAGTGCACTGACCAATCAAGGCTAGCGTAACAAACACCTTCGTCACTACCCTGTCTACCCACAAGGCAGCAGACAAAGCGAGATTTCTGATCATTTTCAGCAGAAAGAGACGAGAGTTTATTTCCGGCAGTGGGAATCCTGTGATACTGAAGGGCGGGCAGATCCAGATCCGATCGGAAAGCATGAAAGGGGACGGACGGGTTAAATTCGGAGAAAGGAGGCTGATCTGGAAAGGGGAAGTGGTGGAGGTGGGGTGGGGAGGGCGGGGGTCATTGACTGGCACATTCAGGCAGCCCAACACAGCTAGGACGGGCCGAATGGCACTTCTTAAAGTAAATCAATTCATGGGATAACTGGATTGCTTGGTCTTTGGTCTGGGAGGCTGGTTCTGCTGTTTCTTAAAGTCGAGGCCATTGGTGGGGGGGTTCGGGAGCCATGTGTAAGTCCAGTACAGGCGAGGAAGGCAGAATTCCATGTGCAGGCCCAGTCCAGGCAAGGAAGGCAGAATTCCCTGTGCAGACCCAGTCCAGGCAAGGAAGGCAGAATTCCATGTGCAGGCACAGTCCAGGCAAGGAAGGCAGAATTCCCTGTGTAGGCCCAGTCCAGACAAGGAAGGCAGAATTCCATGTGCAGGCCCAGTGCAGGCAAGGAAGGCAGAATTCCCTTGTAGGCCCAGTCCAGGCAAGGAAGGCAGAATTCCATGTGCAGGCCCAGTCCAGGCAAGGAAGGCAGAATTCCCTGTGTAGTCCCAGTCCAGGCAAGGAAGGCAGAATTCCATGTGAAGGCCCATTCCAGGCAAAGAAGGCAGAATTCCCTGTGCAGGCACATTCCAGGCAATGACGGCAGAATTCCATGTGCAGACCCAGCCCAGGCAAGGAAGGAGAATTCCATGCATAGACCCAGTCCAGGCAAGGAAGGCAGACCTCCATGTGTAGGCCCAGACCAGACAAGGAAGGCAGAATTCCCTGTGTAGGCCCATTCCAGGAAAGGAAGGCAGAATTCCATGTGCAGGCCCAGTGCAGGCAAGGAAGGCAGAATTCCCTGTGTAGGCACATTCCAGGAAAGGAAGGCAGAATTCCATGTGCAGGCCCAGTCCAGGCAAGGAACGCAGAATTCCCTGTGTAGGCCCAGTCCAGGCAGGAAGGAGAATTCCATGTGTGGGCCCAGTGCAGGCAAGAAAGGCAGAATTCCATGTGCAGGCCCAGTGCAGGCAAGGAAGGCAGAATTCCTTGTGTAGGCCCATTCCAGGAAAGGAAGGCAGAATTCCATGTGCAGGCCCAGTGCAGGCAAGGAAGGCAGAATTCCCTGTGTAGGCACATTCCAGGAAAGGAAGGCAGAATTCCATGTGCAGGCCCAGTCCAGGCAAGGAACGCAGAATTCCCTGTGTAGGCCCAGTCCAGGCAGGAAGGAGAATTCCATGTGTGGGCCCAGTGCAGGCAAGAAAGGCAGAATTCCATGTGCAGGCCCAGTGCAGGCAAGGAAGGTAGAATTCCTTCCCATTTGATGGGTCTTCAGTCAGCACCGGCTGCCATTAACTCTGTGACTTTATTCCGGTTTTCTTTTGTTAAATATCAAGTTGAGATTCCTCTGTGTGCCGTAGCGGCCTGTATTGGCTAGTGTGGAGGATGTCTTCCCTCCTGTCTGATAGCACTATTCGAAGTGGAAGACGGGATCTGGGAGGGGTAGCAAAGAGCAGTCTGACTCTTGTCCATCTGCAGTGACACTCTCAACCCACCAACTCTTGAGTGAGCACACTGGCATGCGGTGTCACATCGTGGCATCCCTGCTGTTGGGAAACGGCCAGGCACTGCACAGCCGCAACACTGCCCTCCTGTTCCACGTCATGCCATCCATCTCTGCCCTTTCGTTCTGTAGGAACATTGGGAAAAGGAGCAGGAGTGGACCATTCAGCCCATCGAGCCTGCCCCACCATTCAACACGATCATGGCCTTTCATCTAACTCAGCACCCTGTTACTGCTTTCTGCACCCCGCACCCCCCCCCATACTTTTCGATCTCCTTAGCTCTATCCAACTCCTTCCTGAAAACATTCCATGTTTTTGGCCCCAACTGATTTCTGTGTCAGAGAATCCCATAGACTCCATGCTGTCTGGGTGAAGACATTTCTTCTCATCTCAGTTCTAAATGGCTTACCCCATAATCCTTAGACCACGGCCCCCTCATTCTGGACTCCCTTTTGTCATCAGAAACAGTGTTTCTCCTTTCCCTTCTCTGGACGTGTGAAAATTTTGTTGGTTTCTACGAGATCTACCCCCTTATTGTTTAAAACTCCCCCGGTACTGAACAGATGTAGATCCCCCGATACTTCCTGGTGGATGTTTTCTCTCTCTCAGGGCCCCCTAAGTTTGGTTGAGGCAAGCTGCATAATTCTCAATTTATTGAAGGGAAGTAAATGCCACTCTCTCCCATGGTGGGATTGGAACTAACACCTCGACAGCATTAGCTGGATTACACCTATAGCAACGCTCCCACAGGGCCACCATCTCCACAAAGCAAAGCCTTGGTTAGGAGCTTCTGAGTGCCTGGGAGGGCGTAACCCCACCTTCTCCAAATCCATAAATATTATCCATTTATAAGGAGGTGTGGTTAGCAGGTTTGCGGATGACACCAAAACTGGAGGTATAGTGGATGATGAAGGAAGTTATCTCAGAGTTAAACAAGATTTTGATCAGATGGGCCAATGGGCCAAGGAGTAGCAGATGGAGTTTCATTTAGATCAATGTGAAGTGTTGCATTTTGGTGAGACAAACCAGGGCAGGACTCACACAATTGACAGTTGGGGCTTGGGAAGTGTTGCTGAACCAACAGACCTCAGAGCGTAGGTACATAGTTCCTTCAGTGTGGGGCTGCAGGTTGACCAGTGCAATACTCCCAGAGTGGCCAGTGCAGTGCTCCCAGAGTGACCAGTCCAGTGCTCCCAGAGTGGCCAGTGCAATGCTCCCAGAGTGACCAGTCCAGTTCTATGCCAACGTCCCATTTGCCTCTTGACCACCTGCTACTCCTGCAGTGCTCACTCTCGGGACACCTGGGTCTCATTGCACTTCTCCCTTTTCCCTGTAGTCTGGTGGTAATCTGCCTTCCAGATTTTGCTCCCGCAATGAATAACCTCACAGTTATCCACAATAAACCACATCTGCCATGCATCGCCGACACACTCAGCCTGCCCAAATCACACTCTTCAATCCTCCTCACAGCTCAGCCTGCCACCCAGCTCTGTGCCTCTACAAACCTGGGGATATTAAATCCCCTCTTCTGGAGCAGGTGTATGTCTGTTGAGTAGCATGGAACTGAGCACTGTTTCTTGCCTGACTAAATCACAAGAACCAATCTCACCTTTCCCCGCTGAGCTGTGTAATTGTGCCACACCGCACCTTCCTGAATCCTGAACCCCTGCAATTCCCTTGGCCCCGGGGTCCCGTGGAAGGCCCCACGCTGTGAACAGCCCTGAGCTGGTTCCCACAGCGTCGTGTCACCTTAGGTCACCGACACTGGTGGGAGAAGCCTGGCCAATCCTGCCTAGGTGGACACAGCGTGCCAGTGAGCTCACTCAAGAGTTGGTGGGTTGAAAGTGTCACTGCGGACGGACAAGAGTCAGACCCCAGGCCAATCCAGCGAGCATACCATCCCTTCCTGATCCAGCTGCAAGCAGAGCACATCTCCCAGCTCCTTAGCCTTGCCGAAAGACAAATATCAGCACAGCATGGGAAAGTTGCTCTGATCTCAGGGGTTTTGCTTTGCAATGCAGGGGAAATATTCCCTACTGAAGGGCAGAGGTTTCAGCTCGGATGCAGTAATGGCATTCCAGAATGCTGGGACTACCCAGGAGACAGATTCAGTCTCTGCTCAATATCCCACATCGCAGGGAACAGGACAGTCAGAGACGTGCAGCGTCCATCTCTGCAAGGCCATGGAGGGGTTTCACCAGAATTCAACAAGAAACTTTTATAGGATCGATGTCATCCCACACTGAGAGAGCGCCGCGCTGTCAGAGGGTCGGTGCTGAGGGAGTGGGCACTCTCGGAGGGTCAGTGTTGAGGGACCGGGCACTGTCGGAGGGTCAGTGCTGAGGGAGTGGGCACTGTCGGAGGGTCAGTGCTGAGGGAGTGGGCAGTGCCAGAGGGTCAGTGCTGAGGGAACGGGCACTGTTGGAGGGTCAGTGCTGAGGGAGAGCCACACTGTCGGAGGGTCAGTGCTGAGGGAGTGCCACACTGTCAGAGGGTCAGTGCTGAGGGAGCGCCGCGCTGTCGGAGGGTCAGTGCTGAGGGAACGGGCACTGTTGGAGGGTCAGTGCTGAGGGAGCGCTGCACTGTCGGAGGGTCAGTGCTAAGGGAGTGCCGCGCTGTCGGAGGGTCAGTGCTGAGGGAGTGGGCACTGTTGGAGGGTCAGTGCTGAGGGAGCGCCGCACTGTCGGAGGGTCAGTGCTGAGGCAGTGTGCATTGTCAGTGTGTCTAAACTGCAGACTCCCAGCAGCTCCAGTCCGTCCACGTCACTGTCCTGTCTTGTTCCCTGGGTACCATTCCCGAAATCTTTTCTGTCACCCATCTAAGGCCATAACATCATTGCAAAAGGACAGAGAACAGAACACAGTGGTCCGGGTGAGATGTGGACCACAAATTCTAAAGGTTTGCTGTTGACAAATGCACTATCAGTGTTTGTTGACAGTGACAAGTTCAGCGTTGCAGTTCCATTGCTGGATCGAGCTAAATGCAAATGTCTTTGTCAATTGAGCCCTCTGTTTGACTGACACCTGTTCAGTCCTGGGAAACCTCAGTTTGGAATCCATCTTGCAGAATTTTCTTGGTATCTGGGGCTTTCATTTTTCAAATGCAGTCTCTGTGGGCTGAAAAGGGCCGTGTCGCCCACATGTAAAATCTCTGTACCTGGAAGACTCCAGGAAACTGTTTCATCCAAATAAAAAGCTGGCAGAATGACTTGCGGAAGAAAAATGTTATACAAACAGAGTGTTCCAGCGTGAGGCTTCTTGCTCATTGTATTGTATTCTGTAATATTTCCACGATCAGTAATTTGCAGGGCCTGGCTGCTTCTTTGTAATTGCTTTACTTATAAATAAATCTGATTGATGAGTTTAACCTGCAGAAATCACAGCAGCCAATTTGCACACAGTAAGTTTGCAGAATATCAACAAAATTAATTTTCGAGTTCACAACAGTACTGTATTTCATGAGTATATCATTGGCTGTTAAGCAATTCTGGCTATTCAGAATTTATGTGATATGACTTATTGCTGCAAGGCCTATGAGAAAGCATCAGCTTATCAGTTTTAAACTGATGTTATAGCACACATAAATATTTCCCTAAGACATCAGGGAAGACGTCAGCTGCTGTAGTTCCAACAGGGTCTTTGTTCACCCAAGAGAGATAGTCAGGCGCTCCTTCAGCACTGACCCACCGACAGCGCGGCGCACACTCAGCACTGACCCTCCGACAGTGCGGTGTTCCCTCAGCCCTGACCCTCCGACAGTGCGGCACGCACTCAACACTGACCCTCCGACAGCGCGGCGCGCACTCAGCACTGACCCTCCGACAGTACAGCGCACACTCAACGCTGACCCTCTGACAACGCGGCGCGCACTCAGCACTCATGCTCCGACAGCGCGGTGCTCCCACAGCACTGACCCTCTGACAGTGCGGCGGTCCTTCAGCACTGACCCTCCGACAGTGCGGCGCTCCCTCAGCACTGACCCTCCGACAGTGCGGCGCTCCCTCAGCACTGACCCTCCGACAGTGCGGCGCTCCCTCAGCACTGACCTTCCGACAGTGCGGCGCTCCCTCAGCACTGACCCTCCGACAGTGCGGCACACCCTCAGCGCTTACCCTCCGACAGCGCGGTGCTCCCTCAGCACTGACCCTCCGACAGTGCGGCGCTCCCTCAGCACTGCCCCTCTGACAGTGCGGCGCTCCCTCAGCACTGCCCCTCCGACAGCGCGGCGCTCCCTCAGCACAGACCCTCCGACAGTGCCCGCTCCCTCATTACTGACCCTCCGACAGTGCCCACACCCTCGGCACTGACCCTCCGACAGTGCGGCGCTCCCTCAGCACTGACCCTCCGACAGTGCCCACTCCCTCAGCACTGACCCTCCGTCAGTGCCCACTCCCTCAGCGCTGACCATCCGACAGTGCGGCGCTCCCTCAGCACTGACCCTCCGTCAGTGCCCACTCCCTCGGCACTGACCCTCCGACAGTGCCCGCTCCCTCAGCACTGACCCTCCGTCAGTGCCCACTCCCTCAGCGCTGACCCTCCGACAGTGTCCGCTCCCTCAGCACTGACTCTCCGACAGTGCGGCGCTCCCTCGGCACTGACTCTCCGACAGTGCGGCGCTCCCTCGGCACTGACTCTCCGACAGTGTCCACTCCCTCAGCACTGACCCTCTGACAGTGCCCACTCCCTCAACACTGACCCTCCGACAGTGTCCGCTCCCTCAGCACTGACCCTCCGACAGTGTGGCGCTCCCTCAGCACTGACCCTCCGACAGTGCCCACTCCCTCAGCACTGACCCTCCGACAGTGTCCGCTCCCTCAGCACTGACCCTCCGACAGTGTGGCGCTCCCTCAGCACTGACCCTCCGACAGTGCCCGCTCCCTCAGCACTGACCCTCCGACAGTGCCCACTCCCTCAGCACTGACCCTCCGACAGTGTCCGCTCCCTCAGCACTGACCCTCCGACAGTGCCCACTCCCTCAGCACTGACCCTCCGACAGTGCCCACTCCCTCAGCACTGACCCTCCGACAGTGTCCGCTCCCTCAGCACTGACTCTCCGACAGTGCGGCGCTCCCTCGGCACTGACCCTCCGACAGTGCGGCGCTCCCTCAGCACTGACCCTCCGACAGTGTCCGCTCCCTCAGCACTGACCCTCCGACAGTGCCCACTCCCTCAGCACTGACCCTCCGACAGTGTCCGCTCCCTCAGCACTGACTCTCCGACAGTGCGGCGCTCCCTCGGCACTGACTCTCCGACAGTGCGGCGCTCCCTCGGCACTGACTCTCCGACAGTGTCCACTCCCTCAGCACTGACCCTCTGACAGCGCCCACTCCCTCAACACTGACCCTCCGACAGTGTCCGCTCCCTCAGCACTGACCCTCCGACAGTGTGGCGCTCCCTCAGCACTGACCCTCCGACAGTGCCCGCTCCCTCGGCACTGACTCTCCGACAGTGTCCACTCCCTCAGCACTGACCCTCCGACAGTGCCCACTCCCTCAGCACTGACCCTCCGACAGTGTCCGCTCCCTCAGCACTGACCCTCCGACAGTGTGGCGCTCCCTCAGCACTGACCCTCCGACAGTGCCCGCTCCCTCGGCACTGACTCTCCGACAGTGTCCACTCCCTCAGCACTGACCCTCCGACAGTGCCCACTCCCTCAGCACTGACCCTCCGACAGTGTCCGCTCCCTCAGCACTGACCCTCCGACAGTGCTCACTCCCTCAGCACTGACCCTCCGACAGTGCCCGCTCCCTCAGCACTGACCCTCCGACAGTGTCCGCTCCCTCAGCATTGACCCTCCGACAGTGCCCACTCCCTCAGCACTGACCCTCCGACAGTGTCCGCTCCCTCGGCACTGACCCTCCGACAGTGCCCACTCCCTCAGCACTGACCCTCCGACAGTGCCCACTCCCTCGGCACTGACTCTCCGACAGTGTCCACTCCCTCAGCACTGACCCTCCGACAGTGTCCGCTCCCTCAACACTGACCCTCCGACAGTGCGGCGCTCCCTCAGCACTGACCCTCCGACAGTGCCCACTCCCTCAGCGCTGACCCTCCGACAGTGCGGCGCTCCCTCAGCACAGACCCTCCGACAGTGCCCACTCCCTCGGCACTGACCCTCCGACAGTGTCCGCTCCCTCAGCACTGACCGTCTGACAGTGCGGCGCTCCCTCAGCACTGACCCTCCGACACTGTCCGCTCCCTCAGCACTGACCCTCCGACAGCGCGGCGCTCCCTCAGCACTGACCCTCCGACAGTGCCCACTTCCTCAGCACTGACCCTCCGACAGTGTCCGCTCCCTCAGCACTGACCCTCCGACAGTGTCCGCTCCCTCAGCACTGACCCTCCGACAGTGCCCACTCCCTCAGCACTGACCCTCCGACAGTGTCCGCTCCCTCAGCACTGACTCTCCGACAGTGCGGCGCTCCCTCGGCACTGACCCTCCGACAGTGCGGCGCTCCCTCAGCACTGACCCTCCGACAGTGTCCGCTCCCTCAGCACTGACCCTCCGACAGTGCCCACTCCCTCAGCACTGTCCCTCCGACAGTGTCCGCTCCCTCAGCACTGACCCTCCGACAGTGTCGCGCTCCCTCAGCACTGACCCTCCGACAGTGCCCACTCCCTCAGCACTGACCCTCCGACAGTGTCCGCTCCCTCAGCACTGACCCTCCGACAGTGTGGCGCTCCCTCAGCACTGACCCTCCGACAGTGCCCGCTCCCTCAGCACTGACCCTCCGACAGTGCCCACTCCCTCAGCACTGACCCTCCGACAGTGTCCGCTCCCTCAGCACTGACCCTCCGACAGTGCCCACTCCCTCAGCTCTGACCCTCCGACAGTGCCCACTCCCTCAGCACTGACCCTCCGACAGTGTCCGCTCCCTCAGCAATGACTCTCCGACAGTGCGGCGCTCCCTCGGCACTGACCCTCCGACAGTGCGGCGCTCCCTCAGCACTGACCCTCCGACAGTGTCCGCTCCCTCAGCACTGACCCTCCGACAGTGCCCACTCCCTCAGCACTGACCCTCCGACAGTGTCCGCTCCCTCAGCACTGACTCTCCGACAGTGCGGTGCTCCCTCGGCACTGACTCTCCGACAGTGCGGCGCTCCCTCGGCACTGACTCTCCGACAGTGTCCACTCCCTCAGCACTGACCCTCTGACAGCGCCCACTCCCTCAACACTGACCCTCCGACAGTGTCCGCTCCCTCAGCACTGACCCTCCGACAGTGTGGCGCTCCCTCAGCACTGACCCTCCGACAGTGCCCGCTCCCTCGGCACTGACTCTCCGACAGTGTCCACTCCCTCAGCACTGACCCTCCGACAGTGCCCACTCCCTCAGCACTGACCCTCCGACAGTGTCCGCTCCCTCAGCACTGACCCTCCGACAGTGTGGCGCTCCCTCAGCACTGACCCTCCGACAGTGCCCGCTCCCCCGGCACTGACTCTCCGACAGTGTCCACTCCCTCAGCACTGACCCTCCGACAGTGCCCACTCCCTCAGCACTGACCCTCCGACAGTGTCCGCTCCCTCAGCACTGACCCTCCGACAGTGCTCACTCCCTCAGCACTGACCCTCCGACAGTGCCCGCTCCCTCAGCACTGACCCTCCGACAGTGTCCGCTCCCTCAGCATTGACCCTCCGACAGTGCCCACTCCCTCAGCACTGACCCTCCGACAGTGTCCGCTCCCTCGGCACTGACCCTCCGACAGTGCCCACTCCCTCAGCACTGACCCTCCGACAGTGCCCACTCCCTCGGCACTGACTCTCCGACAGTGTCCACTCCCTCAGCACTGACCCTCCGACAGTGCCCACTCCCTCAGCACTGACCCTCCGACAGTGTCCGCTCCCTCAGCACTGACCCTCCGACAGTGTGGCGCTCCCTCAGCACTGACCCTCCGACAGTGCCCGCTCCCTCGGCACTGACTCTCCGACAGTGTGCACTCCCTCAGCACTGACCCTCCGACAGTGCCCACTCCCTCAGCACTGACCCTCCGACAGTGTCCGCTCGCTCCCTCAGCACTGACCCTCCGACAGTGCTCACTCCCTCAGCACTGACCCTCCGACAGTGCCCGCTCCCTCAGCACTGACCCTCCGACAGTGTCCGCTCCCTCAGCATTGGCCCTCCGACAGTGCCCACTCCCTCAGCACTGACCCTCCGACAGTGTCCGCTCCCTCAGCACTGACCCTCCGACAGTGCCCACTCCCTCAGCACTGACCCTCCGACAGTGCTCACTCCCTCAGCACTGACCCTCCGACAGTGTCCACTCCCTCAGCACTGACCCTCCGACAGTGCCCACTCCCTCAGCACTGACCCTCCGACAGTGCCCACTCCCTCAGCACTGACCCTCCGACAGTGCTCACTACCTCAACACTGACCCTCCGACAGTGCCCGCTCCCTCAGCACTGACCCTCCGACAGTGTCCGCTCCCTCAACACTGACCCTCCGACAGTGCGGCGCTCCCTCAGCACTGACCCTCCGACAGTGCCCGCTCCCTCAGCACTGACCCTCCGACAGTGTCCGCTCCCTCAACACTGACCCTCCGACAGTGCAGCACTCCCTCAGCACTGACCCTCTGACAGTGCCCGCTCCTTCAGCACTGACCCTCCGACAGTGTTCACTCCCTCAGCACTGACCCTCCAACAGTGCTCACTACCTCAACACTGACCCTCCGACAGTGCCCACTCCCTCAGCACTGACCCTCCGACAGTGCCCACTCCCTCAGCACTGACCCTCCGACAGTGCTCACTACCTCAACACTGACCCTCCGACAGTGCCCGCTCCCTCTGCACTGACCCTCCGACAGTGTCCGCTCCCTCAACACTGACCCTCCGACAGTGCGGCGCTCCCTCAGCACTGACCCTCCGACAGTGCCCGCTCCCTCAGCACTGACCCTCCGACAGTGTCCGCTCCCTCAACACTGACCCTCCGACAGTGCAGCACTCCCTCAGCACTGACCCTCTGACAGTGCCCGCTCCTTCAGCACTGACCCTCCGACAGTGTCCACTCCCTCAGCACTGACCCTCCGACAGTGCTCACTACCTCAGCATTGACCCTCCGACAGTGCCCACTCCCTCAGCACTGACCCTCCGACAGTGTCCGCTCCTTCAGCACTGACCCTCCGACAGTGTTCACTCCCTCAGCACTGACCCTCCGACAGTGCTCACTACCTCAACACTGACCCTCCGACAGTGCGGCGCTCCCTCAGCACTGACCCTCCGACAGTGTCCGCTCCCTCAACACTGACCCTCCGACAGTGTCCGCTCCCTCAACACTGACCCTCCGACAGTGCGGCGCTCCCTCAGCACTGACCCTCCGACAGTGCCCGCTCCCTCAGCACTGGCCCTCCAACAGTGCGGCGCTCCCTCGGCACTGACCCTCTGACAGTGCGGCACTCCCTCAGCACCGACCCTCCGACAGTGCGGCGCTCCCTCAGCACTGACCCTCTGACAGTGCCCGCTCCCTCGGCACTGACCCTCTGACAGTGCGGCGCTCCCTCGGCACTGACCCTCTGACAGTGCCCACTCCCTCAACACTGACCCTCCGACAGTGCCCGCTCCCTCAGCACTGACCCTCCAACAGTGCGGCGCTCCCTCAGCACTGACCCTCTGACAGTGCCCGCTCCTTCAGCACTGACCCTCCGACAGTGTCCACTCCCTCAGCACTGACCCTCCGACAGTGCTCACTACCTCAGCATTGACCCTCCGACAGTGCCCACTCCCTCAGCACTGACCCTCCGACAGTGTCCGCTCCTTCAGCACTGACCCTCCGACAGTGTTCACTCCCTCAGCACTGACCCTCCGACAGTGCTCACTACCTCAACACTGACCCTCCGACAGTGCGGCGCTCCCTCAGCACTGACCCTCCGACAGTGTCCGCTCCCTCAACACTGACCCTCCGACAGTGTCCGCTCCCTCAACACTGACCCTCCGACAGTGCGGCGCTCCCTCAGCACTGACCCTCCGACAGTGCCCGCTCCCTCAGCACTGGCCCTCCAACAGTGCGGCGCTCCCTCGGCACTGACCCTCTGACAGTGCGGCACTCCCTCAGCACCGACCCTCCGACAGTGCGGCGCTCCCTCAGCACTGACCCTCTGACAGTGCCCGCTCCCTCGGCACTGACCCTCTGACAGTGCGGCGCTCCCTCGGCACTGACCCTCTGACAGTGCCCACTCCCTCAACACTGACCCTCCGACAGTGCCCGCTCCCTCAGCACTGACCCTCCAACAGTGCGGCGCTCCCTCGGCACTGACCCTCTGACAGTGCGGCACTCCCTCAGCACTGACCCTTCGACAGTGCGGCGCTCCCTCAGCACTGACCCTCCGACAGTGTCCGCTCCCTCAACACTGACCCTCCGACAGTGTCCGCTCCCTCAACACTGACCCTCCGACAGTGCGGCGCTCCCTCAGCACTGACCCTCCGACAGTGCCCGCTCCCTCAGCACTGGCCCTCCAACAGTGCGGCGCTCCCTCGGCACTGACCCTCTGACAGTGCGGCACTCCCTCAGCACCGACCCTCCGACAGTGCGGCGCTCCCTCAGCACTGACCCTCTGACAGTGCCCGCTCCCTCGGCACTGACCCTCTGACAGTGCGGCGCTCCCTCGGCACTGACCCTCTGACAGTGCCCACTCCCTCAACACTGACCCTCCGACAGTGCCCGCTCCCTCAGCACTGACCCTCCAACAGTGCGGCGCTCCCTCAGCACTGACCCTCCGACAGTGCGGCACTCCCTCAGCACTGACCCTCCGACAGTGCGGCGCTCCCTCAGCACTGACCCTCTGACAGTGTGGCACTCTGTGAGTACTGAGCCTGTGTTGTGTCTGTTTTTGCAGGACATGGCTGGTTTGCTGAAGCCAAAGTCGGCGCGGTTGCTGATTGGGGCACTGCGTGACCGTTTCCCAGATTTGCCGCTGCATGTACACACCCATGACACGGCCGGGGCGGGAGTGGCCTCGATGCTAGCCGCTGCAGAGGCTGGAGCTGACGTGGTGGATGTCGCCGCCGACTCTATGTCCGGGATGACCTCTCAGCCCAGCATGGGTGCCATCGTGGCCTGTGCCAAGGGCACTGAGCTTGACACTGGTAGGCACTGGGTCGGGTGCAGGGTCGTCCTGGGATTGGCATGTTGCTGGGCACATCATTCCGTCCTTTGTAACAATCTGGGGGCAGGGGGAGGGAGCAATGGGTGCCCGCCCAACTGCCCAAGCCATTTGGCCCATCGCTCCTGTGCTGTCCCCATCTTACTTTCATCAAAGAGATCTGATTGGCTCGCCCGGGCTTGGAGCATTCCACTTGTGAATACATACATTTCCCTCAGTAACACACCCAACCCATGAGCTCAATGATTGCCACCGTCACACCACCCCCCCCACCACCCCTGTGACATGGTACTGCCCTCTTGAGGTGCCTGGCGACCTTTGTCGAGGTGGGTGAGGTGGTGTGTAAGGACTCTGGAGTCGTCTAACAGTGGGCGAAGTGTGCGAAGCTTTGAGGAAGTGTGTTAAAGATGAACGATGGTGTGTAGTTGGTGTATAAATGGGTGAGGAGGGGTGTAGGGAACACAGAAGTGTCTGAGTGATTGAAATAACTGTAAAGGGTGGGAAAGTGTGTCAGGGAAAGGGGGTGTGTAAGGGGTGGGGATGTGTATCAGGGGTGGGTGGTGTGTAAGGGGTAGCGAGCTGTGTAAAGGGTGAGGAGGCGTGGAAGTGGGGAAGAATGTCACGGTTTGGGATGTGTGTGAGGGCCAGGGAGGTGTGTAAGAGGGAGAAATGTGAGGGGTAGGGAGGTGTAAGAGGTGGGGAGGTATGGAAAGGGGCAGGTGAGTCAGGGGTAGGGAGCTGTGAGAGGGGTAGGGAGGTGTGTGAGGGATGGGGAGGAATATGAGGTGGGAGGAGTATAAGGGGTGGGGAGGTATGGAAGGGGGGAAGTGAGTCAGGGGTAGGGAGGTACGTGAGGGATGGGGAGGTGTCTGAGGGGAGGGGAGGTATGGAAGGGGGGATGTGTGTCAGGGGTGGGGATGTGTATGAGCAGTGCAGAGGTGTGGGAGGGGTGGGGTGTTGTGTGAGGAGGGAGGTGTGTAAGGGGTAGGGAGGTGTGTGAGGGGTGGGGAGGTGTGTGAGGGGTAGGGAGGTATGTGAGGGGTGGGGGGATGTGTGAGGGGTAGGGAGGTATGTGAGGGGTGGGGGTTGTGTGAGGGGGGAGATGTGTAAGGGGTGGGGAGGTGTGTGAGGGGTGGGGAGGTGTGTGAGGGGTGGGGAGGTGTGTGAGGGGTGGGGAGGCGTGTGAGGGGGGAGGTGTGTGAGGTGTGGGGAGGTGTGTGAGGGGTAGGGAGGTATGTGAGGGGTGGGGTTTGTGTGAAGGGGGAGATGTTTAAGGGGTGGGGAGGTGTGTGAGAGGGGATGTGTGTAAGGGGTAGGGAGGTGTGTGAGGGGGGAGGTGTGTAAGGGGTAGGGAGGTGTGTGAGAGGGGATGTGTGTAAGGGGTAGGGAGGTGTGTGAGGGGGGAGGTGTGTAAGGGGTAGGGAGGTGTGTGAGGGGAGAGGTGTGTAAGGTGTAGGGAGGTGTGTGAGAGGGAAGGTGTGTAAGGGGTAGCGAGGTGTGTGAGGGGGGAGGTGTGTAAGGAGGGGGGAGGTGTGTAAGGGGTAGGGAGGTGTGTGAGGGGGGAGGTGTGTAAGGGGTAGGAAGGTGTGTGAGGGGGGAGGTGTGTAAAGGGTAGGGAGGTGTGTGAGAGGGGAGGTGTGTAAGGGGTAGGGAGGTGTGTGAGAGGGGAGGTGTGTAAGGGGTAGGGAGGTGTGTGAGGGGATGTGTGTAAGGGGTGGGAAGGTGTGTGAGGGGGGAGGTGTGTAAGGGGTAGGGAGGTGTGTGAGAGGGGAGGTGTGTAAGGGGTAGGGAGGTGTGTGAGAGGGGAGGTGTGTAAGGGGTAGGGATGTGTGTGAGAGGGGAGGTGTGTGAGGGGTAGGGAGGTGTGTGTGGGTGGAGGTGTGTAAGGAGTAGGGAGGTGTGTGAGAGGAGAGGTGTGTAAGGGGTAGGGAGGTGTGTGAGAGGGGAGGTGTGTAAGGGGTAGGGAGGTGTGTGAGGGGTTTGTTGGGGTGCAGAGGTATCCTGGGATTGGCATGTGGGTGGAGACATCATTGGGGTGGGGGGGCGCGGATGTAGAGGCAGGGGTAGTGGGTGTCCAAACAAATGACAAAGCCATTTGGTCCACTGCTCCCGAGTTGTGTAAAGGGGGTGGGGAGGTGTGTTTGCGTTGTGTGCGTGTTAGGTGTGAATGGGAGGGGAGGTGTGTGTGCGCATTGCTGGTGTGTTAGGTGTGAATGAAATGGGAGGTGTGTGTGTGCATTGTCGGTGTGTTAGTTGTGAATGGCTGGTGGAGTGCGTGTGTGTGTGTGTTCGGTGTGAATGGGAGGGGAAGTGTGTGTGTGTGTGGGCATTGTATGAGTGTGCATTGTGTGTGTGTGCATTGTGTATGTGTTAAGTGTGAATGGGTGGGGAGGTGCGTGTGTGTCAGGTATGAACGGGTGAGAGGTGTGTTTGCGTTGTGTGCGTGTTAGGTGTGAATGGGAGGGGAGGTGTGTGTGCGCGCATTGCTGGTGTGTTAGGTGTGAATGAAATGGGAGGTTTATGTGTGTTTTGTAAGTGTGTTAGGTGTAAATGGGTGTGTTGGTATGTGCATTGTGGGTGTGTTAGGTGTGAATGGGAAGGGAGGTGTGCGTTTTGGGTATGTTCGATGTGAATGAGATGGCAGGTGTGCATGTGTGCATTGTGTGTGTGTTAGGTGTGAATGGGAGGGGAGGTGTGTTAGGTGTGAATAGGAGTTCAGGTGTGTGGGTGTGTATGTTTTGTGGGTGTGTTGGGTATGAATGGGTGGGGAGGTGTGTGTTTGTTTGTGGGCATCATCGGTATGAATGGGAGGGCAGGTATGTGTGTGTGTGCGTTGTTGGTGTGTTAGGTGTGAATGGGGTGTGTGTGTGTGTGTGTGTGTATGTATGCATTGTGGGTGTTTTGGTGCGAATGGTTGGGGAGGTGTTTCTATTCCCTTTGTCCTGTTCCCTACAAGCTCCTGGTGGATTTCCTACGTCAGTCCCTCTGCTGATGTTCCCACTGCTGAGGGAGCATGGGGGGCGTTCTGTAGCCATCGCCCCCACCCAAGCTTCATAGCAATCACACAGTCCCTTTTCAGACCTGGCTGCAAACTGCAGGGAAGGTTCCTGTCCCAGAGGATGGTGGGAATCCAAAACCAGCTTCCCACCGGGAGGGATACAGGTAAATCGAGTCAATGTATTTATGGGAGATGCTGAATAAATGGACAGGGGAGACATGGATACAAGGATGTGGCAATGGGCAAAGACTGAAAACTGGGTGCATAGTATACACTCACATGGAGCAGACGTGACCTAATTCTGACCCTCCGACAGTGCCCACTCCCTCAGCACTGACCCTCCAACAGTGCACCCTCCCTCAGCACTGACCCTCCGACAGTGCCCGCTCCTTCAGCACTGACCCTCCGACAGTGCCCGCTTCCTCAGCACTGACCCTCCGACAGTGCCCGCTCCCTAGCACTGACCCTCCGACAGTGCACCCTCCCCCAGCACTGACCCTCCGACAGTGCCCACTCCCTCAGCACTGACCCTCCGACAGTGCCCACTCCCTCAGCACTGACCCTCCAACAGTGCCCCCTCCCTCAGCACTGACCCTCCAACAGTGCACCCTCCCTCAGCACTGACCCTCTGACAGTGTCCGCTCCCTCAGCACTGACCCTCCGACAGTGCCCACTTCCTCGGCACTGATCCTCCAACAGTGCCCACTTCCTCAGCACTGACCCTCCAACAGTGCACCCTCCCTCAGCACTGACCCTCCAACAGTGCACCCTCCCTCAGCACTGACCCTCTGACAGTGCCCACTTCCTCAGCACTGACCCTCCGACAGTGCACCCTCCCTCAGCACTGACCCTCCGACAGTGCCCATTCCCTCAGCACTGACCCTCTGACAGTGCCCGCTCCCTCAGCACTGACACTCCGACAGTGCCCGCTCCCTCAGCACTGACCCTCCGACAGTGCCCATTCCCTCAGCACTGACCCTCTGACAGTGCCCACTTCCTCAGCACTGACCCTCCGACAGTGCACCTCCCTCAGCACTGACCCTCCAACAGTGCGGCGCTCCCTCAGCACTGACCCTCTGACAGTGCCCACTTCCTCAGCACTGACCCTCCGACAGTGCACCCTCCCTCAGCACTGACCCTCCAACAGTGCGGCGCTCCCTCAGCACTGACCCTCCGACAGAGCGGCGCTCCCTCAGCACTGACCCTCTGACAGTGCCCATTCCCTCAGCACTGACCCTCTGACAGTGCCCACTTCCTCAGCACTGACCCTCCAACAGTGCGGCGCTCCCTCAGCACTGACCCTCTGACAGTGCCCACTTCCTCAGCACTGACCCTCCGACAGTGCACCCTCCCTCAGCACTGACCCTCCGACAGTGCCCACTCCCTCAGCACTGACCCTCCGACAGTGCCCACTTCCTCAGCACTGACCCTCCGACAGTGCACCCTCCCTCAGCACTGACCCTCCGACAGTGCACACTCCCTCAGCACTGACCCTCCAACAGTGCGGCGCTCCCTCAGCACTGACCCTCCAACAGTGCCCCCTCCCTCAGCACTGACCCTCCAACAGTGCATCCTCCCTCAGCACTGACCCTCTGACAGTGTCCGCTCCCTCAGCACTGACCCTCCGACAGTGCCCGCTCCCTCAGCACTGACCCTCCGACAGTGCCCATTCCCTCAGCACTGACCCTCTGACAGTGCCCACTTCCTCAGCACTGACCCTCCGACAGTGCACCTCCCTCAGCACTGACCCTCCAACAGTGCGGCGCTCCCTCAGCACTGACCCTCTGACAGTGCCCACTTCCTCAGCACTGACCCTCCGACAGTGCACCCTCCCTCAGCACTGACCCTCCAACAGTGCGGCGCTCCCTCAGCACTGACCCTCTGACAGTGCCCACTTCCTCAGCACTGACCCTCCGACAGTGCCCACTCCCTCAGCACTGACCCTCTGACAGTGCCCACTTCCTCAGTACTGACCCTCCAACAGTGCCCGCGCCCTCAGTACTGACCCTCCGACAGTGCGGCGCTCCCTCAGCACTGACCTTCCGACAGTGTGGCACTCCCTCGGTGGTTCCCTTTTGGGATCAGCCTGGTGACTTGATGTGCTGTGCTTTGGGAGGGATGACAGTGAGTGAACACCGGTAAAAGGTACGTTGCCACCCATTGACGACAGAGAAGGTGATGGAATGTACCCTCCCATCAGTTATGGAGATTAGTTCATCAGCAAACAGTGGTTGGAAGGTCTGATTAAATATTTTTATGCCAGAAGTAGATGGTTGATGGGCAAGGGAATGTATCAGTGGTGGTGAAGCAGGCGGGTTGGCTGAATGGTCTCTCTCCCTGCTTCATATCTAAGGGAACTGATTGCCTGTGGGGTAGCATTGCAGGAATGTGAGTCATTCTCATCTACACAGCGCTGAGTCAAAGAAGAGAGTGTCACTACATTTCATCTGTTATCGTCTCCATCAGCCGCAGTTTGGTGCCATCAATCAGATAAACAATATTTCATTGCAAATCAGACAGTTAAACCTCTTCATTCTATCAGCTTGCTGTCCTTTCTACATCTCGTAGCTATTATTCCAGTCGTGTTAGGAAACTCGTGTTATGTCAACTGCAAATGAACTTCTAACTCAGATCTGCAGCTCGAAACTGAGGCCAGGCTGTGCAGGAAGACACAAACATCACAGAGATGGTCATCACTGACCCTGCACCCGATCCAAATACAATCATCTGGCCATCATCTGACCCTCCGACAGTGCCCGCTCCCTCAGCACTGACCCTCCGACAGTGCGGCGCTCCCTCAGCACTGACCCTCCGACAGTGCACCCTCCCTCAGCACTGACCCTCCGACAGTGCACCCTCCCTCAGCACTGACCCTCCGACAGTGCCCGCTCCCTCAGCACTGACCCTCCGACAGTGCACCCTCCCTCAGCACTGACCCTCCGACAGTGCACCCTCCCTCAGCACTGACCCTCCGACAGTGCCCGCTCCCTCAGCACTGACCCTCCGACAGTGCCCGCTCCCTCAGTACTGACCCTCCGACAGTGCCCGCTCCCTCAGCACTGACCCTCCCACAGTGCCCGCTCCCTCAGCACTGACCCTCCGACAGTGTCCGCTCTCTCAGCACTGACCCTCCGATAGTGCCCT
Organism: Stegostoma tigrinum; assembly: GCF_030684315.1. Classification (NCBI taxonomy): domain Eukaryota; kingdom Metazoa; phylum Chordata; class Chondrichthyes; order Orectolobiformes; family Stegostomatidae; genus Stegostoma; species Stegostoma tigrinum. The sequence continues at coordinate 12,958,664 of NC_081395.1, read as the reverse complement.
CTCCCTCAGCACTGACCCTCCGACAGCGCCCGCTCCCTCAGCACTGACCCTCCGACAGTGCCCGCTCGCTAGGCACTGACCCTCCGACAGTGCCCGCTCCCTCAGCACTGACCCTCCGACAGCGCCCGCTCGCTCAGCACTGACCCTCCGACAGCGCCCGCTCGCTCAGCACTGACCCTCCGACAGCGCCCGCTCCCTCAGCACTGACCCTCCGACAGCGCCCGCTCCCTCAGCACTGACCCTCCGACAGTGCCCGCTCCCTCAGCACTGGCCCTCCGACAGTGCGACACTCCCTCAGCACTGACCCTCCCACAGTGCCCGCTCCCTCAGCACTGACCCTCCGACAGTGTCCGCTCTCTCAGCACTGACCCTCCGATAGTGCCCTCTCCCTCAGCACTGACCCTCCGACAGCGCCTGGCCCTCAGCACAGACCCTCCGACAGCGCCCGCTGCCTCAGCACTGACCCTCCGACAGCGCCCGCTCCCTCAGCACTGACCCTCCGACAGTGCCCGCTCCCTCAGCACTGACCCTCCGACAGTGCGGCTCTCCCTCAGCACTAACCCTCCCCCAGGGCCCGCTCCCTCAGCACTGACCCTCCGACAGCGCCCGCTCCCTCAGCACTGACCCTCCGACAGCGCGGCACTCCCTCAGCACTGACCCTCCGACAGTGCCCGCTCCCTCAGCACTGACCCTCCACCAGTGCCCGCTCCGTCAGCACTGACCCTCCGATAGCGCCCTCTCCCTCAGCACTGACCCTCCGACAGCACCCGCTCCCTCAGCACTGACCCTCCGACAGCACCCACTCCCTCAGCACTGACCCTCCGACAGTGCCCGCTCCCTCAGCACTGACCCTCCGACAGCGCCCACTCCCTCAGCACTGACCCTGCGACAGTGGGGCACTCCCTCAGCACTGACCCTCCGACAGTGCCCGCTCCCTCAGCACTGACCCTCCCACAGTGCCCACTCCCTCAGCACTGACCCACCGACAGCGTCCGTTCCCTCAGCACTGACCCTCCGACAGCGCCCGCTCCCTCAGTACTGACCCTCCGACAGTGCCCGCTCCCTCAGCACTGACACTCCGACAGTGCCCGCTCCCTCAGCACTGACCCTCCGACAGTGCGGCACTCCCTCAACACTGACCCTCTGACAGTGCCCACTCCCTCAGTACTGACCCTCCGACAGAGCCCACTCCCTCAGCACTGACCCTCCGACAGTGCCCACTCCCTCAGCACTGACACTCCGACAGTGCCCGTTCCCTCAGCACTGACCCTCCGACAGTGCCCCCTCCCTCAGCACTGACCCTCCGACAGTGCCCGCTCCCACAGCACTGACCCTCCGACAGCGCCCTCTCCCTCAGCACTGACCCTCCGACAGTGCGGCACTCCCTCAGCACTGACCCTCCGACAGTGCCCACTCCCTCAGCACTGTCCCTCCGACAGTGCCCACTCCCTCAGCACTGACCCTCTGACAGTGCGGCGCTCCCTCAGCACTGACCCTCCGATAGTGCCCGCTCCCTCAGCACTGATCCTCTGACAGTGCCCACTCCTTCAGTACTGACCATCCGACAGTGCCCACTCCCACAGCACTGACCGTCCGACAGTGCCCACTCCCACAGTACTGACCTCCCACAGTGCCCACTCCTTCAGTACTGACCCTCTGACAGTGTGGCACCCCCTCAACACTGACCATCCGACAGTGCCCGTTTCCTCAACACTGACCCTCCAACAGTGCCCGTTCCCTCAACACTGACCCTCCGACAGTGCCCACTCCCTCAGCACTGACCCTCTGACAGCACGGCGCTCCCTCAGCACTGACCCTCCAACAGTGTGGCGTTCCCTCAGCACTGACCCTCCGACAGCGCGGCGCTCCCTCAGCACTGACCGACACTGTGGCGCTCCGTCAGCACTGACCCTCCAACAGCATGGCATTCTCTCAGCACTGACCCTCCGACAGCGCCCGCTCCCTCAGCACTGACCCTCCGACAGCGCCCGCTCCCTCAGCACTGACCCTCCGACAGCGCCCACTCCCTCAGCACTGACCCTGCGACAGTGGAGCACTCCCTCAGCACTGACCCTCCGACAGTGCCCGCTCCCACAGCACTGACCCTCCGACAGCGCCCTCTCCCTCAGCACTGACCCTCCGACAGCGCCCGCTCCCCCAGCACTGACCCTCCGACAGTGCGGCACTCCCTCAGCACTGACCCTCCGATAGTGCCCGCTCCCTCAGCACTGATCCTCTGACAGTGCCCACTCCTTCAGTACTGACCATCCGACAGTGCCCACTCCCACAGCACTGACCGTCCGACAGTGCCCACTCCCACAGTACTGACCTCCCACAGTGCCCACTCCTTCAGTACTGACCATCCGACAGTGCCCACTCCCACAGCACTGACCGTCCGACAGTGCCCACTCCCACAGTACTGACCTCCCACAGTGCCCACTCCTTCAGTACTGACCCTCTGACAGTGTGGCGCTCCCTCAACACTGACCATCCGACAGTGCCCGTTCCCTCAACACTGACCCTCCGACAGTGCCCACTCCCTCAGCACTGACCCTCTGACAGCGCAGTGCTTCCTCAGCACTGACCCTCCGACAGTGCGGCACCCCCTCAACACTGACCATCCGACAGTGCCCGTTTCCTCAACACTGACCCTCCAACAGTGCCCGTTCCCTCAACACTGACCCTCCGACAGTGCCCACTCCCTCAGCACTGACCCTCTGACAGCACGGCGCTCCCTCAGCACTGACCCTCCAACAGTGTGGCGTTCCCTCAGCACTGACCCTCCGACAGCGCGGCGCTCCCTCAGCACTGACCGACACTGTGGCGCTCCGTCAGCACTGACCCTCCAACAGCATGGCGTTCTCTCAGCACTGACCCTCCGACAGTGTGGCATTCTCTCAGCACTGACCCTCCGACAGCGTTGCGCTCCCTCAGCACTGACCCTCCGACAGCGTGGCGCTCCCTCAACACTGACCATCCGACAGTGCCCGTTTCCTCAACACTGACCCTCCAACAGTGCCCGTTCCCTCATAACTGACCCTCCGACAGTGCCCACTCCCACAGCACTGACCGTCCGACAGTGCCCACTCCCACAGTACTGACCTCCCACAGTGCCCACTCCTTCAGTACTGACTATCCGACAGTGCCCACTCCCACAGCACTGACCGTCCGACAGTGCCCACTCCCACAGTACTGACCTCCCACAGTGCCCACTCCTTCAGTACTGACCCTCTGACAGTGTGGCGCTCCCTCAACACTGACCATCCGACAGTGCCCGTTCCCTCAACACTGACCCTCCGACAGTGCCCACTCCCTCAGCACTGACCCTCTGACAGCGCAGTGCTTCCTCAGCACTGACCCTCCGACAGTGCGGCACCCCCTCAACACTGACCATCCGACAGTGCCCGTTTCCTTAACACTGACCCTCCAACAGTGCCCGTTCCCTCAACACTGACCCTCCGACAGTGCCCACTCCCTCAGCACTGACCCTCTGACAGCACGGCGCTCCCTCAGCACTGACCCTCCAACAGTGTGGCGTTCCCTCAGCACTGACCCTCCGACAGCGCGGCGCTCCCTCAGCACTGACCGACACTGTGGCGCTCCGTCAGCACTGACCCTCCAACAGCATGGCGTTCTCTCAGCACTGACCCTCCGACAGTGTGGCATTCTCTCAGCACTGACCCTCCGACAGCGTTGCGCTCCCTCAGCACTGACCCTCCGACAGCGTGGCGCTCCCTCAACACTGACCATCCGACAGTGCCCGTTTCCTCAACACTGACCCTCCAACAGTGCCCGTTCCCTCATAACTGACCCTCCGACAGTGCCCACTCCCTCAGCACTGACCCTCTGACAGCACGGCGCTCCCTCAGCACTGACCCTCCAACAGTGTGGCGTTCCCTCAGCACTGACCCTCCGACAGCGCGGCGCTCCCTCAGCACTGACCGACACTGTGGCGCTCCGTCAGCACTGACCCTCCAACAGCATGGCGTTCTCTCAGCACTGACCCTCCGACAGTGTGGCATTCTCTCAGCACTGACCTTCCGACAGCGTGGCGCTCCCTCAGCACTGACCCTCCGACAGCGTGGCGCTCCCTCAGCACTGACCCTCTGACAGCACGGCGCTCCCTCAGCACTGACCCTCCAACAGTGCGGCGTTCCCTCAGCACTGACCCTCCGACAGCGCGGCGCTCCCTCAGCACTGACCGACACTGTGGCGCTCCGTCAGCACTGACCCTCCAACAGCATGGCGTTCTCTCAGCACTGACCCTCCGACAGTGTGGCATTCTCTCAGCACTGACCCTCCGACAGCGTGGCGCTCCCTCAGCACTGACCCTCCGACAGCGTGGCGCTCCCTCAGCACTGACCCTCCGACAGTGTGGTGCTCCCTCAGTACTGTACGTGTGGCACTAAACAGCCTAAAGCAGGAACAGTGGTGTTGGAAATGATCTGGTTGAATGGCCGAGCAGACTTAATGGGTTGATTCACCTCCAATTGCTGTCACATCTTCGGGTTTAACTGAGAGCAACCTTCCATTCCAGATTTCCAAATGATTTGAGTAGGGCTTCTATGATGAATTGGTCATGTCCCTTCCTGCGAGCCAAAGTGCTCAGGGTTAAGTTCTAACTTAGCCACAGAGCTGTGTCACAATGTCTCTGTAAAGTTTACCTTAAGAAGACATCCCATCTCCCTGATGGGATTTGAACTCATGGCCCTAAACTGTTCACCCGTGCCTTTGAATTAGCAATCATTCTTGATTTTACCATCAATCCACTCACTCCCCATATCCCACTCCAGTTGTGGAGTGATATAAGTGGCTCTGTCCCATAAAATGTGTATTAGCAGCCCTCCCGTGGCATTGCTCTGTTCAGAGGCCGTGGGTGCGCTAAAGAAAGACTCCGCTCCCACGGTTATTCAATATTTCCCTTGACCCCCAGCAACAGCGACAAGAGCTGTGCAGTTCTGAATTTGATGGCGATCAGGTGTGCTTTCTGGTAGCGGATTCTGCTGGCCAGTTCCATCGTAAGACGCAGCACCGCTCTCCCAAAGCCCACTCCCGATGTCCCCGGGCCCACGTAGGGGAAAAGCCTGCCTCTGTCCCCCAGGTCCAGGAATTCCGTGCGATAGGAGTAGGCCATTCGGCCAGTGCCAGTGCTTCAGAGGAGCAAGGTCCCCTGTTTGTCCTCCACTTCCTTTGGGTATCCAGTTACAATTTACCCCTTTCAAGGGGCAGGTTCTGGTCGCACCCACTCACCACCTTCCTTCTGCCCCGAGCGGTAAACCCAACCTCTTCCAGTCTTGGTTGTTGCCCTCCTCCACGCTGGTGAATGCTACCCCATGACTTCCCCACCCCACCCCAACCTGGCAAAGGAGTTGTGTTTGCCTGGTCATTGTAGCCTCATTAACATCCATCTTTCATTTACAACCCCCCGCCTACACCAAGGTATCGAGCTTCAGAATGTCTATGATTACAACGAGTACTGGGAGATGACACGCCAGCTGTATGCCCCATTCGACTGTACGGCCACCATGAAGTCGGGAAATGCCGACGTGTACGAGAACGAGATTCCCGGGGGTCAGTACACCAACCTGCACTTCCAGGCCCACAGCATGGGCCTGGGCAACAAATTCAAGGCAGTCAAGAAGGCCTACACTGAGGCCAACAAACTCCTCGGAGACCTCATAAAGGTGAGACCACCCTTCCAGAGCTCGGGGTTGTTGGGGTTGGTGGTAATATGTCGCAACAGAAGCCAGCCCCCGCCACCTTCGCTCCCCTTCCCACCCACCCAATGGGCCTGCCCTGGTTCCTCCGGGGATTGAAGATTAATTTCCCCAGGGATATGGACACAGGGAGGTGGGTGTAGGGGGAGGGTGCGAATGCCAGGGAGGCTTCGGTTCGAGCGATTGCTTCTCTGAATGGGCGTTAGCCGCGTTTACTGAATGCGGGTGGTGCAGAGCGTGGGCATTGCACACAGAAAGACGGGAGAGAGACTTGCAAAAGTATCGAATTGCAAAGGGAACACCAATTTACAGGCGCAAGATGGAACAGAGGCTCATCACTCGGGGAATCTGCTGTGATTTGACAATGGACAAAACTATTCTTTCCTCCCCTCCCCTTTTCTAAGGTCCTCCTGCGGTAGAAATTGTTGTTCCCCTTTGAAATTTGTCGCTCTTGATGAGGTCCCCTTCTCCAGTAATTCTCACAAAGATCTCGGGGTGGTGGGGGATGGTGGGAAAAAGGAGGGGGTGGGTGCAGTTGTGGAGGTGAATGGGAAACAAGCCACTTGAGTGACCCCAAGGCTTGTGCAATCAGGGAATGTCGTGTCCGTCTGTTTTCTGGCTGGCCGTGGGAAGGAGGTTTCCAAGAGGGCCGTGTGATGCAGGTTCTATTGGTTCAGAATACTGTGAGCAGTTTTGGGCCCCCTATCTCAGGAAGGACGTGCTGGCCTCGGAGGGAGGTCCAGAGGAGGTTTACAAGAGTGACCCTGAGGATGAAGGGCTTGTCATGTGAGGAGCGGTTGAGGTCTCTGGGTCTGTATCGATGGGGTTTAGCAGGATGGTGGGTCGGGGGAGGATCAGATTGAAACTTACAGAATACAGAGAGACCTGGATAGAGTGGATGTGGAAAAGGTGTTTCTATGAGTTGGAGGACCTGAGGGCACAGCCTCAGAGTGAAGGGAAGACCTTTTGCAATTGAGATGAGAAGAAATTTCTTCAGCCAGAGGTGGGGTGCATCTGTGGAACATATTGCTGCAGAGAACTGTGGAGGCCAAGACATGAGTGTATTTAAGACAGAGATAGAGGGGTTCCTGATTAGCCAGGGAGTTAAGGATTGGGGGTAGATGGCAGGAGAAACATAACGGCCACGATCAAATGGTGGAGCAGAATTGATGGGCTGAATGGCCTAATTCTGCTCCTGTATCTTACGGTGACGAAGCCTCTGGGAATACAGCCTATAGAACCTCAAGGAGCCAATCCCGTTGATCTCCCTCACCTGTAGTGGGCAAGGGAAGGGGAGGGCTGCCAGATCGGCCCAACACTTCTTGACTACAGGGTCAGCTTCCCCCTACACCTTCCAGCTGGGGGCATGGATTCCCCCACCACCCCCCGCCCGATTGTGAGAAGGGAGTCACAAAGAGATGCAAACAGCCCCAGTGCTGCCCATCTCGGACAGTCTGGCAACGAGGGGACGATGGTACCGATGTTGGTCAGGGTCCTCCACCCTCTCACCCCACCTCTCCTCGGTCTGTCGGTAGGTGACGCCCTCGTCGAAAATCGTTGGCGACCTGGCACAGTTCATGGTGCAGAACAACCTGACACGGGAGGATGTGGAGCAGGACGCTGATGAGCTCTCCTTTCCCCAGTCGCTGGTGGAGTTCCTGCAGGGATACATCGGCATTCCACATGGAGGCTTCCCAGAGCCGTTCCGCAGCAAGGTACTGTGCTGTTCTCCCAGAGCTTTTACACACCTGCCCTCCCTTCAGCTGCTGGGTAACACCTCCCCATCCCTCTGTCTACCTCCCTCCTTTCCCTAACCTCCTGATCCACAGCGACACACACAGGGACGGAATTCCAGGATTTTGACCCGGCAATACTGAAGGAATGGCCAATATATTTCTAACTCAGGATGGTGAGCGGCTCATAGAGTCATACAGCAAGGAAACAGGCCCTTCGAACCAACTTAGCCATGCTGACCAGACTAAACCAGTCCCACGTACCCACGTTTGGCCCATATCCTTCTAAACCCTTCCTTTGTAACTGTACCAGCCTCCATCACTTCCTCTGGCAGCTCATTCCGCACACGCAACACCCTCTGTGTGAAAAAGTTGCCCCTCAGGTCCCCTTTAAATCTCTCACCTTAAACCCATGCCCCTCTAGTTTTGGATTCCCCTACCCTGGGGAAAGACCTTGTCTATTCACCCTATCCCTGCCCCTCATGGTTTTATAAACCTCTATAAGGTCCCCCCCTCAGCCTCCAGCATTCAAGAGACTACAATTCCCAGCCCATCCTGCAGGGGGTGGTGTTCCCATGCAGCAGCTGCCCTTGTCCTTCTAGGTGGAAGTGGTTGTGTGTTTGGAAGGTGCTGTCTGAGGATCTTTGGTGAATTTCTGCCGTGCATCTTGTAGATAGTGCACACTGCTGCTACTGAGGGTCAGCAATGCAGAGAGTGAATGTCAAAGGAGGACCTGTCTCCATCTTTCACCAATCTTTTAGTCACCTGTCCTCACCTGACTCAGTGCCAGTTGACTATCGCACCTGTGAAGTGCCTTGGGCCGTTTTTAGCCATTGGTCCTGAGGGAAAACGGCTGAAAACATAGCAAGCAAGGATAAAAGGTTGCAGGAATTCTAACACCGAAAATGCTGGAGAGCTCAGCAGGCCTGGCAGTAGCTGCGAAAAAAGAAACAGGGTCAACATAAAGCCTTTCAGAGATAGTAGGAACTGCAGATACTGGAGAATCTGAGATAGCACAGTGTAGAGCTGGATGAACACAGCAAGACAAGCAGCATCAGAGGAGCAGGAAAGCTGACGTTTCGGGCCTAGACCCTTCTTCAGAAATAGGTGTAGGCCCGAAACGTCAGCTTTCCTGCTCCTCTGATGCTGCTTGGCCTGCTGTGTTCATCCAGCTCTACACCTTGTTACCTCAACCTAAAGCCTGACTGTCTGGGCCCTTGGCCCACTTCCTGACCGCTCTCCCACTCAGGCCTGGGTGGACCTGCCCCAGCAGGAGCATTAACGGTGTCACACACTTGCACACACACTTAGTCATACCACACTCACACTCACTCATACACACATAGTCACACTCATACTCACATTCACACAGTCAGACCTGCACACACAACACCCTCATAACAGACTCGCACAACTTCATAGTCACACAATCATTCGTACACACACACACATTCACACATTCAATGATACTCAAAAACACACACATATACTCATGTATTGACACAAATACACACTCATTCTCTGATGCATACAGATACAAACGTGATCACACTCGCTTACTAAAACAAACACATACACATACTGTGTCTCTCACACACATGCACTCTTTCTCACATGCATGGACACACGCACTCTCGCACACTCTGATATATATATGCTCACACCCACATCCATACTCATACTCACACACACGCACACACACACAATGCACACACACAGTCAGACTCATGCATAATCACCCATATACACACCTACGCACACACACAGTCACACACTCTTACACTCACACAGATCCACACACACAATTACACTCAAAAACACACACATATACCCATATATTTACACAAACACTCACACAAACACTGTCGTAGAGTCAGTGCTGAGGGAGCGCCGCACAGTCGGAGGTTCAGCGCTGAGGGAGCAGGCACTGTCGGAGGGTCAGTGCTGAGGGAGTGGGTGCTGTCGGAGGGTCAGTGCTGAGGGAGCGGGCACTGTCGGAGGGTCAGTGCTGAGGGAGTGGGCACTGTTGGAGGGTCAGTGCTGAGGGAGTGCCGCACTGTCGGAGGGTCAGTTGTGAAGGAGTGGGCACTGTCAGAGAGTCAGTGCTGAGGGAGCACCGCACTGTTGGAGGGTCAGTGCTGAGGGAGCGGGCACTGTCGGAGGGTCAGTGCTGAGGGAGTGGGCACTGTTGGAGGGTCAGTGCTGAGGGAGTGCCGCACTGTCGGAGGGTCAGTTGTGAAGGAGTGGGCACTGTCAGAGAGTCAGTGCTGAGGGAGCACCGCACTGTTGGAGGGTCAGTGCTGAGGGAGCGCCGCACTGTCAGAGGGTCAGTGCTGAGGGAGCGCCGCACTGTCGGAGAGTCAGTGCTGAGGGAGTGGGTGCTATTGGAGGGTCAGTGCTGAGGGAGTGGGCACTGTCGGAGGGTCAGTGCTGAGGGAGTGCTGCACTGTTGGAGGGTCAGTTGTGAAGGAGTGGGCACTGTCGGAGAGTCAGTGCTGAGGGAGCACCGCACTGTTGGAGGGTCAGTGCTGAGGGAGCACCGCACTGTCGGAGAGTCAGTGCTGAGGGAGTGGGGCACTGTCGGAGAGTCAGTGCTGAGGGAGCACCACACTGTTGGAGAGTCAGTGCTGAGGGAGTGGGCATTGTCGGAGGGTCAGTGCTGAGGGAGTGCCGCACTGTCGGAGGGTCAGTTGTGAAGGAGTGGGCACTGTCGGAGAGTCAGTGCTGAGGGAGCACCACACTGTTGGAGAGTCAGTGCTGAGGAAGTGGGCATTGTCGGAGAGTCAGTGCTGAGGGAGTGGGTGCTGTTGGAGGGTCAGTGCTGAGGGAGCGGGCGCTGTCGGAGGGTCAGTGCTGAGGGAGTGGGCACTGTCAGAGAGTCAGTGCTGAGGGAGTGGGTGCTGTTGGAGGGTCAGTGCTGAGGGAGCGGGCACTGTCGGAGGGTCAGTGCTGAGGGAGTGGGCACTGTCGGAGGGTCAGTGCTGAGGGAGTGCCGCACTGTCGGAGGGTCAGTTGTGAAGGAGTGGGCACTGTCGGAGAGTCAGTGCTGAGGGAGCACCGCACTATTGGAGGGTCAGTGCTGAGGGAGCACCGCACTGTCGGAGAGTCAATGCTGAGGGAGTGGGCATTGTTGGAGGGTCAGTGCTGAGGGAGCGCCGCACTGTTGGAGGGTCAGTGGTTAGGAAGCGCTGCACTGTTTATACTTGAAGGCACAAGTCAGGAGTGTGAGGGAATACCCCTCACTTGCCCCTGGATGGGGGCAGCTCCAACAACACTCAAGAAGCTCGACTCCATCCAGGATAAAGCAGCCCCTGTTAGATTGGCACCACATTCACAAACATCCCACTCCCTCCACCCACCGACACTCAGTAGTAGCAGTGTGTACCATCTACAAGATGCACTGCAGAAATTCACTGAAGATTCATAGACACTACCCTCAAAACCAACAATGACTTCCATCTAGAAGGACAAGGGCAACAGGTATATGGCAACATCGTCCCCTGCAAGTTCCCCACTGAAGCACTCACAGTCCTGAAGCTGTGTCTTCCTCATTGCCAGAAAACAATCTCCTGCCATACCTTCCTCTTTCTACCTCATCTCATCCTGCAGCTCTCCCTCTCTGTCACTGTCTCTGGCTCATTTTCCCACTATCTCCCCTCCTTTAAAATGCTCCTTCAAAACTCTTTGTCTGAGATTTTGTTCACCTGGCTGTTGTGTTTCCTTCTGCAGCCAAGTTTGGAATATTATACTGGAACATGTTGCAAAAGAATGTATCTGTGTCTGTGTGTCTGTCTGTGTGTGTTTTATGTGTGTGTGTATTTTCCATGTGTGTATATGTGTAAGTGAATGTGTGTGTCTGTGCACGTGGAGGTATGCCTGTATATGTTTCTGTGTGTGTATATTTTGACTGTGTGTGTTTTTATGTAATTGTATGTGTGCACGATAACTATGTAGTGCAACCTGTGTTATCATGTGTCTCTTGTGTCTGTGTGTGTGTCTGTGTGCTCTGTGTGAGAATGTATGTCTGTGTGTCTTTGTGTGTGTTTATTTGTTTTGTGCGTGTGTGTCTGTGCATCTTGCGCCTGTGTGTATGTGTCTTGTGTGTGTGTGTGTGTGTGTGTGTGTGTGTGTGTGTGTGTGTATATTTTGTTTGTGTGTCTGAGTGCTTTATGTGCGTGTATGTGTGTTTTGTTTGTGTATGTGTGTGTTTTGTGTGTGTGTGTTGGTGAGAGAGACTTGTGTGTGTGTGTGTGTGTGTTGGTGAGAGAGACCTGTGTGAGTGTGTGTGTGTGTGTGTGTGTGTGTGTGTGTGTGTGTGTGTGTGTGTGTGTGTGTGTGTGTGAGTGAGAGAGAGAGAGTCTGTGTGTGTGTGTGTGTGTGTTTTTGTGTTCGTGTCTGAGTGTTTTGTATGAGTTTGTGTGAGTGTGTGTGTGGGAGTGTGTGTGTGGGAGTGTGTGTGTGTGTGTATGTGTGTGTGTGAGAGAGAGTCTGTGAGTGTGTGTGTGTGTGTGTGAGAGAGAGAGTCTGTGTGTGTGAGAGAGACTGTGTGTGTGTGTGTGTGTGTGTGTGTGAGAGAGAGTCTGTGTGTGTGAGAGAGACTGTGTGTGTGTGTCTGTCTGTGTGTTCTGTGTGAGAGTGTATGTCTGTGTGTGTTTATTTGTTTTGTGCATGTGTGTCTGTGCATCTTGCGCCTGTGTGTATGTGTCTTGTGTGTGTGTATATTTTGTGTGTCTGAGTGCTTTATGTGCGTGTATGTGTGTTTTGTTTGTGTGTGCTTTGTTTGTGTTTGTGTATGTTTGTGTTTTTTGTGTGTGTGTGTGGGAGTGTGCATGTGGGTGTGTGTGTATGTGTGTGTGTGTTTTTGTGTCCGTGTCTGAGTGTTTTGTATGAGTTTGTGTGAGTGTGTCTGGGTGTGTGTGGGAGTGTGTGTGTGGGAGTGTGTGTGTGTGTGTGGGAGTGTGTGTGTGTGTGTGTGTGTGTGTGTGTGTGGGAGTGTGTGTGTGTGTGGGAGTGTGTGTGTGTGTGTGTGGGAGTGTGTGTGTATGTGGGAGTGTGTGTGTGTGTGGGAGTGTGTGTGTGTGTGTGTGTGTGTGTGTGTGTGTGTGTGTGTGTGTGTGGGTGTGTATGGGAGTGTGTGTGAACCCAAGCACACTGCAGTAAATGAAGTCAATCCCAGGAGATGCTGGGAAGATTACGTTACGTCTATCAGGTTACGTTTGGCGTGGCGCTGTGTGTGAAAAGCTGTACCTGTTGACTTGGGACACACTAGTGATTTGTTGAGTTCTCCACAGTGCACCTGGAATTCCCTCCCTTCAGCCTCCTCATGCAATGGGCCATTAATGTTCTGTTTTGAGAGCGAATGACATTCGACTGTGTTTGAGGCCCACATCATCGTAAGCTGTTACAGGAGATGCTGCACACATCTCTGGGATCCTTCAGCACCCTCGGGGGGAGGGCTGGAGTGAGGATTCAAACTGTCAATATTAACCAAGATCCCTTCCGATTTGCAGATGGAGCTGAGGGGTATTTCCCCTTGTGGGCAAGTCTGGCACCAGTGGGCACCATCATTCAATGGGATGGCCCATTGATGACAGATGCGGGGAGGAATTTCTTCTGTCAGAGGCTTAGAGAATCTGTGAACCTTTTTACTGCAGAGGGCTGAATGGGAATATTCTGATTTTTAATCAGCCAAGGTTATGGGGAATGGGCAGGAATGTGAGGTTGAGGATGGCCAGGCCAGCCATTGAACAACACAGCAGGTTCAGTGGGCTGAATGGCCTACTTCTGCTCTTATGGAATCGAACAGAAAGGTCAGGACCTTTGGCTACAGTCTCAGTGAGGCTGTATGTAGAGTATCACCTGCAGTTTCGATCTCCTGGCTGGGAAAAGAAAGTGGTTACAATGGAAGCTGTTCAGAGTGAGTGCTTCCTGGGCTGCCATATTGAAAAGCGAGTGTGCAGGCTGGGACTGTATTCACTGCAGGGGTGGTGGGGGAGGGGGAGATGGTCTTATTGGAGAGGACCAGGTGGAGAGAGTTTTTAAGAAGGCGTATGATGCGTTAGCTTTCATTAAGAGGGATTGAGTTCAAGAGTTATGCTCCAGCTATACAAAACCCTGCTTCAGCCACATCTGGAGCATTGTGTCCAGTTCTGGTCGCCTCATTACTGGAAAGATGTGGAAGTGATGGAAAAGGTACAGAGGAGATTTACCAGGATAGTGCCTGGAATGGAAGGAAGGTTTTACGAGGAAAGGTTGAGAGAGCTAGGGCTTTTCACTTTAGAACGATGAAGGATGAGAGGTGACTTGATAGAGGTGTACAAAATGATCAGAGGTATAGTTAGAGTGGACAGCCAGAGACTATTTCCTCGGGTGGAGATAGCTATTACGAGGGGCATAGTTTTAAAGTGAAAGGAGGTAGATATAGGGGAGACGTCAGAGATAGGTTCTTTACTCAGAGAGTGGTCGGGGCGTGGAATGCATTGCCGGAGAGGGCAGTGGAGTCGGCCTCATTAGGGGCATTTAAGCTGCTATTAGATAGGCATATGGATGATAGTATAAGATAGGGGTGGAGGTGAGATAGACCTTAGGATTAGGGTAAAAGTTCGGCGCAACATCATGGGCTGAAGGGCCTGTACTGTGCTGTACTGTTCTACGTTCTAGGACTGAATGGGTGGGTGCTGAGAGGATGCGTTTCCCCCCCACCACCAACATGGCAGAAACAAGATCTCAGTCCTGGGAGGGGGTGCAGGGTGGGGGAGTTACACTGGGAAGCCTTCCGTTGAAGAGGGAAATGAGGTGAATCGTTTTCTTCTCAGTCAGAGGGTCGGAGTCTGTAGAATTCTCTTCCCTGTGAGGTGATGGAGACAGGGCTGTTTGATCCCTTTAAGGCCATGGTAGACAGGTTTTTGGATTCTGCCTGTAACGCCCTCCCAGACTGGAGTTACTCTGCCTGTAACACCCTACCAGACTGGGGTTATTCAACCTATAGATGCCTCCTAGACTGGGATTACTATCCCTGTAACTCCCTCCCAGGCTGGCATTACACTGCCAGATGAATGGTGTTCTGTCCCAATTAGGGAAATGACACCTGGGTGTCGCCATTTTTATTTAAACTCCCAGGTATGCCCCATCTACTGCTCCCTGTCATTAACCTGTCTGTGTGACTCCCACTGCAATTGCTCCATTCGCTTTACATATTCCACAGTGTCTTAAAAAAAATCATGGTGGCTTAGTGGTTAGCACTGCTGCCTCACAGCGCCAGGGACCCGCGTTCGATCCCACCCTCGGGCGACTGTCTGTGTGTAGTTGGCACATTCTCCCTGTGTCTGCATGGGTTTCCTCCGGGTGCTCCAGTTTCCTCCCACAGTCAAAAGATGTGCGGGTTAGGGTGGATTGGCCATGCTAAATTGTTCCATAGTGTCCAGGGATGTGCGGGTTAGGGTGGATTGGCCGTGCTAAATTGTTCCATAGTGTCCAGGGATGTGCGGGTTAGGGTGGATTGGCCGTGCTAAATTGTCCCATAGTGCCCAGGGATGTGCAGGTTAGGGTGGATTGGCCGTGCTAAATTGTTCCATAGTGTCCAGGGATGTGCGGGTTAGGGTGGATTGGCCGTGCTAAATTGTCCCATAGTGCCCAGGGATGTGCAGGTTAGGGTGGATTGGCCGTGCTAAATTGTCCCATAGTGCCCAGGGATGTGCAGGTTAGAGTGGGTTGGCCGTGCTGAATTGTCCCATAGTGCCTAGGGACGTGTAGTTTAAGTGGGTTACAGGGGGACGGGTCTGGGTGGCATGCTCTGAGGTTCGGTGTGGATTTATTGGGCCAAAGGGCCTGTTTCCAATTGCAGTGATTCTGTGAAATCTATGATTGAAACCCGTATGCACACAATCACACAGAAACATGCACAAATACATACACTCACAATGCCCCACGCGCACAGACACCCACAGCTTCTAAATCTCCCCTTTCCCCACTGCATCCCAAAACCAGCCCAGCCCGTCCCCTCCCCCCACTCCATCCCAAAACCAGCCCAGCTCGTCCCCGCCTCCCCAACCTGTTCTTCCTCTCACCTATCCCCTCCTCCCACCTCAAGCCGCACCTCCATTTCCCACCTACTAACCTCATCCGCCTCCTTGACCTGTCCGTCCTCCCCAGACTGACCTATCCCCTCCCCATCTACCTTCTCCTCCATCCATCTTTGGTCCGCCTCCCCCTCTCTCCCTATTTATTCCAGTTCCCTCTCCCCATCCTCCTCTCTGATGAAGGGTCTAGGCCCGAAACGTCAGCTTTTGTGCTCCTGAGATGCTGCTTGGCCTGCTGTGTTCATCCAGTTTCACACTTTGTTATCTTGGATTCTCCTGCATCTGCGGTTCCCATTATCTCTCCACTCACAGATATACTCACAGACTCACACACACATACATAGATATACACACACAGGCACATGCACAGAAAAACAGACAATCACATACACACATATATACACACATAGACGCACTATCACAGACACATGCGCACACAGGCACAGATATGCACACACAATCACAGACGCACATACACATGCAGATATACACACAATTACATATATACACACATACAGACATGCACACATAATCACAGATGCACACACAGGCACATGCACAGATATACATACACACATATACGTACACACACACACACATATACACACAAATCACAGACGAACACACAGATGCATGCACAGATATATACACACATAGACACATGTACAATGACAGACACATATATGCATATACACACAGACATGCACAGATATACACACAATCACAGACATACAGACACATGCACAGATATACATAGTGGCACATACACACATAGACACACACAGTGACACAGACACATAAACACACACACAAACATAGACACACACAGCCCCTCCATGACATTCAGCCATACACAAATATACACAGACTCACACAACTACATGCGTACATACTGACACAGACACATAAACATACACAAACACACAGAGGTGCTGATACAGACATGCAGATAGACACACGCTGTACCACTCATACACATACACACAAATAAACATATACGCACATAATGTACCTGTCTGCTTATGTGCAGATATACACACGCATGTACACCATACATGGCCTTGCACACTACACAGCGACTCGCAGTCTCACACCCATCAGGAAGTGTGTTATGTAGCAGATTAATTAGACTTCACTAGAGTTATTAGCGTAGCCCATTGCTGCACTAATTGAAAATACTGTTCTCTATTTAGAGGATATAATTAGGAGAATTTACAGTGAATTAAACCTACATCGCACTCAGCATCATTGCCACACACCATGAAGGATGGCCACAGGCAGAGCACGAAACACACACCTACACACAACTACAAACACACACACACACACACACACACACACACACACACACACACACACACACACACACACACACACACATATCTCTGTGTTGATGGGCAAAACTGGCCTAGTCTTTGCCTATTGCTTGTCCTGGGCTGTAAGCAGACTCTGAGAATGAAACCCTTTAGTCCCTGGACTGCGTGGGCATCTCACTTTCTCTACTTTCACTGTTTGGCTATCAGAGAGAGATTATCCCCCATTCATTCTGACTATTAATATACACATTGAACTGTATTACAGAGCCATTCCGACAACCCCGAACCCATTAAGAGGTGATTAGCTATTTGCTAGGATTCAATTCAGTTGGAAAATCATTTAATCAGATCCATTAAGGCTTAATTCGAAATGAGGCACATTTATGGATGTGAAGCTTTGGCGGCATTTAAAATCTGCATAGAGTTAATCTTCTCCCTACAATCGTCAGTCAATGCAAAAATACTGAGGGTCTTTAGGATGGGGATTAATCCAGGTTTGGCCAATGCACTTCATGTATTCTGTAAATCTGCCCCGTCTTGATTATCCATGCCACTGTTCACGATGGGCCTATGGCACCCCAGACCAACAGACCCTGGGCACAGGGAATTAAGGCACCTTGCGATATCCCCACTTTCCAACCTGGGAGATTTGTCTCCACTTTCCCCATCCTGCTTCCCTGCAAACCTCGATTCCCTGAGGGAGCAGAATTGCGAAAGCCGAAAGGACTGCAGATGCCGGGGCATCAGGGAGCCCTGTAGGAGCTCAGCCAGTCTGTGAGTAGACAAGGCAGAGTTACTGTTTCCCACCTAGCGGCTAAGGAGCAGATAAACGAATGCCAGATCGGAGATGTTGACTCTGTCTCTGTCTCTGTCTCCCTCCCTTCACAAATGCTGCCAAATCCCTGTAAGGATTTTGGTGTCCTGAGGCAGGGAGAAATGTCTTCACCCTGAGAGCAGGGAGCCTGTGGAATTCTCTGAAACAGAAAGCAGGAGGCGGAGGGAAGGGGATGTAGCATTTGAGGCTAAAGGGGTCGAAGAAGCAGAATGGATGAGAAAGCAGGAACAGGAGACTGAGTTGAATGATATTGAATGGCAGGACAGGCTTGTGGGTTGAATGAACTCCTCCTGTGCTGATATGCCTCTGTTATTGTTAAAAATCTGTCCAACCTGGCCTTAAATATTGAATGTGGGAGCATCTACAGCTCTCTCTCGGGGACAGAGGAGAGAATTCCAGTGTTTCACTCCTCCTGTTTTCACCCTGTCTCAGTCTTAAGACCGTCTCTCACCCCTCAGCACCCTGTGTTCTCAGTCGGTGGGCTCAGGGTCTCAGTGACCTTCAGGATCCTGTACATCTCAACATGATTGTCTCTTGTTCATAGAATCATGGCATCCCTACAGCATGAAAACAGGCCCTTCGGCCCAAACAGTCCACACCGATCCTCAGAGTATCCCACCCAGACCCATCCCCCTATAATCCACCCTAACCCGCACATCCCTGGACACTACGGGGCAATTTAGCACGGCCAATCCACCCTAACCTGCATATCCCTGGGTACTATGGGACAATTTAGCACGGCCAATCCACCCTAACCCCCGACGTTCCTGGGCACTATGGGTAATTTAGCACGGCCAATCCACCCTAACCTGCACATCCCTGGGCACTATGGGACAATTTAGCACGGCCAATCCACCCTAACCTGCACATCCCTGGGCGCTATGGGACAATTTAGCACGGCCAATGCACCCTAACCTGCACATCCCTGGGCACTATGGGGCAATTTAGCACGGCCAATCCACCCTAACCTGCACATCCCTGGGCGCTATGGGACAATTTAGCACGGCCAATCCACCCTAACCTGCACATCCCTGGGCACTATGGGGCAACTTTAGCACGGCCAATCCACCCTAACCTGAACATCCCTGGGCACTATGGGACAATTTAGCACGGCCAATCCACCCTAACCTGCACATCCCTGGGCACTATGGGGCAACTTAGCATGGCCAATCCACCCTAACCTGCACATCCCTGAGCACTATGGGACAATTTAGCACGGCCAATCCACCCTAACCCGCACATCCCTGGGCACTATGGGACAATTTAGCACGGCCAATGCACCCTAACCTACACATCTTTGGACTGTGGGAGGAAACCGGAGCACTGGGAGGAAACCCACGCCGTTCTTCAGGACTCCAGAGAGAGAGAAAACACCTATCCAATGTCCTCATAAGAGCTAGGAGTGGAGGCAATCATTCAGTCCCTCTGGCATGCACTGACACATCTGTACTGATCCCACTTCCCAATGTTTATCCTGAACATTCTGCACACTGCAGTTGGCAACGTTAGCTCTGTTTCTCTATCTGCAGACGCTACCTAGGCCCTGCGGAGTTTCTCATATTTCAGGTCCCCAGCATCCTGTGGTTTTCAGTATGAACCTCCTGACAGTAACTTTGAAGCAGCCCTTTCAAATTACTGACTGGAGTAGCTGGGTGAGCAGATATATTGGCTTCATTTTCCCAACAAATTGCTGAGTAGCCGATCTGCATGATTTCCAATTCACTGTCCTTTCACCCCATTGCAGACCCATTGCAGAGGTAATCTCAATGCTTTGAGAATGTTCATTTCCCTCAGTCAGCATCTCTCTCCCTCTGCCTCCTCCCTTTCTTGTTCTCTCCCTATCTCTCTCTCCCTCTCCAAAGCCCTCTTTTGTTCCCCCTCTTTCCTTGCTCTTTCTCTATCTTCCACCCTCTCCATCTCCCACCTCTCTTTTTCTTTCTCTCTCTTTCACTCTCCCCCTCTCTGTCTGTTGCCCCCTCCTCCCATTCCCACTCTCCCTCTTATTCTCTCCCTCCCCCCCTTCCCTTTCCTTCCCCCTCTCTCTCACTCTCCCCCTCTCTGTCGCTTGCCCCTCTCCCCTCCCGTTCTCCCTCCTACACTCCCTCTTCTTCTCTCCCTCCCTCTCTCTCTCACTCTCTTCCCCTCTGTCCCTCCCTCTCTCTGCTTGAGCACAACAGCAAGTTTCTAAGACAGTAGGAACTGCCGATGCTGTAGAATCTGAAATAACAAGGTGTAGAGCTGGATGAACACAGCAAGCCAAGCAGCATCAGAGGAACAGGAAAGCTGACGTTTCGGGCATAGACCCTTCTTCAGAAATGGGGTAGGGGAAGGGGGTTCTGAAATAAATAGGGAGAGAGGGGGAGGCAGATAGAAGGTGAATTGAGGAGAAGATAGGTGGAGAGGAGACAGACCGGTCAAAGAGGCGGGGATGGAGCCAACAAAGATGAGTGTAGGTGGGGAAGTAGGGAGGAGATAGGTCAGACCAGGGAGGATGGACAGGTCAAGGGGGCGGGATGAGGTGTGTAGGTAGGAGATGGGGGTGAGGCTTGAGGTGGGAGGATGGGATAGGTGAGAGGAGGGACAGGTTAGGGAGGCGGGGACGAGCTGGGCTGGTTTTGGGCTGCTGTAGGGGGAGGGGAGATTTTGAAGCTTGTGGAGTCCACATTGACACCGTTGGGCTGCAGGGTTCCCAAGCAAAATATGAGTTACTGTTCCTGCAACCTTCGGGTGGCATCGTTGTGGCACTGCATGAGGCCCAGGATGGACATGTCGTCTGAGGAATGGGAGGGGGAGTTGAAATGGTTCGCAGCTGGGAGGTGCAGTTGTTTATTGCAACCGAGCATAGGTGTTCTGCAAAGCGGTCCCCAAGCCTCCACTTGGTTTCCCCAGTGTAGAGGAGGCCACAACAGGAACAGCGGATGCAGTATACCACATTAGCAGATGTGCAGGTGAACAACAGCTTGATGTGGAAAGTCTTCTTCAGCCTGGGATGGGGGTGAGGGGGGAGGTACAGGGCCTCATGTCGCACTTTCTTCGGTTGCAGGGAAGGTGCCGGGTGTGGTGGGGCTGGAGGGATTGTGGAGCAGACAAGGGAGTCACGGAGAGAGTGGTCCCTCCGGAAAGCAGACAAGGGTGGGGATGGTAAAATGTCTTGGGTGGTGGGATTGGATTGTAGATGGCAGAAGTGTCGGAGGATGATGCGTTGGATCGGAGGTTGGTGGGTTGGTATGTGAGGACGAGGGGATTCTGTTTTGGTTGTTATTGCGGGGGCAGGGTGTGAGGGATGAGTTGCAGGAAATGTGGGAAACACGGTTGACGGCGTTCTCGACCACTGAGAGGGGGATGTTGCGGTCCTTGAAAAACGAGGACGTCTGAGATCTACGGGAGTGGAATGCCTCATCCTGGGAGCAGATGTGGTGGAGGCAAAGGAATTAGGAATAGGAGATGGAATTTTTGCAGGAAGGTGGGTGGGAGGAGGTGTATTCTAGGTAGCTGTGGGAGTCGATGGGCTTGAAATGGATATCGGTTTCTAGGTGGTTACCTGAGATGGAGAGGTCCAGGAAGGTGAGGGTGGTGTTGGACATGGTCCAGGTGAACTTGAAGTTGGGGTGGAAGGTGTTGGTGAAGTGGATGAACTGTTCGAGCTCCTCTGGGGAGCACGAGGCGGCGTGGATACAGTCATCAATGTAACGGAGGAAGAGATGGGGTTTGGGGCCAGTGTCGGTGCGGAACAGGAACTGTTCCACATAACTTAATAAGAGGCAGGCATAGCTTGGGCCCATGCGGGTGCCCATGGCCACCCCCTTTATCTGTAGGAAGTGGGAGGAATTGAAAGAGAAGTTGTTGAGGGTGAGGGCAAGTTCGGCTAGGTGGATGAGGGTGTAGCTGGAGGGGGGCTGGTCGGGCCTGCAGGTCAGGAAGGAGCGGAGGGCCATTTCAACTCTCCGTCCCATTCCACAGACAACATGTCCGTCCTGGGCCTCCTGCAGTGCCACAATGATGCCACCCGAAGGTTGCAGGGACAGCAACTCGTATTCCGCTTGGGAACCCTGCAGCCCAATGGTATCATATGTGGATTTCACCAGCTTCAAAATCTCCCCACTGCCTAACGCATCCCAAAACCAGCCCAGCTCGTCCTCACCTCCCTAACCTGTCCTTCCTCCCACCTATCCCCTCCTCCTACCTCAAGCCCCACCCCTACCTCCGACCTACTAACCTCATCCCACCCCCTTGACCTGTCCGTCCTCTCTGGACTGACCTATCTCCTCCCTGGACTGACCTATGCCCTCCCTACCTCCCCACCTACACTCAAGTCTACTGGGACCATCCCCGCCTCTTTGACCTGTCTGTCTCCTCTCCACCTATCTTCTCCTCTATCCATCTTCTATCCGCCTCCCCCTCTCTCCCTATTTATTTCAGAACCCCGTTCCCCTCCCCCATTTCTGAAGCAGGGTCTAGGCCTGAGACGTCAGCTTTCCTACTCCTCCAATGCTGCTTGGCCTGCTGTGTTCATCCAGCTCCACATCTTGTTACCTTAGTAAGTTTCTGAGCCCTGTATTTAGAGGTTCAGATCAGATATCGGGATGTGATCTGACTGAGGTGTTGAAAACATTAGAAGGATTGAACAAAGCAGCTGTAAAGACTCCTTATGAGGTGAGATTGAGCAGTTTGGGTCAATCCCCTCTGCAGTTTTGAAGGATGAGACCTGATAGAGATCTATTGGATGCCAATGCAGACTCAAAAGTCAACAGAGGGGCAATGTGGGGGCAATTTAGAACAAGAGGTGATTTGTTTCAGGATGGGGTGGGCAGATTTAAAACAGAGATGGGGAGGGGGGTGGGTAAATCTGTGGAGTAAGTGTGCGGTGGGGGGAGGGGGGACACCGAGAAAGTTTCAGATTCTCGATCTGTAGTGGGGTAAAGGGAGTGGGGCTGGAAAGTGGGGTTGAGGCCTTGAAAAGATCAGCCGTGGCTGTAGCGGAGCAGGCTCCAGGGGCCGAACGGTCTCCTCCTAGCTCTTCTGCCGTGTGGGGCATTACTTTTCTACCTCTGTGGATGATCCATGGATGCTGTGGCACTTCCCAGTCTCTGTCCCCATCCTGACTTGGAAATGTTGCGGCCGTTCCCTCAGTGTCACTGGGTCACAGTCCTGAAATTCCCTCCTTAAGGGGCATTTTGGGTCTCCCCACAGCACACGGACTGCAGGGTTACAAGATGGCGGCTCATTACCACCTTCTCAAGGGGCAAGTAGGGACAGGAAACTGGCAGAGAGGGGGAAGTCACGTCAGGATTTACACAAACAGGTATGGAAATCCAAACTTCTCTCCCTCAAAACGCTGCAGATGTCAGGACAGAGGGATTGAGATTAATAAAATAGTAAGGTTGATGAGGGTCAAGCTGTGGATGTGGTGTATATGGACTTCAGTAAGGCATTTGATAAGGTTCCCCATGGAAGGCTCATTCAGAAGGTCAGGAGGAATGGGATACAGGGGAACTTAGCTGCTTGGATACAGAATTGGCTGGCCAACAGAAGACAGCGAGTGGTAGTAGAAGGAAAATATTCTGCCTGGAAGTCAGTGGTGAGTGGGGTTCCACAGGGCTCTGTCCTTGGGCCTCTACTGTTTGTAATTTTTATTAATGACTTGGACGAGGGAATTGAAGGATGGGTCAGCAAGTTTGCAGACGACACAAAGGTCGGAGGTGTCGTTGACAGTGTAGAGGGCTGTTGTAGGCTGCAGCGGGACATTGACAGGATGCAGAGATGGGCTGAGAGGTGGCAGATGGAGTTCAACCTGGATAAATGCGAGGTGATGCATTTTGGAAGGTCGAATTTGAAAACTGAGTACAGGATTAAGGATAGGATTCTTGGCAGCGTGGAGGAACAGAGGGATCTTGGTGTGCAGATACATAGATCCCTTAAAATGGCCACCCAAGTGGACAGGGTTGTTAAGAAAGCATATGGTGTTTTGGCTTTCATTAACAGGGGGATTGAGTTTAAGAGTCGTGAGATCTTGTTGCAGCTCTATAAAACTTTGGTTAGACCGCACTTGGAATACTGCGTCCAGTTCTGGGCGCCCTATTATAGGAAAGATGTGGATGCTTTGGAGAGGGTTCAGAGGAGGTTTACCAGGATGCTGCCTGGACTGGAGGGCTTATCTTATGAAGAGAGGTTGACTGAGCTCGGTCTCTTTTCATTGGAGAAAAGGAGGAGGAGAGGGGACCTAATTGAGGTATACAAGATAATGAGAGGCATAGATAGAGTCGATAGCCAGAGACTATTTCCCAGGGCAGAAATGGCTAGCACGAGGGGTCATAGTTTTAAGCTGGTTGGTGGAAAGTATAGAGGGGATGTCAGAGGCAGGTTCTTTACGCAGAGAGTTGTGAGAGCATGGAATGCGTTGCCGGCAGCAGTTGTGGAAGCAAGGTCATTGGGGTCATTTAAGAGACTGCTGGACATGCATATGGTCACAGAAATTTGAGGGTGCATCCATGAGGATCAATGGTCGGCACAACATTGTGGGCTGAAGGGCCTGTTCTGTGCTGTACTGTTCTATGTTCTATGTTCTATGTTCTAAAATATTCCAGGAGCAAGGAATATCGAGTGCCAGAAGGTAGATAACATCCAGTTTGGGATGACACCTTCCAAGTCTGTCCGCTGTTCACTGAGATCATGGTCTACCAGACCCCCAAACCTTCCAAATTCCAGTGAATTTGCTCAGCAGAACCTCACCTGACAGGTCCACAGTCCCCATGTCTGGCTGATCGACTCTAATAGCATCGTCTGGCCTAGCAATCAGAGTACCCCACGCTTGCAAGCCCAGTGCTAAATGCATGCTGTTAGACGCATTCCCACAGCTGGGCAATGGTTACTGAACAATACCGAGTGTGCTGACAGCCATTTTGAGATGTTGTAAAATAGCTGGAAGAGATACAGAATCATACACGTGGACTTGCTACCCGCAGTCAAAAGGGATGTGTCCGTGCCTTGTGTCACTTTTGAGTTCCTTGAGAGTTTGAGGGGTCTAGCACTCCCATCTCTCACATTTAAGGGAAGATCTCATTTCATTGGCAGCAGTTCACCAGAAGGATCCCTGGTGTGGAAGGACTGCCTCATGAGCAAAGGGCAAACAGGTTGGGACTCTATTCCCTGGGTCTTAGAAGAGGGAGAGGTGAAACATACAGGATTCTTCAGGGGTTTGACAGGGAACATGCTGAGAATCTAGGGACCAGAGGGCATTGTCCCAGAAAGGTGCCAATTTAAGACTGAGATGAGAAGAAATTTCTTCAAAAAGGTTGTGAGACTTTGGACCTCCTTGCCATAGAGAGCTGTGGGGGCAGAGTCCTTGTGTATGTTTAAGACTGAGAGAGATAGATTCTCGATCAGTCGTGAAATCAAGGGGGTTATGGGGAAAGGGCAGGAGAGTGGGCATGAGCACCAATATCAAATCAGCCATGATTCTATTGAACGGTGGAGCAGGCTCGAGGGGCCGAATGGCTTGCTCCTGTTCCCATTTCCTATAGCCTTATAATTCCCTATTGCTTGTCAGCATCCTTGTCTCCCAGAGAATAAACTGAAATCGGGCGTTCTAGCATTTGAAACAAAAATGGAAACTGCTGGAAAAGCTCAGCACGTCTGGCAGCATTTACGGAGAGAAAGCAGAGTTACCGTTCTGAGTCCAGTGGCCCTTCCTCAGAAGTGATTGTAGCTAGGAAATGGTTGGTGTATACGCTGAAGCTGGGGTGGGAGGAGGATAGGTAGAGATGGTACCCAGAGTGAGAGAGAACAGCAAGAGGGCAAAGTCAGAAATCACACAACACCAGGTTATAGTCCAACAGGTTTATGTGAAATCACAAGCTTTTGAAGCACTGCCCCTTTGACAGGTGAAGTGGTCATGAGGGCAGATGAGCGACTGGGTATGGGTCAGCCCTGGGGGAATGAGTAGATGCTCATGGGGATTGTTAGTGGCTGATAGTGGGTTAGTTGTGGTAACAGCCCTTGTGAGGACAAGGGCTGGTGTGTGTGTGTGTGTGTGTGTGTGTGTGTATGTGTGTATGTGTGAGAGAGAGTGTATGTTTGTGTTTGTGTGTGTGTGTGTGTGTGTGTGTGTGAGAGAGAGAGAGAGTGTGTTTGTGTTTGTGTTTGTGTGTGTGTGTGTGTGTGTGTGTTTGTGTGTGTGTGTTTGTGTGTGTGTGTGTGAGAGAGAGAGAGTGTGTTTGTGTTTGTGTGTGTGTGTGTGTGAGAGAGAGAGTGTGTTTGTGTTTGTGTGTGTGTGTGTGTTTGTGTGTGTGTGTGTGTGTGTGTTTGCATGTGTGTATGTACCTGTTTCCCTCTCTCTCCCTCCCACCCCCAGCGTGTACCTATCCCTGTCTCTCTGTCTTTGTCTCTCCCCGGATGTACCTAACCCTCTCTCTCTCTGCCTCCCTGGGTCTCGGTCTCTGTCTCTCTCTGTGAGAGTTTCTCTGAAAGTTGATGTGGTTTTTGTGTAGCTCTGTGTAACTTGTGTTCCCTCTAACCGTCTGTCCCTCAGGTGCTGAAGGACCTCCCCCGTATTGAGGGCCGCCCGGGAAGCTCCCTCTCACCCCTGGACTTTGACGAGCTGGAGAGGGAACTACGGACCAAACACATGGAAGAGATCACCCCTGAGGATGTCATGTCAGCTGCAATGTATCCCAAAGTCTTCGATGAGTTCAAGGATTTCACTGCTCAGTTTGGACCCGTCGAGTGCCTCAACACTCGCCTCTTCCTGGAGGGACCCAAAATCGCCGAGGTGTTCCAGGTGAGGGATCGGAGACAACAGAATCAACAGCCCCCAGGCCGTTCAGCCCACATGGATCCAACCCAGGCACAGCTGTCTACCTCTCCATTTCCTCATTCAGTCACGGGATGTGGCCAGTATTTTACTTACTCAGAGGGCAGAATTCCCAACTGGATTTAGAGTCATACAGCACAGAAACAGCCCCTCTGGCCATCTCGTCCACGCCGACTGGATATACTAAATAAATCTAGTCCCATTTGCCAGCACTTGGCCCGTGTCCCTCCAAACCCTTCTTATCCATGTCCCCATCCACATGCTGAATGTTGTCATTGCACCAGCCTCCACTTCGTCTGGCAGCTCCATCCATACGCGCACCACACTCTCTGTGTAAAAAAGTTATCTCTCAGGTTTCTTTTCCCCTCTCACCACAATTCCCAGGACATTGCTATCGCTCAGGGATTTAGGGACTGCAGTGACAGCTCCTGTAAAAAGGTGAAACATCAATTTTAGAGCACAGTACTGGAGGAGAATGTGACAGAGCAAACTCAGAGCAACTCGGTTGAAATGAGCTGTTTTACTTGTAAGTAAGTAAAAGCTCCCTATAGAGGGAGCTTTACTCTGTATCTAACCCTGTGCTGTCCCTGTCCTGGCAGTGTTTGATGGGGGGCAGTGTAGAGAGAGCTTTAGTCTGTATCTGACCCCGTGCTGAGGGTGAGGTGACGTGGGGAATATTGACCTGTGCACTAGAACGAGGGATGCAAGATCAAAGTCCCTTTGGGCATATGATAATCACCGATCGCTGACAAAGACAGTATAATGAGAGCAATTGGAGGAGAAGAAATTGAATATTCATGAAGCACATCATTAAAGCTGAGATTTTGATTTCATTAGCAAGAACAGTCTGGGACAGTAATTGACGCTAGTTAGAGTGAGTGATATGTTTATTTAGAAAGTGCTTTCATGTCTTATCCAGTTCAGAATAAAGTCATCATTCTCCATTGCTCTGGACTCTCGCTCAGGTGAAGTGGGCGTTGTGTTCAATGCCCATAGTTGCCCCTTGAGAAGGTGGTACTTAGATTCATTGGGTCATAGAGTTGTTCAGCACAGAAACTGACCGTTTGGCCCAACTCGTCCATGCCGAACAGTTATCCCAAGAAAATCTAGTCCCATTTGCCAGCATTTGGCCCATATCCCTCTCAATCCTTCCTATCCATGTCCCCACCCAGATGCCTTTTAAATGTTGTAACTGTACCAGCCCCCACCACTTCCTCTGGCAGCTCGTTCCATACACACCGCCACCCTCTGTGTGAAAAGGTTACCCCTCAGGTCCCCTTTAAATCTTTTCCCTCTCACTTCAAACCTATGCCCCTCTAGTTTTGGAGTCCCCTCACCCTAGGAAAAATGACCTTGGCTATTCACCCTATCCAAGCCCGTCATGATGTTATAAATCTCTATAAGGTCATCCCTCAGCCTCCACAGCTGCAGGGAAAATAGCCCCAACCTGCTCAGCCTTTCCCTGTAGCTCAAACCTCCAACCCTGGCAACATCCTTTTGAATCTTTTCTGAGCCATTTCAAGTTTCACAACATCCTTCCTATGGCAGTGAGAGTGTAAGTGAACGCAGTATTCCAAAACTGGCCTAACCAATGCCCTGTACAGCTGCAACATGACCCTCCCAACTCCGATACTCAATGCACTGACCAATAAAGGCAAGCGTACCAAATGCCTTCCTCACCGCCCTGTCTACCTGCGACTCCACTTTCAAGGAACTGTGTACCTGCACTCCAAGGTCTCTGTTCAGCAACACTCCCCAGGACCTTACAATTCAGAGTATAAGTCCTGCCCTGACTTGCGTTTCTAAGATGCAGCACCTCACATTTATCTAAATTAAACTCCATCTGCCACTCCTCGGCCCATTGGCCCATCTGATCAAAATTTCTGAGGTAACCTCCTTCACTGTCCATTACATCTCCAATTTTGGTGACATCTGCAAACTTACTAACCATACCTCCTGTGTTGACATCTAAATCGTTTGTATAAATGACAAAACGCAGTGGACCCAGCAGCAATCCCTGTGGCACACCACTGATCACAGGCCTCCAGTCTGAAAAACAACCCTCCACCACCACCCTCTGTCTCCTACCTTCAAGCCAGTTCTGCATCCAAATGGCTGGTTCTCCCAGTGATCTAACCTCGCTAACCAGTCTACCATGTGGAACCTTGTCACACACCTTACTGAAGTCCACATAGATCACATCCACCACTCTGCCTTTATCAATCCTCTTCGTTACTGCTTCAAAAAACTCAAACAAGTTAGTGAGACAAGTTAGTTTCCCATGCACAAAACCATATTGATGATCCCTGATCAGTCTTTGCCTTTCCAAATACATGTAAATCCTGTCCCTAAGGATTCCCTCCAATAACCTGCCCACCACTGATGTCAGGCTCACTGTTCTATAGTTCCCTGGCTTTTCCTTACCACCTTAATTAAATAGTGGCATCACATTAGCCACCTCCAGCCTTTCAGCACCTCACCTGTGGCTATCGATGATACCAGTATCTCAGTGAGGGGCCCAGTAATCTCTTCCCTAGTTTCCCACAGAGTTCTAGGGTACACCTGATCAGGTCCCAGGGATTTATCCACCTTTATGCATTTTAACACATCCAGCACCTCCACCTCTGTAATATGGAAATTTTTAAGATGTTGTTATTTATTTCTCTAGCTTCCATATCCTTCTCCTCAGTAAATACTGATGCAAAATACTCATTTAGTATCTCACCCATCTCCTGCAGTTCAGCATCTAGGTGTCCTTGCTGATCTCTATTCTCTTCCCTCATAACCCTTATCACTGCAACCCTTGTGCTATACGTAGATTCACAATGCCCTCAGGGAAGAAATTCCAGGATTCTGACCCAGCGACACTGGAGGAACTACTGATATATTTCCAGGTCGGGATGGGGAGTGGCTCAGAGGGGAACTTGCAGTGGGTGATGCTGGCTATTTCATCACCCTCCTGACTTGTGCCTTGTAGATAGTGGACAGGTTTCGGGAATTCCGGATGTCAGCTAATCACTGCAGGATTCCCAGCCTCTGACCTGCTCTTGTCACCCCTGTGTTTATGTGGTCAGTCTGGTTGAGTTTCTGACCTGTGTAGATGTTGCTGGTGGAGGATTCATTGATGGTAACATCACTGAATGTCGAGGGGTGGTGGTGAGATTGTCTCTGATTGGAGATGGTCATTGCTTGGCATTTGTGTGGCATGAATGTTATTTGCCACAAATCTTAAACAATAAACAGAGTTTATCAGTGTCAATAATTCAAAGTACAGAGATAGTTTCTCTCTGCTGACACTATTTCTGCTGTTTGGAGACTCTAGGTTTCAGCGGATGGTCTGTCTAAAGTGGATGTATTGTGCACTGCCAGCCCCCATCACATCAAAGATATGGATTAGGGGGCAGGAGTAGGTTATTTGATGACTACAGCATTGGAGACACAGAGTAAAGCTTCCTCTACCCTGTCCCCCATCAAACACTGCCCTGGACAGGGACAGCAGGGGGTTAGATACAGAGTAAAGCTCCCTCTGTACTGTCCCCCATCAAACACTCCCCAGGACAGGGACAGCAGGGGGTTAGATACAGAGTAAAGCTCTCTCTACACTGTCCCCTGTCAAACACTCCCAGGATAGGGACAGCACAGGGTTAGATGCAGAGTGAAGCTCCCTCTATACGTCCCCCTGTCAAACACTCCCAGAACAGGGACAGTAGGGGGTTAGATACAGAGTAAAGCTCTCTCTATACTGTCCCCATCAAACACTCCCCAGGGACAGGGACTGCATGGGGTTGGATACAGAGTAAAGCTACGTCTACACTCTCCCCAACAAACGCGCCCAGGACAGGGACAGCATGGGGTTAGATACAGAGTAAAGCTCTCTCTACACTGTCCCCCCATCAAACACTCCCCAGGGACAGGAACAGCACGGGGTTAGATACAGAGTAAAGCTGCCTCTCACACACTCTGTGAGCTGACAGCATGTACACTACTGCAACACGTGACAACATGTCTTGAGAAAGTGGGAATGTTGTAACTTTTAGGGTTTTTTTGATACGGGAACTGTATCCGGATTTTCCTGCCAAATCCGCCTGCACTGTCCAGCCTCCCGGAAAATGAGTTCCGATTCCAGAACTGCCTGCTTTAATCTCTGAAGAGCTCATTCCAACCGAGTTGCTCTGAGTTTGCTCTGTCACGTTCTCCTCCAGCACTGTGCGTGTGCGCGCACGCACACACACACACACACACACACACACACACACACACACACACTCCCTCACACACATGTACACATGCATACACACTCACACATACTCAATCACACTTTCTCTACTACACACACACACAACACTCACACACACACGTACACATGCACACACACTCTCTCACACACTGTCTCTCACACATACTCACAAATTCTCTCCTACAAATGTGCACACACTCTCACACACACACACACACACAAACTCATTCAAGACACTCACTCACACACCCACATACACACACTGTCTCTCACACGCACGGACTCACTCACACATACATTCTCTTCTACACACGCACACATACACACTCTCTCTCATACACATACACACTGACGCATATTCACACACACTCACTCGCACACACTCACACACCCACACAACTTTCTCTCACATACATACACTCACTCACACAAACTCTCCTACACACTTGTGCACACACAAACACAGCCATCAATGAGGTACCCAACAGTGACCTCCTTGTATGTTAAGGGGGCTCTGGGCATCTATGACAAGGCCTTATATTTATTCCCTGTCCCTAATTAACACTTGGACTTTGCCTCTCGCTCAGCCATTACTGAGCTGACCGTGTCCCTGTGGGGCTGGAGTTATGTGTAGGCCCGGACCAGGCCTGGTGAACCAAATGGGGTTTTCCTGTTTTTCAAACAGTCAGTTGTAATTTCACCAGCACTGATGCCAGA
This sequence comes from Stegostoma tigrinum, assembly GCF_030684315.1. Lineage (NCBI taxonomy): Eukaryota > Metazoa > Chordata > Chondrichthyes > Orectolobiformes > Stegostomatidae > Stegostoma > Stegostoma tigrinum. Next base: position 12,927,222 of record NC_081395.1, on the reverse strand, counting down.
TTGTTTGTCTGATTCGAAACGCAGGGTGATATTTGGACAGGCTTCCCCTGAAGGGTTGGTCAAGGCCTCTGGAAGGCCTGGGGCTGCCATTAAAAAATGAGTCCTCAGTGTAAGGGTCGCATGAGATTTTCCTCTGAGCCACCCACCACCCTGACTTGGAATGATATCGCCCATTAGGCCTACTCTGCTATTAGGCTGGATTGTGGCTGACCCACTGTCTGAAAGCATGAAAATAGCATTGGACCATGTGTAGAGACCCCTATGCTGCTGGCATCGTGTCCCTTCGCTATCCCCACATCCTTTGAACTCTTTAATATGTAGAAATCTGGCGATCTCTGCCTTGAACAGACTTAATGACTGAGCCTCCACATCAAGTCCTTAGAATTCCAAATATTCACACAATACCACCACCCCCACCACCTAGCCCAAGTCTCGAGTGAAGAAATTCCTCCACCTCTCAGTCCAAAACAGCCTAGATCTTAAGAAATACGAACAGGAGTAGGCCGTTCGGCCCCTCAAGACTGCTCCCCCATTCAGTAGGATCGTGGCTGATCCGACATTCCCCACATCCACTCTCCTGCCCTTTCCCCGTGACCCTTGATTCCCCGATTGATCAAGAATCTCTCTAACTCAGCCTTAAACATACACAAGAATCTACCTCCACAGATCCCTGTGGCAAGGAATTCCAAAGACTCACAACCCTCTGAGAGAAGAAATTCTTCCTCATGTCAGTCTTACACTGGAGCCCCTTTATTCTGAGGCTGTGCCCTCTGGTCCTAGACACTCCCACCCTGTCAGGATTTTAAGCCCGTTAGGAATCCTGGCCCTCACTGTAAGACTGTATCCCTGCCCCGAGCCCCAGCACAGCCTGCAACCATTGCATTCACTTTCGGTGAGACCTGTTAAGGATTTTGTCCCTGAAGTCCAGTTAGAGCAAGGCAGCTTTCCTCCTGTGCCTCAACCTGTCTTGGTAATGAAGGGCCACAGAGTAGTGATCCATCTGTGCCCATCAGGGTCGCGAGATCTTTCCACGCACCCAACTGAAGGGAGGCTGGCGCAGAACACTCACTCTGATGGGGGGGGTGAGGCAGATTCTTTAACCGAGCGGGGAGGGGGCAGCAAGATGGCACAACAGTCCAAAGATGTGCAGCTCAGTGGATTGGCCATGCTTAGATTGCCCATGGAGTTCAAGGATGTGTAGGTGGGTTACAGGGAAAGGGTAATGGATCTGAGGGGGTGGGGGGGCGGTCAGTGTGGACTTGTTGGCCCGAAGGGCCTGTTTCCACACTGTAGGGATTCTGTGATAAAACAAGAGACAACTAGATTCCAGAAAATGGGAGTGAGGGGTTTGGAGGCCCATGGCTCCCCAACTCCAAAATATTTTCCTCATTTGTTATCTCCTGTCTGCTGTACCATTTCAGAGGGCAGTTAAAAACTGAACGCCTTGCACTGGGTTAACAGCTAGGCCAGACCAGGCCAAAGGAAGGAAGATTTCCTTTCCTAACAGGACGTCCATGAGCCCCTGTGTGTGTGTGTGTGTGTGTGTGTGTGTGTGTGTGTGTGTGTGTGTGTGTGTGTGTGTGTGTGGGTGGGGGGAGGGGGTGGCGTTGCGGGCTGTGGGGTTTCGTTACGACAATCAATCGAAGTTCACATTCCCTAGTTCCCGAGATCAGCTTGAGACCCCCACGGCTATCCATTGGATTTAAATCCCTGGTGATTTGAACCCACGTCCGCAGAGAATGACCTGGGGACCTCAGGGCTGCAGGACCAGTGACACTGCCAGAAATTGCACACAGATCACAGTTCTCACAGACAGGAACGAAGGGAGAAAGGGAACAGATGTCGGTGCAAAGAGGCAGAATTTATAAAATTCATTTGTGGGGCATGGCCCTCACCTTCTGGGACCAGCATTTATTGCCCTGTCCCTAGTTGCCCCTTGAAAAGGTAGAGGGTGAGCTGCCTTCTTGAACTGCTACAGTCCAATGTGCTGTCTCTTAGACCCACTATGCGCTTAGGGATGGAATTAACCTGGAATTAACAATCTAACGATGACCATGAATCCACGGCCGATTGTCAGAAAAACCCATCTGGTTCACTGACATCCTCTAGGGATGGAAACTGCCATCCTTACCTGGTCTGGCCTACATGTGACTCCAGACCCACAGCAATGCCAGTGACTCCTAACTGCCCTCTGGGCAATTAGGGATGGGGCAATAAATGCTGCCTGGGCAGTGATGCCCTCATCCTGTGAATGATTTTTTTTAAAGTTTCAAGGATTTTGACCCACGGACATTGAAAGGTCCAAATGTTAAGTCGATCAAATGTTAAGCCAGTTTGTGATGTACATATGGCACTTTTCCTGATAATATTCACAGAATGTAACTGCCTCCTCCCCTCAGCTCCCCTCTCCCTGCAGTCTTTCTTTTCAAGTGCTCTCACTACGTAATTAAACAATGCCCTTCACATATATGTCTGAACAGCAGAATTGACACCATCATGAACAGAAAAGAGCAGAACTAATATAGACAGCCAACAGCTTCTCCCCTGGTTAGGGGGGTCTAAAACGAGGGGGCATAGGTTTAAAGTGAGAGGGGAGAGAGAGCGACAAAGAGGGGAAATGGTTTTCACTCACGGGGGGTGGTGAGTGTCTGGAATGAGCTGCCAGAAGTAATGGTGGAGGCGAATACAGGTTTGTCATTTGACAAACGTTTGGACAGGTACATGGATGGGATAGATGTGGATGGATATAGACCAAGCGCAGGCGCATGGGCCTAGTTTAATTGTGAAACCTGGGCAGCATGGACAAGTTGGGCCGAAGGGGCTGCTTCCATGCTTAGACCTCTAGAACCCTTAATAAGGAGGGGACACAGATTGAGATTGAGGACCCAAAGAGAACAGAGACCGAATCAACGCAAAGTAGATAGAGAGTGATTTCCAATACAGGAGCCAACAAGTCCCAGCTATCAGAGCACAGGTCCCTTTCACTCGGGGAAAGTGCAGGGTGATCACAGCAGGTTGTTTGATGTGATCTCTTTGCAGGTGGAACTGGAGAGAGGGAAGACCCTCCACATTAAAGCTCTTGCGCTGGGAGACCTCAATGTGGCCGGGCAGAGGGAAGTGTTCTTCGAGATGAATGGTCAGCTTCGCTCGGTGCTGGTCAAGGACACTCAGGCCATGAAGGTAAGAGGGCAGTGCGGGAGAGAGGCTCCAGTATGGTCATCTGAGTACAGATGCTGCTCCAATCTAAACCGAAGGGTGGAAGAACATTGATATTTTCCCAGTCGGGATGGGGAGTGGCTGTACCTGCTGCCCCTTGTCCTTCTGGATGGAAGTGGTGGTATGTTTGGAAGGTGCTGTCTGAGAAAGTGGGATGTTTGTGGATGTGGGGCCTGCTTTTTCCTGGATGGTTTTGAGCTTCTTGAGTGTTGTTGGGGCTGCCCCCATCCAGGGCACATGTGGAGTATTCCATCACTCTCCTGACTTGTGCCTTGGAGATAGTGGGACGGGCTTTGGGGGGAGTCAGGAGGTGAGTTACTCGCTGCAGGATTCCCAGCCTCTGACCTGCTCCTGTAGCCACTGTGTTTATATGGTGAGTCTAGTTGAGTTTCTGGTCAATAGTAACCCCCAGGATGCTGATGGTGGGGCTTACCCTGCAGCTGCTAAGACGGATCCAGGAATGAAGCTGATGGGATTGCTGAACAGTGAACCAAACGATCCCAATTAAATCTGATTTGAGTTCGGTGACAGGTGAATTTTTGGTGAAGCAAAGATTTTCGGCAATATGGGCCAAAGACAGATATATGGACATGTACACAAATTAAATAGGGACCTACAGAGGTTACACAGGCAGGAAGAGGGTGCGGGAATGGCAGGGGTTACACAGGCAGGGAGGGGTTGTGGGAATGGCAGGGGTTACACAGGCAGGGAGGGGGTGTCGGAATGGCAGGGGTTACACAGGCAGGGAGGGGGGTGTGGGATGGGCAGGGGTTACACAGGCAGGGAGGGGGTGTGGGAATGGCAGGGGTTACACAGGCAGGGAGGGGGTGTGGGACTGGCAGGGGTTACATAGGCAGGGAGGGGGTGTGGGAGTGACAGAGGTTACACAGGCAGGGAGGGGGGTGTGGGACTGGCAGGGGTTACACAGGCAGGGAGGGGGTGTTGGACTGGCAGGGGTTACACAGGCAGGGAGGGGGTGTGGGACTGGCAGGGGTTACACAGGCAGGAAGAGGGTGTGGGACTGGCAGGGGTTACACAGGCAGGGAGGGGGTGTGGGAATGGCAGGGGTTACGCAGGCAGGGAGGGGGTGTAGGACTGGCAGGGGTTACACAGGCAGGGAGGGGGTGTGGGAATGGCAGGGGTTACACAGGCAGCGAGCGGGGTGTGGGACTGGCAGGGGTTACACAGGCAGGGAGGGGGTGTGGGAATGGCAAGGGTTACGCAGGCAGGGAGGGGGTGTGGGAATGGCAGGGGTTACGCAGGCAGGGAGGGGGTGTGGGACTGGCAGGGGTTACACAGGCAGGGAGGGGGTGTGGGAATGGCAGGGGTTACACAGGCAGGGAGCGGGGTGTGGGACTGGCAGGGGTTACACAGGCAGGGAGGGGGTGTGGGAATGGCAGGGGTTACGCAGGCAGGGAGGGGGTGTGGGACTGGCAGGGGTTACACAGGCAGGGAGGGGGTGTGGGAATGGCAGGGGTTACACAGGCAGGGAGGCGGTGCCAGGACTACAGGAGGCTCTGTTGCACAGCCTGTTGGCTGCCAGGCAGAGCTGCACTACGCTGTGTGTAACCCAGCTCAGAGAAGTACCGTCCCAGTGAGAGGCAACTGGCCATGAAGGATTCTGCTGTGCTGGTGTGGTTTCAGTATGTCACACGGGCTGCAGCACGGTGAATGGGGAGGTCTGAGGGCTCAGAGCGGTTTCACAACTCAGAAACGAGGCAAAACCCACTCTAGCTGTGCTGTCCATTCATCAGCGCAGTCAGCACTGTGCTTGTAATACACTGCCCTCTGGTGCCCTGCAAAGGAACAGGCCCTGCAGTCTGCATAGGGCATCTTCACTGACTTCTGTTCAACGGCTTTCAATGTATTGTGTCCAGATGGGGCAATGTGAGAGACATAAAGCAAACATTAACACCGTCCACATCACAGTGGGTCAGTGCTGAGGGAGCGCTGCACTGTCGGAGGGTCAGTTTGAGGGAGCGGGCACTGTCGGAGGGTCAGTGCTGAGGGAGCGGGCACTGTCGGAGGGTCAGTGCTGAGGGAATGGGCACTGTCGGAGGATCAGTGCTGAGGGAATGGGCACTGTCGGAGGGTCAGTGCTGAGGGAGCGAGCACTGTCAGAGGGTCAGTGCTGAGGGAATGGGCACTATCAGAGGGTCAGTGCTGAGGGAGCGGGCACTGTCGGAGGGTCAGTGCTGAGTGAGCGGGCACTGTCGGAGGGTCAGTGCTGAGGGAGCGGGCACTGTCGGAGGGTCAGTGCTGAGGGAGCAGGCACTGTTTGATGCCTGAAGCTGAACTGGATTGGTTAAGAGTATATTCACTGGGGATTTTGGATTCTCTCACTGATTAAACAGGGTAAATACAGGAAGGATGTTCTAGTTTGGGTTTTGAAGAATGGACAATATGTAACCCGACCAGGTGTAGGCCTTTCTGCCCATTGAACCTACCCTGCCATATCTCCGGGATTGTAGCTGACCTGCCCCAGGCCTCAGCTCTGCGCCTCACGCCCCGTAACACTCCAACAAATTCAACTGCCAGCTTCTGCAGTACTTTGTTGTTTTGCTTCCGCGGTGTTCTGGTGCGGAGAATTAAAGCGTACAATATTGTGAAGGGGTTGGATAGGGTCGACACTGGGATATTGGTCCCCAACCCCACCATAGTCAGGGAATCTGGGACACGGACGGCACTGTCTCGAGATAAAGCCCTGAGGAGAACAGGCTTCAATGAAAGGGATTGGAGGGCTCTCTCCCCAGACTGTTGTGGAGTCTCCACCATTAAGTGTATTGAAGGCTGGGCCGAGAAAGATATTTCATCTCTCGATGGACACAGGCAGTGGGAAAGTGAATTATTTTTTATGGGTGTTGTTGGCCCAGCATTAATTGCCCATCCCTAATTGCCCTGAAAGAAAGCGGGAGTTGAATTGGGACCACATTCAGATCAGCCGTGAGCTTATGGAATGATGGGACAGGGTCGAGGGGCAGAATGGCCTTAATGTGCTCCTAATCTGGGTCTTCTTAATGATGTCTGTGGATGCCTATTAAACTGGGGCACAGAGATGACGGGGTGTCCCGGCACTATCTGACCATTCTCTTTCTGGTTTCTCTCTCCATCTCTCTCCTTTCCTCCTTTTCTGTCTCTCTCCCTCCCTCAACCTCTTATCTCTCTTACTGTCCCTCACACCTTGTCCCTCCCTCTCCTTTTCCTGTTCTCTCTCTCCCTCTCCATCTTTCTTGATGTCCCACTCTTTCCCTTCTCTGTCTCTCCCATCTCTCTTCCTCTCTTGGTGTCTTTCTCACCCTTTCATCCCCTCTTCTAATTCCTCTCAATCTCTCTCTGTCCCTCTCCATCTCCCACTCTCTCTCTCCAATCCTCTCTCCCTCCCTTTCTCTCTCTGACCCTCTTGATCTCTCACTCCTTCTCTTCCTCTCTCTCCATCCCCTTCCTCGTCCCGTCCCTCTCTCTATCCATCCCTCCCTTTTTCTGTCTGCACCTCTCAATCTTTCTGTCTTTCTCTCTCTGTTCTTCCCTCTCCCTCCCTCTTACTCCATTCTTCTCGCTCTCTCTCCATCCCTTTCTCCTTCCCTCTCCATCATCCCTTTCTCCGTCCCTCTCTCCCTCTGTCTCCATCCCCCTCCCTCTCTCTCCATCCCTCCCTCTCCTGCCTCGCAGGAGATGCACTTCCACCCAAAGGCACTGAAGGATGTGAAGGGTCAGATCGGGGCCCCCATGCCAGGGAAGGTGCTGGATATTAAGGTGAAGGAGGGCAGCCGCATTGAGAAGGGGAAACAGCTATGTGTGCTCAGTGCCATGAAGATGGAGACGGTGGTGAACTCCCCAATGTCAGGCACTGTCAAGAAAATCTACGTCACCCGCGACATGCACCTCGAGGGCGATGACCTCATCCTGGAAATCGAGTAGGACCTAACCCCTGCTGTGACCCCTGCCCGCCCTGACCCCTGCCTACATCATACCCCCAACCGCACAACTTGCCCCCCCCATACACTTCCTCCCACTCAGCCCTCTAACTGTCCCACTGTTCCCTGCCAACTCCTGTGTTAAGTCCATGAACAGGCCTACACTGAGTCCGTCAAACAGGCTGATTCGCAACAAGCAATGGATCACTTGCCCTCAGTTCCAAACTACAGCATCACAGGGTATTGGAACTGATCCCACTTGCCCCCATGTGAAGGCGTATATGGGAATCACCATTCCCATTTCTGGCATTTTCGTACAGTCCTCGTGCCCTTCCCTAAGGCTCACACTCATGTACAGACCCTGAAGCACTCTGCAAAGTGTCAGCAGTCAACGTGATTTCTTGTCTATTTGTTCGTGGGGCATGGGTGTCGCTGGCTGGGCCCAGCATTGATTGCCCATTCCTAGGTGCCCCTTAAGAAGGTGGTAGGGAGCTGCCTTCTTGAACCGCTGCAGTCCGTGTGCTGTGGGTTGACCCACAATGCCCCTTAGGGAGGGAATTCCAGGATTCTGACCCAGCAACACTGAAGGAACGGCCGATATATTTCCCAGTCGGGATGGGGAGTGGCTCGGAGGGGAGCTTGCAGGGGGTGGCGTTCCCATGTACCCTCTGCCCCTTGTCCTTCTGGATGGAAGTGGTGGTGGGTTTGGAAGGTGCTGTCTAAGGAGCCTCGGTGAGTTGCTGCAGGGCGTCTTGTAGATGGTACACACTGCTGCGACTGAGCGTCGGTGGGTGCAGGGAGTGGGATGTTTGTGGATGTGGGGCCCAATCAAAGCGGGGGCTACTTTGTCTTGATTAATATTGTACTGACTGGCACTTTGGAGCCCAACTGGTTGATTTCGAAGATTAAACACAAACTGGTGCCATACAGTGGCCCTCCCCCAACCCCCTGCCCCAACACCCTGTGAACAGGGGAACCGTACGTATTGGTTAGACACGGAATGCAGACTCCGTTCAGGACGGTCCTCACTCCCACAGTCCACACTAACCCCAGCGCAGAGTGAGCAGGCCACTCTCTATGGGCGGGACCTGATTTGGCCTTTGTGCTGATGGTTCGAATCTAAACAGGGTCCAAACTCTCTGATGAAGGGTCTAGGCCCAAAACGTCAGCTTTTGTGCTCCTGAGATGCTGCTTGGCCTGCTGTGTTCATTCAGCTTCACACTTTGTTATCTCAGATTCTCCAGCATCTGCAGTTCCCATTATCTCTAGGGTCCAAACTCAGCCACATCCCACCCAGGGCAGGGACGGAGTTGTGGGGGCGGGGAGGGAGGGAGCCATGTGCTGGGCAATTAGCTCCGATCCAGGTCGGCGAAGCACAGGTACGCCAAGAAAGTGCCGGAAGCCCCTGGCAATTCCTCTGCTGCTCGGGGTGAGGTCCCTTTAAGTGTGAGGGCAAAGGTGGTGGTTGGGGACGGGGAATTGGTTTGGAGTGGGTGTGAAAAACCCAAAGACCTTACCCCCAACCCTAAACGCTGCTCATCACCCTGACCCACACCCCTCACAGGATCAGACAGCAGACGGTGGGATCTGTTCGGGGGAATCCAGTGATCACCAGTCCTTGTGTCAGCTCCTTATCAGCCTGATCACTGACTGTCCATTCTGTACAGACCTCATTGACAGTAATATCCCCATCGCACCCATTGGTATTGGCGCAGAGAGAGAGAGAGATGGCGTGGTTCTTACCGGTGTCGACCATCCCAGATCGCCCAGATACCCCTCTTCCCCTTTTGTATACTCCGCTCAAGGTGACATTAGGTGGATGCTGGTCACTCTGGGAGTGGCTGGTCACTCTCTAGATGGACAGTGGTCACTCTGGGAGTGGCTGGAGTAGTTAGGGGTGTTGGGGATTGGCAAGAGGAGGTGGTTGGGGTAGGAAAGGAGCACCAGGGAACAAAAGTCTTTACTGTCTCCTGAACATTGACCAGTCTCCCCCTCCCCCTGTCCATTCCCAACTCCAAACCCTCCCCCCTCCCCTGGAGACCACGAGGGACAACCCCCAGTACATTTGAGGAACCCTCTGCCCCTTCCCTTCCCTTCCCATGATCCTGAAGGAAGCTGGAACGGTTCTGTCCAGCCACAGTTCTGAAACCTCCACCGGGAATTCTGTGAGAGCGCGAGGAGATGAGCGGCTAATCTCAGTGGAAATTCCTCCTTCTCCCAGGGCAGCAACTCACACACTGCCACCAAATGATTGGGTCAGTCCTGTGGACTTTGGGTGGTGCAATCTGATGTCTCCTCATTCATCTCCCACTCACCCACCCATGGATCAGGAGAGGGAAGGAGGGAATTCTCCGAAGTGGATGGGATGAAGAGCCTGCAGGACAGGGCAGCATGGATTTGGAAAATGACCGGCACCGGGACAGTGCCTCACGGCCCTGTGTGACGGTTACGTCAATGCCCGTGGGTACCTTCTCCCCGCGCCCCCGCTGACTGAGCCCTCCCAATGTCTGCAGGGACACCCTGGTGCCACCTGTATTTCAGGCTCAACCACATTGCACACTGGGAAATAAACAGAAACCAAGAATGTATCATAAAATCTGTGTCAAGTTTAACAATAAAGCAAGTTCTAATAAAGCAACGTGTCCCAGAAAAGAACAGAATGGCGGTGTTGGGACACACTGTCTGGTCCAGAGTCTGGGGGAGGGCAATAATCCACAGTCGGGATGACGATTCCTTTGTTCCTCCTTCTGCCCATCCCTAATTGCCTTCAAAATGAGTGGATTGCTGTGGCTGTGCTGGACGGCAAGGAAGAGCCGATTGCATTTCCCTCACAGATCACCATGTTGCATCTGGGAAAGTAGGTACAGAAGTGGGCATCCATTCGGCACATCAAGCCTGCTGCACCACTCAAACAGGCTGACGGTCTTCATTCAACGGATATGCTCCATTACGCACCGACGTCACACATGATTATACCCCAGAGACTGATACAACACCTTGTTCAACGTACTCACTGAGACACACCCATTCCACAATCTATCTGTGGGAGAGAGAGCAGAATGGGAGTACCACTTCCACGCACACACAGTGGGGAATGGGTGTACCAGTCTAACACACAGAGTGGGAAATGCTTGTGCAACTCTGACACACAGACAGTGGGGAATGGGTGTACCAATCTAACACACACACAGAGGGGAATGGGTGTACCAGTCTAACCCACAGAGAATGGAATGGGTGTACCAGTGTAACACACACAGAGTAGGGAATGTGTGTACCAATCCAACACACACTGAGTGGGGAATGGGTGTACCAGTCTAACTCACAGAGAAAGGAATCGGAGTACCAGTCCAACACACACAGAGTGGGGAATTGGTGTACCAGTGCAACACACACAGAGTGGGGAACGGGTGTACCAGTCAAATCCACAGAATAGGGAATGGGTGTACCAGTGTAACACACACAGAGAGCGGAATGAGTGTACCAGTCTTACACTCACGTACGCACACACAAAGTGGGAAATGAGAGTCTCATTCTAACACACACAGAGTGGGAAATGGGTGTACCAGACTCTCACACACAGAGAGGAATGGGTGTACCGGTCCAATCGACACAGAGTGGGGAATGAGTGTACCAATCTAACCCACAGAGAAAGGAATGTGTGCACGAGTCTAACAAACAGAGTGGGGAATGGGTGTACCACTCTGACACACACAGAGTGGGGAATGCATGTACCAGTCCAAGACACACTGACTGGGGAATGGGCGTATCACTCGAACACACACAGAGTGGGGAATGAGTGTACCACTCTAACACACACAGAGTGGGGAATGGGTGTACCAGTCTAACATTCACAGAGTGCAGAATGGGTGTACCACTCTAACACACAGAGTGGGGAATGGGTGTATCAATGTAACACACACAGAGTGGGAAATGTGTGTACCACTCTAAAACGCACAAAGAGTGGAATAGATGGATCATTCTAACACACACAGTGTGGGGAATGGTTGCACCAATCTAACAAACACAGAGAGCAGAATGAGTGTACCAGTCTAACACACACACACAAAGTGGGGAATGGGAGTATCATTCTAACGCACACAGAGTGGGGAATGGGTGTACCACACTAACGCACAGATACAGGGGAATGGGTGTAACACTCTAACTCACACACAGAGTGGGGAATGGGTGTACCAGTGTAACACACAGAGAGTGGGGAATGGGTGTACCATTGTAACACACACAGAGTGGGGAATGGGTGTACCAGTCAAATCCACAGAATAGGGAATGGGTGTACCAGTGTAACACACACAGAGAGCGGAATGAGTGTACCAGTCTTACACTCACGTACACACACATAAAGTGGGGAATGAGAGTCTCATTCTAACACACACAGAGTGGGAAATGGGTGTACCAGACTCACACACACAGCGAGGAATGGGTGTACCGGTCCAATCGACACAGAGTGGGGAATGAGTGTACCAATCTAACCCACAGAGAAAGGAATGTGTGCACCATTGTAACAAACACAGATTGGGGAATGGGTGTACCACTCTGACACATACACAGTGGGGAATGCATGTACCAGTCCAAGACACACAGACTGGGGAATGGGCGTACCACTCCACACACAGAGTGGGGAATGAGTGTACCACTCTAACACACACACAGAGTGGGGAATGGGTGTACCAGTCGAACACACACAGAGTGGGGAATTGTTGTACCAGTCTAACATTCACAGAGTGGGGAATGTGTATCCAGTGTAACACACACAGAGTGCAGAATGGTTGTACCAGTCGAACACACACAGAGTGCAGAATGGGTGTACCACTCTAACACACACACAGAGTGGGGAATGGGTGTACCAATGTAACACACACAGAGTGGGAAATGTGTGTACCACTCTAAAACGCACAGAGAGTGGAATAGATGGATCATTCTAACACACACAGTGTGGGGAATGGTTGTACCAATCTAACAAACACAGAGAGCGGAATGAGTGTACCAGTCTAACACACACACACACACAAAGTGGGGAATGGGAGTATCATTCTAACGCACACAGAGTGGGGAATGGGTGTACCACACTAACGCACAGATACAGGGGAATGAGTGTAACACTCTAACTCACACACAGAGTGGGGAATGGGTGTACCAGTGTAACACACACAGAGTGGGGAATGGGTGTACCAGTGTAACACACAGAGAGTGGGGAATGGGTGTACCAGTGTAACACACAGAGAGTTGGCATTGGGTATACCAGTCTATCACAAACAGTGTGGGGACTGGCTGTACCACTCTAACGCACAGATAGAGGGGATTGGGTGTCCCCCTCTAAGACAAACAGAGTGGCGAATGGGTGTACCAGTCTAACACACACAGAGTGGGGAATGGGTGTACCAGTCTAACACACACAGAGTGGGGAATGGGTGTACCAGTCTAACACACATAGAGTGGGGAATGGGTGTACCAGTCTAACACACACAGAGTGGGGAATGGGTGTACCAGTCTAACACACACAGAGTGGGGAATGGGTGTACCAGTCTAACACACACAGAGTGGGGAATGGGTGTACCAGTCTAACACACACAGAGTGGGGAATGGGTGTACCAGTCTAACACACATAGAGTGGGGAATGGGTGTACCAGTCTAACACACACAGAGTGGGGAATGGGTGTACCAGTCTAACACACACAGAGAGTGGGGAATGGGTGTACCAGTGTAACACACACAGAGTGGGGAATGGGTGTACCAGTCTAACACACACAGAGAGTGGGGAATGGGTGTACCAGTCTAACACACACACAATGCAGAATAGGTGTACCACTCTAACACACACACAGAGTGGGGAATGGGTGTACCAATGTAACACACACAGAGTGGGAAATGTGTGTACCACTCTAAAACGCACAGAGAGTGGAATAGATGGATCATTCTAACACACACAGTGTGGGGAATGGTTGCACCAATCTAATAAACACAGAGAGCGGAATGAGTGTACCAGTCTAACACACACACACACACAAAGTGGGGAATGGGAGTATCATTCTAACGCACACAGAGTGGGGAATGGGTGTACCACACTAACGCACAGATACAGGGGAATGGGTGTACCACTCTAAGACAAACAGAGTGGGGAATGGGTGTACCAGTGTAACACACACAGAGTGGGGAATGGGTGTACCAGTGTAACACACACAGAGTGGGGAATGGGTGTACCATTGTAACACACACAGAGAGCGGAATGAGTGTACCAGTCTTACACTCACGTACGCACACACAAAGTGGGAAATGAGAGTCTCATTCTAACACACACAGAGTGGGAAATGGGTGTACCAGTGTAACACACACAGAGTGGGGAGTGGGAGTACCAGTGTAACACACACGGGGAGTGGGGAATGGGTGTACCAGTGCAACACACACAGAGTGGGGAATGGGAGTACCAGTGTAACACACACAGGGAGTGGGGAATGGGTGTACCAATGTAACACACACAGAGTGGGAAATGTGTGTACCACTCTAAAATGCACAGAGAGTGGAAGAGATGGATCATTCTAACACACACAGTGTGGGGAATGGTTGTACCAATCTAATAAACACAGAGAGCGGAATGAGTGTACCAGTCTAACACACACTCACACACACACACACAAAGTGGGGAATGGGAGTATCATTCTAACGCACACAGAGTGGGGAATGGGTGTACCACACTAACGCACAGATACAGGGGAATGGGTGTACCACTCTAAGACAAACAGAGTGGGGAATGGGTGTACCAGTGTAACACACACAGAGTGGGGAATGGGTGTAAAACTCTGACACACACAGAGAGGGGAATGGGTGTAGTAGTCTCACACACAGAGAGTGGGGAATGGGTGTAACATTCTGACATACACAGAGAGGGGAATGTGTGTACCAGTCTAACACAGACAGAGAGGGGAATGGGTGTACTAGTCTCACACACAGAGAGTGGGGAATAGGTGTACCAGTGTAACACACAGAGAGTGGGGAATGGGTGTACCAGTGAAACAACCAGAGAGTGGGGAATGGGTGTACCACTTGAACACTCACGGAGATGGGGTAATGGGTTTACCAGTCCTAACCACAGAGAAGGAATAGGTGGACCACTGTAACACACACAGAGTGGGGAATGTGTGTACCAGTCTAACCCACAGAGAAAGGAATGGGTGTACCAGTGTAACACACACAGAGTAGGGAATTGATATCCCAGTCTAAGGCACACAGAGTGGGGAATGGGTGTACCAGTCTAACACACACAGAGTGGGGAATGGGTGTACTACTCTAACACACAGAGAGTGGGGAATGGGTGTACCAGTCTGACACACACAGAGTGGGGAATGGGTGTACCAGTCTAACACACAGAGAGTGGGGAATGGGTGTACCAGTCTGACACACACAGAGTGGGGAATGGGTGTACCAGTCTAACACACAGAGAGTGGGGAATGGGTGTACCAGTCTGACACACACAGAGTGGGGAATGGGTGTACCAGTCTAACACACACAGAGTGGGGAATGGGTGTACTACTCTAACACACACAGAGTGGGGAATGGGTGTACTACTCTAACACACAGAGAGTGGGGAATGGGTGTACCAGTCTAACACACAGAGAGTGGGGAATGGGTGTACCAGTCTGACACACACAGAGTGGGGAATGGGTGTACCAGTCTAACACACAGAGAGTGGGGAATGGGTGTACCAGTCTGACACACACAGAGTGGGGAATGGGTGTACCAGTCTAACACACACAGAGTGGCGAATGGGTGTACTACTCTAACACACACAGAGTGGGGAATGGGTGTACCAGTCTAACACACACAGAGAGTGGGGAATGGGTGTACTACTCTAACACACACAGAGAGTGGGGAATGAGTGTACCAGTGTAACACACACAGAGTGGGGAATGGGTGTACCAGTCTAACACACACAGAGTGGGGAATGGGTGTACTACTCTAACACACACAGAGTGGGGAATGGGTGTACCAGTCTAACACACACAGAGAGTGGGGAATGGGTGTACTACTCTAACACACACAGAGAGTGGGGAATGAGTGTACCAGTGTAACACACACAGAGTGGGGAATGGGTGTACCAGTCTAACACACAGAGAGTGGGGAATGGGTGTACTACTCTAACACACACAGAGTGGGGAATGGGTGTACCAGTGTAACACACAGAGAGTGGGGAATGGGTGTACCAGTCTAACACACACAGAGTGGGGAATGTGTGTACCAGTGTAACACACAGAAAGTGGGGAATGGACATATCAGTATAACACACAACTGCTGATGCTGGAGGCAGAGGTAACACATTGTGGAGCTGGAGGAACACAGCAGGCCAAGCAGCATCACAGGAGCAGGAAAGCCATTCTGAAGAAGTTTCCCAAACCCGAAAGGTCAGCTTTCCTGCTGCTGTGATGCTGCCTGGCCTGCTGCGTTCATCCAGGTCGACCCTGCGTTATCTCTGGGGTTTGAAGATGCTTCCCAAGTTTGCCAAGAGATTTTAGACAGACAGAGGAAGGATATACAT
Source organism: Stegostoma tigrinum (assembly GCF_030684315.1). NCBI lineage: Eukaryota > Metazoa > Chordata > Chondrichthyes > Orectolobiformes > Stegostomatidae > Stegostoma > Stegostoma tigrinum. Next base: position 12,911,547 of record NC_081395.1, on the reverse strand, counting down.
TTAGACTAAACAAAGAGGCTAATGCCAGGGACAAGAAGAAAGATGAAATTGTAATGGAGTTGGTGAAGCATTTAGGTAAAGCAGAGAAAACAGCCAAATGCAGGGGAGTGAGAGAAAATTAAATTGAAAATTAGACAATTGATGTTAGACAAGAAAGAAACAGAAAGAAATGTCACCTAAGAAGATAAAGAAAGGGACAGAAGGTTCTTCGCTGAGGTAAAAGAAAAGGAAAGAATGTTCGAGTTGGAAAAGACGAAGTTGGAACTAGAAGCAAAAAGACTTCAGATCGCAGAAGGAAAAGTACAAGATAGAAGTGAGGATGAGCAAACTCATCGTAGCCAACACCCAGGTAGGGATATACACAAATATGTCCAAACTTTACCAAAGTTCAATGAAAAAATTGTAGGAGCCTTTTTTAATTTCTTTTGAATAATTGGCTAGTCAGATGGACTGGCCAGGAACTATGTGGGTAATCTTGTTTCAGACCAAGCTGGTAGACAGGCCTAGTGAGGTATTTGTAGCGCTGTCAGGGGAGGGATCAGGAGACTCTGAAGGATTGAAAACAAGCTATTTTGAGTGTCTATGAACTGGTTACAGAAGCACAGAGACAACGGCTCAGAAATCTAAGGAAAGACCATGCTTAGGGCTTGTTGTCTGGATTACCCAAATGATTGGGGTAAAGGTATGCCATTTATATTGTTTGCTGTGAGAGATTCAGGTATGAGTTACTGCTCCTCAGAGTGAGGAATCAAATCCAGATCGTTTGGATTTTGATGTGCCTCAAAATAAGTTAAATAATGAGGAAGTCCTTGGAGAATGGGATGGGATAGTGAGCTACTTGTGTCAGGAGCAGAGAACTGCATTGAAAGGCTTGTTGCAGCACTATGAGGACATGTTTCGGAATAGAATAGGGAGGACTTATATTATGGTATATGATGTTGAAGTAGGGAAGCTGTTTCGATAAAACAACACCTCTACAGGCTTAATCCCCTCAAAGCTGCACAGGTACAGAAGGAATTGGAAGCGATACCCCAAGAAGACACTATCGATCCGAGTCAAAGCAAGTAGAGTTCATCAATTGTGTTAGTTCCCAAACCTGATGGTACTCAATGATTTTGTGTAGACTATCAGAAGGTCGATGCCATAACTGAATAGTACTCATACCCAATTCCAAGTCTGCAGGACTGTGTGGAGACAGATGGACAAGTCACATACATCACAAAGTTAGACTTACTACGTGGTTACTGTTTGAGAGAAGTTTCTGTGCTTGTAACCCCAAATGGGCTGTATCAATTTAAAATAATGCCCTTTGGCGTGAAGGACACATCAGCCACATTTCAAAGGTTTATACACAGAGTTGTGGCAGGATTGGCTGACTATGCTGTCTATTTATGTGACTTAGTGATCTTTAGCCATTCATGGAAAGATAACATGGTGCATTTGGCAGAGTTATTTCAAAGACTACAGGACGCAAAACTGATTATAAATTTAGCCAAATCTGAATTTGCGAAGACAGAAGTGATGTTTTTGGGACACAACATCGGTGGTGGAAGGATGACCCTGAAGAACAGGAAGTCGAAGGCCAATGGGGAATTTCCAAGACCATCCTCGAAGAAAGAGGTGTTTTGAATTTTGGGAATGAGCAGATAGTACCGGAAGTTTATACCAAACTTTAGTAGCGTGGTAACTCTGCTGACGGATTTGTTTAGATTCCCTACAGTGTGGAAACAGGCTCTTCAGCCCAACAAGTCCACACCGCCCCTTGGATCATCCCACCCAGACCCAACCCCATCCCCCTATAAGCCACACACCCTTGAGCACCATGGGCAATTTAGCATGACCAATCCACCTACCCTGCACATCTTTGGACTGTGGGAGGAAACCCACGCAGACACGGGGAGGATGTGCAAACTCCACACAGACAGTCGCCCGAGGCTCGAATCGAACCCGGGGCCCAGCGCCGTGAGGCTGCAGTGCTAACCACTGAGCCACTGTGCCGCCCTCTGTTGAAGAAGAAAACAAAATTTCAGTGGACAGAACAATGGCAGGAGGCATTTTTTGAATTTAATATAACCACCGCACCAGTTCTAGCTACACCACATTTCTTGTAACCCTTTAAAGTGACTATCAACGCCTTCAACAGAGGGGTTGAGCTGTGTTGATGCAGGAGGATGATGGTGGAATTGAAAGATCAATTGGTTATTTTTCAAAGATACTCAATATCCAGCAGCGAAAATACTCCACCAATGAAAAACAGTTATTGGGTTTGGTACTGGCCCAACAACATTTTAATGTTTATGTTACAATGTTTTGGAGCCAGTTGTGTATATTGACCACAAACCTGTCACCTTTTTGCAAAGATATCAGGACAAGAATATGAGACAATTTCATTGGAGACTTATGTTACAGGCTTTTAATTTACAGATTGTACGTGTTGCAGGTCTGGTGCCACCTTCCCAATGCTCCCTGGGATTCAGGATGATACGGAACTTGACTTAAAGTGTTGTACGCCTAAACTGTCCATGACCTCCTTCAATAGTTTGGCAGTAAAATTGGGTCTTTGGTCTGACTGATATATAGCGGGTTTAAAAGAAAATGTGTAGGTAAGATAGACCTGGTCCGGTCATATATATGCATAATTGGTATGAAAGACCCATGTATCTCGTTATAATGCTGTTGAGATTTATTAAAAAATGAAGCCATCTTTTCATAATAATGGTTCATTTTTTTTCCTTAAGCAGGGAGGTGTTACGAAGTTGTGTACAGTAATCATGAATTGGAAGGCAGGAAGCTAGAATTTGTTTGCAAAAAAAAACTGATAAGGGAGAAGTGTGCGTAGCTCCTTTAAGAGGTAAAGTGCTTTTCTATGGAAAATGTTCTGAGCAGCTGAAGATGTGCAGCCAGTTCTGAAATGGAAACATGCACCAATTGGCTGTGTGATCGGAAATCTTAGTTTTGTTTTGATGTTTTGGTAATGAGCTGGAATCAGCCAATTAATTTACACCAAGCACTTAGCGAATTCAATTGAAATCTAATGGTTTTGACAACCTCAGACCAATGCTATTGTAAGGAAGTTGGTGTGTCATCCAAGGTATAAAAGGAGAGGGTTTTTGACAATCAGGATGAGAGCAAACTGCTATCCGACAAATAAGCATCTAGCTCTCACAAGAAATCGTGAAGCTTTCTGAGAAAGCACCATATATCGACGGTTTACCACAGCGCTTCTAGCTAAGAGGTCTCATGGAAGACTTCACAGAGAAAACTTCCCTGTTGGCCAGATCAGCGGGAGAAAGGGTTTATGACTTAAGAACAGCAGAAGAAAGGCATGTAGACTTGGACAGACTAAATTTTGATTTATTTTCTTAATACTTGGGCTTATAAAAATATGACTTAAGAAGGTGGCTCGAGAAATCGTGAATGCATTGGTAATCATTTTTCAATGTTCTATAGATTCAGGATCAGTTCCTGCAGATTGGAGAGTGGCTAATGTTGTCCCACTTTTCAAGAAAGGAGGGAGAGAGAAAACAGGAAATTATAGACTGGTTAGCCTGATGTCAGTGGTGGGAACAGTGCTGGAGTGAATTATAAAAGATGAAATTATGACTCATTTGGATAGCCGTAACAGGGTAAGTCAGAGTCAGCATGGATTTACGAAGGGGAAATTGTGCTTGACTAATCTTCTGGAATTTTTTGAGGATGTAACTATGAAGATGGACAAGGGAGAGCCAGTGGATATAGTGTATCTGGACTTTCAGAAAGTCTTTGATAAAGTCCCACATAGGAGATTAGTGAGCAAAATCAGTGCACATGGTATTGGGGGCAAAATACTGAGTTGGATTGAAAATTGGCTGGCTGACAGGAAGCAAAGAGTAGTGATAAACGGGCCCCTTTCGGAATGGCAGGCGGTGACCAGTGGGGTTCCACAAGGCTTGGTGCTGGGACCGCAGCTGTTCACAATATACATTAATGATATAGATGAAGGCACTAAAAGTAATAATAGCAGATTTGCTGATGACACAAAGCTGGGTAGCAGGGTGAAATGTGAGAAGGATGTTATGAGAATACAGGGTGACATGGATAGGCTAGGTGGGTGGACAGATGCAGTTTAATGTGGATAAGTGTAAGGTTATCCACTTTGGTGGCAAGAACAGGAAGGCAGATTACTATCTCAATGGAGTCAAGTTCGGTAAAGGGGAAGTACAACAAGATCTAGGTGTTCTTGTCCATCAGTCAATGAAAGCAAGCATGCAGGTACAGCAGGCAGTGAAGAAAACTAATGGCATGCTGGCCTTCATAACAAGAGAAATTGAGTATAGGAGCAAAGAGGTCCTTCTGCAGCTGTGCAGGGATCTGGTGAGACTTCACCTGGAGTATTGTGTGCAGTTTTGGTCTCCATATTTGAGGAAAGACATTCTTGCTATTGACGGAGTACAGCGTAGGTTCACAAGGTCAATTCCCAGAATGGCGGGACTATCATAAAGATTAAAGATTGGAGCGACTGGGCTTGTATACACTTGAGTTTAGAAGGATGAGAGGGGATCTAATTGAGACGTATAAGATTATTAAGGGATTGGACACTCTGGAGGCAGGAAGCATGTTTCCACTGATGGGTGAGTCCAGGACCAGAGGACACAGTTTAAAAATAAGGGGTAGGCCATTTAGAACAGAGTTGAGGAAAAACTTCTTCACACAGAGAGTGGTGGATATATGGAATGCTCTGCCCCAGAAGGCAGAGGAGGCCAGGTCTCTGGATTCTTTCAAGAAAGAGATGGATAGAGCCCCTACAGATACTGGAATCAAGGGTTATGGGGATAAGGCAGGAACAGGATACTGATTGTGGAAGATCAGCCATGATCATAATGAATGGTGGTGCTGGCTCAAAGGGCCGAATGGCCTACTCCTGCACCTACTGTCTATTGTCTATTGAATTATGTTTACTGGAACTGCATACCAGTAGAATTTAGTTCAGTTCAGTTACTGTGTTCACTGTTAGGGTCAAATAAATACATTTGTTACCTGTTACTTATAAAGTGAACATCAGGGATTTTCTTTCATTTGTCGTCCCCTTCTCCATAACAGTATAACAGATTAGGTGAGGTGAGAGATAGCGGGAAATGCCGATGCTGGAGAATCTGAGCTAACACGGTGTATAACTGGATGAACGCAGCAGCAGAGCAGCATCAGAGGAGCAGGAAAGCTGACGTTTCGGGTCTAGACCCTTTTTCATTTTCTGATGAAGGGTCTAGACCCGAAACGTCAGCTTTCCTGCTCCTCTGATGTTGTTCGGCCTGCTGCGTTCATCCAGCTCCACGCCTTGTTAAGTTAGGTGGGGTGAGGTGAGCTGCTCTGGGTGTTTCAGGTTTAATTATTACAAGGGGACCTCTACTCTTGCTGTAACAGATTGGGGGCTTGTGTTTTGATTTCAATTGTCAGATGGGTTCGACCTCCCCTTCCTAACGGTGTGTACCAGTCTAGCACACACACAGTGGAGAAGGGTGTGCAAATGTAACCCACATACAGGGTTGAATGGGTGTACCAATCTAACACACACACACGCGCGCGCACACACACACACGCACACACACACACACACTCATTCACATGCACACAGACACAGAAAGAGCCTTAGATGTTGCCCTTCTGCACAATATCTGCAGGCTTGCAAACAATCAGACATCTTTAAAGTGAGTAGTTCAGTCTGGACAGGCCCATATCCGGCAGAACAGTGACATCATGTGGATAGATGACAACCTACAGCCAAAAGACTTCAAAACTCTCACTGATGCACTTAGAGCCAACTGTTTCTTTGACAGGAGCAAAAACAACTCACATTTACCCTCCGACAGTGCCCACTCCCTCAGCACTGACCCTCCGACAGTGCCCGCTCCCTCAGCACTGACCCTCCATCAGTGCGGCGCTCTCTCAGCACTGACCCTCCGACAGCGCGGCGCTCCCTCAGCACTGACCCTCCGACAGTGCGGCGCTCCCTCAGCACTGACCCTCCTACAGTGCGGCGATCCCTCAGCACTGACCCTCTGACAGTGCGGCGCTCCCTCAGCACTGACCCTCCGACAGTGCGGCGCTCCCTCAGCACTGACCCTCCTACAGTGCGGCGCTCCCTCGGTACTGACCCTCTGACGTTGCAGTGCTCGCTCGGCACTGACCTTCCGACAGTGTGGCTCTCCCTCAGCCCTGACCCTCCGACAGAGCGGCGGTCCCTCAGCACTGACCCTCCGACGGTGTGGCGCTCCCTCAGCACTGACCCTCCGACAGTGCGGCGCTCCATCAGCACTGACCCTCCGACGGTGTGGCGCTCCCTCAGCACTGACCCTCCGACGGTGTGGCGCTCCCTCAGCACTGACCATCCGACAATGTGGCGCTCCATCAGCACTGGCCCTCCGACAGTGTGGCGCACTCTCGGCACTGACCCTCTGACAGTGAGGCACTTCCTCAGCACTGACCCTCCAACAGTGCGGCGCTCCCTCAGCACTGACCCTCCGACAGTGCGGCGCTCCCTCAGCACTGACCCTCCGACGGTGTGGCGCTCCCTCAGCACTGACCATCCGACAATGTGGCGCTCCATCAGCACTGACCCTCCGACGGTGTGGCGCTCCCTCAGCACTGACCATCCGACAATGTGGCGCTCCATCAGCACTGGCCCTCCGACAGTGTGGCGCACTCTCGGCACTGACCCTCTGACAGTGAGGCACTTCCTCAGCACTGACCCTCCAACAGTGCGGCGCTCCCTCAGCACTGACCCTCCGACAGTGCGGCGCTCCCTCAGCACTGACCCTCCGACGGTGTGGCGCTCCCTCAGCACTGACCATCCGACAATGTGGCGCTCCATCAGCACTGGCCCTCCGACAGTGTGGCGCACTCTCGGCACTGACCCTCTGACAGTGCGGCGCTCCCTCAGCACTGACCCTCTGACAGTGCGGCGCTCCATCAGCACTGACCCTCCGACGGTGTGGCGCTCCCTCAGCACTGACCCTCCGACGGTGTGGCGCTCCATCAGCACTGGCCCTCCGACAGTGTGGCGCACTCTCGGCACTGACCCTCTGACAGTGCGGCACTTCCTCAGCACTGACCCTCCAACAGTGCGGCGCTCCCTCAGCACTGACCCTCCAACAGTGCGGCGCTCCCTCAGCACTGACCCTCCGACGGTGTGGCGCTCCTCAGTACTGACCATCCGACAATGTGGCGCTCCATCAGCACTGGCCCTCCGACAGTGTGGCGCACTCTCGGCACTGACCCTCTGACAGTGCGGCACTCCCTCAGCACTGACCCTCCAACAGTGCGGCGCTCCCTCAGCACTGACTGTCCGACAGTGCTCACTCCCTCAGCACTGACTCTCTGACCGCACGGCACTCCCTCAGCACTGACCCTCCGACAGTGCCCACTCCCTCAGCACTGATTCTCTGACAGTGCGGCGCTCCCTCAGCACTGACCCTCCGACAGTGCGGCACACCCTCAGCACTGACTCTCTGACAGTGCCAACTCCCTCAGCACTGCCTCTCTGACAGCACGGCACTCCCTCAGCACTGACCGTCCGACAGTGCCCACTCCCTCAGCACTGATTCTCTGACAGTGCGGCGCTCCCTCAGCACTGATTTTCTGACAGTGCGGCACTCCCTCAGCACTGACCCTCCGACAGTGCGGCGCTCCCTCAGAACTGACCCTCTGACAGTGTGGTGCTCCCTCAGCACTGACCCTTCGACAGTGCCCACTCCCTCAGCAGTGACCCTCCGACAGTGCGGCGCTCCCTCAGCACTGACCCTCCGACAGTGTGGTGCTCCCTTAAAAGTGACCCTCCGACAGTGTGGCGCTCCCTCAGTACTGACCCTCTAACTGTGTGGTGCTCCCTTGGCACTGACCCTTCGGCAGGGATAGGATCGGAGATGAAATCCTCTTTGGAGGATCATTGTGGACTCAATAGGCCAAATGGCCTGCTTCCATATTGTAAATTTCTATGATTTGCAGTGAGTTCTACCTCCCAGACTTTTGTCATCTGTTGTTATATCTTCCTGACCCTACCCTAATGGGCCTAACTGCCTCTTTGAATAAAGTTGTGATCCCAGCACCTCCCCCAATGCATCAGTTTCCACAGACTGGCCTCCAGCTCAATGACTCCGAGCCAATACCCCTGGAGCTGGACGTACTTGTTCATATCCAGGAGCTGCCACTCTCTGCAGTCACAACACACCACCTGTCTGGGCTCATTTTTTGTACCTTAATTTCTCTTTATTGATTAATAATGAACAAGCTGACATAGCTTTATTACAGCTACTGTACTTCAGGAACAGATCTTTACAATTACTAATTGATTTCACAGGTTTTAGAAGACAAGTGAGCAAAATACTCACCAGTCAACCACTTATCTCTTTCATTTTCTCCAATGGCAGTTGTTTGGTTGGGAAGAGCAGCCTCCTACTGTCTCCCTGCCCCTTCCTGTGCAGCTTCTCTACCCCTTCATTCCTGAAGGCTGGCCATGCTTGAAAAAGGGGATGGACTCCTCCGTTCCTGTCTTAACTCCCTCATTCTGCCGACCCCTTGAGCCGCTCTCTGTGCACCTCCTTCTTTTACGTGAAAAGAGACTCAGAAGAGGAAGCTGTGAAGCAAACCAAATCGAGATCAGTTACTCAACGAAATGCTTAACTATCTGCAGCTGCTGAGATTCCTTATCCTTGTCCGAATCTGGAAGAGACTTCGTGTTTCTGATAAGATGCTTATTGCAAGCAAGCAAGGTTACATTCTCACTTTTTAAAAAAAGAAGTTAACCCTTAAGCTTAATTTTCTGACTCATCAAACCCCTAATATCACAATCTGACAACAAGCTGCACTGTCAGAAACAAAATCAGAAGTTGGTGGAGAAACTCAGGCAGCATCTGTAGGTGAGGAAAGCAGAGTTAACAGAGTTTCGGTTAGTGGCATGCGAGAACTCAGTACAGATTCCCAGAAGGTTGAAGGGCTCCCAAGCGGAAAATGAGGCGCTGTTCTTCCAGTCTGCGCTCAGCTTCGCTGGAGCGCTGCAGCAAGCCTGAGTCAGAGATGTTGGCCAGCAAACAGGGTAATGTGTTGATGTGGCAGGCAGTGGGAAGCACAGGGTCATTTTTGCAGATAGAAGGGAGATGTTGTAGGTCACCCTACCTGTGTTTAAGGAGGCTAGATTGAGTGGAGTGGGAAGTGTATCTGGGACCTGCTCAAAGTTGTTCATCCGAGATAATGGGAACTGCAGGTGCTGGAGAATCCAAGATAATAAAGTGTGAAGCTGGATGAACACAGCAGGCCAAGCAGCATCTCAGGAGCACAAAAGCTGATACTTCAGGCGTAGACACTTCATCAAAGTTGTTCATCCTTTCACTTTCAAGAGCCACATCAACATTTTCATAATGGTTAAGTAATGTGTGAATTTAACACCAGATGGTTTAGTGTTAGGCACTGTGCTGCTACATCTAAACCCAGGGCTTTTCTGTCGATATTATGAGGATATTATTAAGCTGGAGAGGGTTCAGAAGAGATTGACCAGGATGTTGCCAGGAATGTAAGATAATAAAGTGTGAAGCTGGATGAGCACAGCAGGCCAAGCAGCATCTCAGGAGCACAAAAGCTGACGTTTCGGGCCTAGACCCTTCATCAGAGAGGGGGATGGGGTGAGGGTTCTGGAATAAATAGGGAGAGAGGGGGAGGCGGACCGAAGATGGAGAGAAAAGAAGATAGGTGGAGAGGAGAGTATTGATGACTGTATCGGCGCCGCCTCTTGCTCCCCAGAGGAGCTCGAACAGTTCATCCACTTCACCAACACCTTCCACCCCAACCTCAAGTTCACCTGGGCCATCTCCAACACATCCCTCACCTTCCTGGACGTCTCAGTCTCCATCTCAGGCAACCAGCTTGTAACTGATGTCCATTTCAAGCCCACCGACTCCCACAGCTACCTGGAATACACCTCCTCCCACCCACCCTCCTGCAAAAATTCCATCCCCTATTCCCAATTCCTCCGCCTCCGCCGCATCTGCTCCCAGGATGAGGCATTCCACTCCTGCACATCCTAGATGTCCAAGTTCTTCAAGGACCGCAACTTTCCACACACAGTGGTCAAGAACGCTCTTGACTGCGTCTCCCACATTTCCCGCAACACATCCCTCACACCCCGCCCCCGTCACAACCGCCCTAAGAGGATCCCCCTCGTCCTCACACACCACTCCACCAACCTCCGGATACAACGCATCATCCTCCGACACTTCCACCATCTACAATCCGACCCCACCACCCAAGACATTTTTCCATCCCCACCCTTGTCTGCTTTCCGGAGAGACCACTCTCTCCGTGACTCCCTTGTTCGCTCCACACTGCCCTCCAACCCCACCACACCCGGCACCTTCCCCGCAACTGCAGGAAGTGCTACAGTTGCCCCCACACCTCCTCCCTCACCCCCATCCCAGGCCCCAAGATGACTTTCCATATTAAGCAGAGGTTCACCTGCACATCTGCCACTGTATCCATTGTACCCGGTGTGGCTTCCTCTACATTGGGGAAACCAAGCAGAGGCCTGGGGACCGCTTTGCAGAACACCTCCACTTGGTTCGCAATAAACAACTGCACCCCCAGTCGCGAACCACTTCAACTCCCCCTCCCATTCTTTAGACGACATGTCCATCATGGGCCTCCTGCAGTGCCACAATGATGCCACCCGAAGGTTGCAGGAACAGCAACTCATATTCTGCTTGGGAACCCTGCAGCCCAATGGTATCAATGTGGAATTCACCAGCTTCAAAATCTCCCCTTCCCCCAGCGCATCCCAAAACCAGCCCAGCCTGTCCCTGCCTCCCTAACCTGTTCTTCCTCTCACCCATCCCTTCCTCCCACCCCAAGCCACACCTCCATTTCCTATCTACTAACCTCATCCCACCTCCTTGACCTGTCCGTCTTCCCTGGACTGACCTATCCCCTCCCTATCTCCCCACCTATACTCTCCTCTCCACCTATCTTCTTTTCTCTCCATCTTCGGTCCGCCTCCCCCTCTCTCCCTATTTAGTCCAGAACCCTCACCCCATCCCCCTCTCTGATGAAAGGTCTAGGCCCGAAACGTCAGCTTTTGTGCTCCTGAGATGCTGCTTGGCCTGCTGTGTTCATCCAGTTTCACACTTTGTTATCTTGGATTCTCCAGCATCTGCAGTTCCCATTATCTCTGTTGCCAGGAATGGAGGGTTTGAGTTATAAGAAGAGGCTGGACTTTCGGGGGCTTTTTTCACTGGAGTGTAGGAGGTAGAGAGGTGATGTTATAGAGGCTTATAAAATCAAGTGGGGTAAAGTTGAATAGCAGTGTCCTTTCTCTCAGGTGGGGGACTTCAAGTCCAGGGGACAGACTTTTAAGGTGAAAGGAGAGAGATTTAAAAAGGAGATGAGGGGCATCTTTCTTACAGAGACAGTGGTTCGTGTGTGGTTTGAATGTCCAGAGGAAGTGGTGGATGTGGGTACAGTTACAGTTAAAAGACATTTGGATAAGTAAACAAAAATGAAATGTTTGGAGGGATTTGGGCCGAACGCAGGCAGGTGAGACTGGTTTAATTTGGGGCTAAGGGAGACATGGACTGTTTGGACCGAGTGGTCTGTTTCCATGTTGTATGCCTCTATCCATCACCAGGCTCACATTTCCCACCTCCAGGGTTCACACAGAAAGCCACCATGAGGTGTAAGAATGGCAGAATGGAGGGAATACACCTGACTATCGGTTGACTAGATGTTCACTAGGATTGATCTCGGGTTTGTATCACGAAGAGAGATTGAGCTACACTCCCTGCAGGTTAGAAGAATAAAAGGAGATCTAACTGAGGTGTTTTAAAGGCTGAAAAAGTCTTACAAAGTAGGTGGGGAGAGGACAAAGAACAAAGAAAATTACAGCCCAGGAACAGGCCTTTCGGCCCTCCAAGCCTGCGCCAATCCAGATCCTCTATCTAAACCTGTTGCCTATTTTCCAAGGATCTGTATCCCTCTACTCCTTCCCCATTCATGTATCTGTCTAGATACATCTTAAATGATGCTATCATGCCCACCTCTACCACCTCCGCTGGCAACGTGTTCCAAGTACCCATCACCCTCTGCATAAAGAACTTTCCATGCACATCTCCCTTAAACTTTTCCCCTCTCACCTTGAAATCGTGACCCCTAGTAATTGAGTCCCCCCATTCTAGGAAAAAGCTTCTTGCTATCCACCCTAACTATACCTGTCATGATTTTGTGGACCTCAATCAGGTCCCCCTCAACCTCTGTCTTTCTAATGTAAATAATCCTAATCTACTCAACCTCTCTTCATAGCTAGCGCCCTCCATACCAGGCAACATCCTGGTGAGCCTCCTCTGCACCCTCTCCAAAGCATCCACATCCTATTGGTAATGTGGCGGCCAGAACTGTACGCAGTACTCCAAATGCGGTCGAACCAAAGTCCATAAGACATAGGAGTGGAAGTAAGGCCATTTGGCCCATCAAGTCTACTCCGCCATTTAAATCATGGCTGATGGGCATTTCAACACCACTTCCCTGCACTCTCCCCGTAGCCCTTGATTCCTTCTGAGATTGAGAATTTGTCGATCTCTGCCTTGAAGGCATCCAACGTCGCGGCCTCCACTGCACTCCGTGGCAATGAATTCCACAAGCCCACCACTCTCTGACTGAAGAAATGTCATCTCATTTCAGTTTTAAATTTACCCCCTCTAATTTTAAGGCTGTGCCCACGGGTCCTAGTCTCCCCGCCTAACAGAAACAACTTCCTAGCGTCCACCCCTTCTAAACCATACATTATCTTGTAAGTTTCTATTAGATCTCCCCTCAACCTTCTAAACTCTAATGAGTACAATCCCAGGATCCTTAGCCGTTCATCATACGTTAAACCTACCATTCCAGGGATCATCCGCTGGACATGCTCCAGGGCGAGTATGATCTACATGAGGTGTGGGGCCCAAAATTGGACACAGTATTCTAAATGGGGCCTAACTAGAGCTTTATAAAGCCTCAGAATCACATCACTGCTTTTATATTCCAACCCTCTTGAGATAAACGACAACATTACATTTGTTTTCTTAATTACGGGCTCTACCTGCAAGTTAACCTTTAGAGAATCCTGGACCAACACTCCCAGATCCCTTTGCACTTCTGATTTGCAAATTTTCTCACTGTTTAGAAAATAGTCCATGCCTGTATTCTTTTTTCCAAAGTGCAAGACCTCACATTTACTCACATTGAATTTCATCAGCCATTTCCTGGACCACTCTCCTAAACTGTCTAAATCTTCCTGCAGCTTCCCCACCTCCTCAGTACTACCTGCCTGTCCACCTACCTTCGCATCATCGGCAAACTTCGCCAGAATGCCCCCGGTCCCTTCATTCAGATCATTAATACACAAGGTGAACAGCTGCGGCCCCAACACTGAACCCTGTGGGACACCACTCGTCACCGGTTGCCAATCCAAAAAAGAGCCTTTTAGACCATAAGACATAGGAGTGGAAGTAAGGCCATTCGGCCCATCAAGTCCACTCCGCCATTTAAATCATGGCTGATGGGCATTTCAACACCACTCCCCTGGGAAGGCATTTGGAAATCTGAAGCAGAAAGGAACTCGGGAGTCCCAATTCAGGATTCTCTGAGGTTAACGTGCAGGCTCAGTTAGGAAGGCAAATGCACTGTTAGCACTCATTTTGAGAGGGCTAGAATACAAGAGCGGGGATGTACTGCTGAGGCTGTGTAAGGCTCTGGTCAGACCGCATTTGGAAATATTGTGAGCAGTTTTGAGCCCCGAACCTAATTAAAGATGTGCTGGCCTTGAAGGGGACCCAGGGGATGTTTACAAGAATGATCCCGGGGACGAAAGACTTGTCATACGGGGAGCAGTTGAGGACTCTTGGTCCGTACTTGATGGCGTTTATAAGGATGAGAAGGGGATCAGATTGAAACTTACAGAATACCTGAGAGGCCTGGATGGAGTGGATGTGGGAAAGGTGTTTCCACAAGTAGGAGAGACTGGGACCTGAGGGCACAGCCTCAGAGTGAAGGGACGGTCCGTTAGAACTGAGATGAGGAGGAATTTCTTCAGCGGTGGGGTGAGGGGTGGGGGGGTGAATCTGTGGAACATATTGCTGCAGGGAACTGTGGAGGCAATTCATTGAGTGTCCTTAAGACAGGGATAGAAACGGTAGTTCTGAAGAAGGGTCAGTGGACTTTCAATGTTAACTCTGCTTTCACTCTGCAAATTCTGACAGACCTGCTAAGACTTGCCATCAATATCTGTTAATTTTTAATAATTCACAGTAGGAGGGCATCGCTGGCTCTGCCCAGCATTTATTGCCCATCCCTAATTGCCCAGAGGGCAGTTACAAGTCAACCACATCGCTGTGGATCCGGAGCCACATGTAGGCCAGACCGGGTGAGGATGGCAGTTTCCTTCCCTAAAGGACATTAGTGAACCAGATGAGTTTTACCCCAACAATGGTTTCATGGTCACCATTAGACCCTTAATTCCAGACCTTTTTTTTATTGAATTCAAATTCCACCATCCAGGATTCGAACCCAGGTGCTGGGTCTCTGGATCAACAGTCCAGCGATAACAATCTTGACACCACCACCTCCCGTTATGCTCGAAATTGACAGATTCTTGTTAGGGAAGGGGGTCCAAAGATTACAAAGGGAGGGAGGTGGGGAGGGGAGGGGAGGGGATGGAGTCGGGGTGGTGTATGGGGAAGGGTTGTGGGGGGGGTGGTGGTGAAGGAATGGGGTGGGGGGGTGTGAAGGATTGGGGTGGGGGGATGAAGAATTGGGGTGGGGGGTGTGAAGAATTGGGGTGGGGGGTGTGAAGGATTGGGGTGGGGGTGTGAAGAATTGGGGGGGTGTGAAGAATTGGGGGGGTGTGAAGAATTGGGGGGGTGTGAAGAATTGGGGTGGGGGTGTGAAGGATTGGGGTGGGGGTGTGAAGGATTGGGGTGGAGGGTGTGAAGGATGGGGGGGTGAAGGATTGGGGTGGGGGTGTGAAGAATTGGGGGAGTGTGAAGGATTGGGGTGGGGGTGGTGAAGGATGGGGGGTGAAGGATTGGGGTGGGGTGTGAAGGATTGGGGAGGTGTGAAGGATTGGGGTCAGGGTGAAGGATTGGGGTCGGGTGGCGAAGGATTGGGGTGGGAGTGGCGAAGGATTGGGGAGGTGTGAAGGATTGGGGTGGGGGTGTGAAGGATTGGAGTGGGGGTGGTGAAGGATTGGGGTGGGGGTGTGAAGGATTGGGGTCGGGGTGAAGGATTGGGGTCGGGTGGCGAAGGATTGGGGTGGGGGTGGCAAAGGATTGGGGAGGTGTGAAGGATTGGGGTGGGGGTGTGAAGGATTGGAGTGGGGGTGGTGAAGGATTGGGGTGGGGGTGTGAAGGATTGGGGTCGGGGTGAAGGATTGGGGTCGGGTGGCGAAGGATTGGGGTGGGGGTGGCAAAGGATTGGGGAGGTGTGAAGGATTGGGGTGGGGGTGTGAAGGATTGGAGTGGGGGTGGTGAAGGATTGGGGTGGGGGTGTGAAGGATTGGGGTCGGGGGAAGGATTGGGGTCGGGGTGAAGGATTGGGGTCGGGGTGAAGGATTGGGGTCGGGTGGCGAAGGATTGGGGTGGGGGTGGCGAAGGATTGGGGTGGGGGTGGCGAAGGATTGGGGTGGGGGTGTGAAGGGTTGGGGTGGGGGTGTGAAGGGTTGGGGTGGGGGGGTGTGAAGGGTTGGGGTGGGGGTGGTGAAGGATGGGGGGGGTGGTGAAGCATTTGTGGGGGGGGGGGGAGGGCCTATTACTTGTGCGTTACAGATTCCAGAAACAAAGTCTTGCCAATCTTTACAATCCACGTTTATTTTCAGACACGAGGCGACACAGCTCTGGAGCGAGGGCGGGTCTTGGACCTTTCGGCCCAGGGGTGGGGAACGCTACAGCCCCTGTCACATCCTCGGTGCATCCGAGTTTGAGTTTGGAGCTGGGGCCAGGGCTAGTGGGGTGGGTGAGTCAGCGCTCAGGTGACAGCCCGGGGGTCCCAGCAGTAGCGGCTGTCGGAGTGCAGGCTGCTCAGCAGCTCAGTGTCCTCCTCTCTCAGGCAGAAGTCGAACAGCTGGGCGTTGGCGGCCACGCGCTCGGGCTCAGCCGATTTGGGGATGACGCCGACTCCCCGCTGCACGGCCCAGCGCAGCAGCACCTGGGCCGGGCTGCGGCCGTAGGCGACAGCCAGGGCTCGGACCTGAGGCTCGTCCAGCAGGCGCCCGCAGCCTAGCGAGGAGTAGGCCTGCAGGTGGAGGCCGCACTCGGCGCAGAAGGCCAGCAGGTCGCTCTGCACCAGGCGCGGATGATACTCCACCTGCAGTACAGCGGGCGTCACCCGGCAGTGCTCCAGCATCTCCCGGAGGTGGCCCACTGTGTAGTTGGAGACACCGATGGCACGGAAGCGGCCGCTCTCGTACAGGCCTTCTAGCACTTCCCAGCTCTGGCGCCGGCAGACCCGGTTACGGGGATCCTCACTCTTCCAGCCCTGTCTGCCGGGCCAGTGGATGAGGTAGAGGTCCAGGTATTGGCAGCCCAAGGCCGCCAGGCTCCGTAAGGCACCCTCCTCCGCCCGTTCCCCCTGGTCCGCCGGTGACAGCTTACTGGTGATGAAGATGTCTGCCCGGGAGAGGCCGTGCTTCGGAAGCAGCTCTGCCAGCGCCTGCCCGATGTCAGCCTCGTTGCCATACACGCTCGCCGTGTCCACGGAGCGGTAGCCGTGCCCCAGGGCGGAGTCCAGTGCCCGGTACACGGCCTCATACCCCCGCAGCTTGAAGGTGCCCAGGCCCAGCAGCGGCATCTCCACCCCGTTGTTGAGCTTCACGGTCTCCATCCTCCCTGATCAGGGCGAATGGGAAGTTGGGTTGTTTGAGGGGGGGAGGTTGGGGGGGGGGGGGGGAGGTTGGGGGGGGGGGGAGGTTGGGGGGGAGGTTGGGGGGGAGGGGAGGTTGGGGTGTTGGGGAGGTTGGGGGGGTGGGGAGGTTGGGGGGGTGGGGAGGTTGGGGTGTTGGGGGAGTGGGGAGGTTGGGGTGTTGGGGGGGTGGGGAGGTTGGGGTGTTGGGGGGGTGGAGAAGTTGAGTTGTTGGGGGGGGAAAGTTGAGTTGTTGGGGGGGAAGTCGGGTTGTTGGGGGGTTGGGGGTCGGGGGTCGGGGGCTGGGGGGTTGTTGGGTGGATTGGGGGAAGTTGGGTCGTTGGGGGGATTGGGAAAGTCAGGTTGTTGGGTTTTTGGGGGGGTCAACGTGACGTGGAAGTAACAAGAACTGCGGGTGCTGAGGATCTGAAACAACAAAAAAAAACACATAGCTGGAGAAAGTCAGCAGGTCCAGGCAGAGAGAAAACAGAGTTAATGTTTCTAGTCCAGTGACTTCACTAGGGAGTCAAACAGAACTGATACAGACCCTTTGGTCCAACTCGTCCCTGCTGACCAGATGTTCTAAATTTGTCTGCTCCCATTTGCCAGCATTTGGCCCATATCCCTCTAAACCCTTCCTATTCACAGAGTCATGCAACTGGAAACAGGCCCTTCGGTCCAACTCGTCCATGCAAACCAGGTATCTTAAACTAAACTAGGCCAACTTGTTTGCATCTGGCCCATGTCCCTCTAAACCTTTTCTGTCCATTCACCTGTCCAAATGTCTTTTAGATGTTGTCATTGTACCCATCTCTACCAAGTCCTCTGGCAGTTCGTTCCATACCCTCTGCTTGAAAATGTTGCCCCTCAAGTCTTTCCCCTCTCACCTTAAACCTATGCCCTCTAGTTTTGAACTCCCCGACCCTGGGGAAAAGACCTTGTCTACTCACCTTATCTATGCCCCTCATGATTTTATAAACCTCTAAAAGGTACCCTCAACCACCTATACTCTCAGGTTAAACAAAAATTCCCAGCCTATCCAGCTTCTCCTGATAACCATGTCTCATTTGTATTGATTTTCTCTCCCATTCTCGCAATTCACTCCAAAGATGTACAGGTTAGGGTGGAGTAGTTGTGGTAAATTAGCCTACAGTGTCCAGGGATGTGCAGGTTAGGTGCGTTAGACATGGGAAATGCAGGGTTATGGGGATTGGGCAGGATGCTGCTCAGAGAGTTAGTGCAAAATCCTGGGGCCAAATGGCCTCTGTCTGCACTGTGGGAATTCTATGATATTGACAACATGGATGAGGAAAGTGAACGTTCTCTCGCCAAATCTGCAGACAACACTAAAATACATGGAAAGGCAAGTGTTGAGGATGACCACACAGAGTCTGCACAGGGATACAGATAAGTTAAATGACTCAGCAAAAAATTGGCACGTAGAATACAGTGTGGCAAAACGAGAGGTTACGCACTTAGGCAGACAGAATGAAACTGAGAGATAGTAGGAACTGCCGATGCTAGAGGCCGAGAGAACAAGGTGGATGAACACAGCAGACCAGGCAGCATCAGAGGAGCAGGAAAGCTAATGTTTCGGGTCTGGACGCTTCTTCAGAAATCTGTAGGGACACATCCTCTGCAAACAAGATAAATATACTCAAGATTTTGTGAGATTACCTAGGAGTTGCCTTCTCTGTGGCAACATCTCAACCAAAGTTGCTAAACAACCTGTCCTCCTGTGGTACAAATTGTCGTGACCATTTGAAATTGGATATTCCTGGAGAATGCGAGACACACAACAATGACCCATGTTGTCCGATTAATCCCAATCCTTCCTCAACGGTCTTATAAATCTGCATGCTCCAAGTACTTAGTCAAAAATATGTTGAGCTCTGCTGTTGAATTTATTTGCTGCACCTTTCCAGAGGCCACGTAACAACACACTGTACAAACATCACGTCAAACAGGTCACATCTTGTACCTGGCTACTCCCTACTGACTCATGTTGGTAGAATTTCAGCTATCTCAGCCACCACCCTACACCAGCATCACCCTGTTTGCTTTCTCTCCGATCCTTCTCAAACTGCTGTCCCCTCCAAGGCTCTACTAGCTGACCTCCCACTCCAAATGCTGCCTGAAAACGTGGGAGGAAGACCTGCATTTCCATTGCACTAGTCACAAGCATTTCCCGGCCAGTGATGCACTTTCAGCTGGGATACAACTTGCTCAGGGAGGGATCCCACCAATGGCGATGAGGTTTAACGAGCAGGTCATGTTCCAGTGAGGGTGGGTGCGGCGTAAAATGTTGGTCAACACTCCAACGAGGTCTCCCATTCACCTCGCTCTTACTCAACAGCATCCACAGGATCTTTTAGCTTCACCCAAGGGCCAGCTAGGAGCCTCGTTTAATGCCTCATTGACAAGAATGGAACCACCGACAACATAGCACTCCCATAGTAATGCCCTATCGCAGAGACTGATATGAATGATTCTGGGCATGAGGAACATCAATTCTCCAGACTTGAAAAGTTGGGAACGATGGGGAAGAGAAAGCTGGAAAGAAATCCAGTAGCGTTGTCCAATAGTCCTGAGGGGTCTGCATAGTCAGTGGGAAGAAACCATTCACACAGGGGAAAGGATTGAGAACAAAAGGACATTGAAAACAAAAGAAAAGGATCTCAGGGAAAATTTCACACAGTGAGGGGTTAGGGTCTGGGATGTACTGTCTGAGAGTGCTTGGGGGGAGGCAGGTTCACAAGAGTGGTTCGGGTCTGGAATGTACTGTCTGAGCGTGTGGGGGGGCAGGTTCACTCAAGTGGTCAGGGTCTGGCATGTACTGTCTGAGAGTTGGGGGGGAGGCAGGTTCACTCGAGTGGTTAGGGTCTGGAATGTACCGTATGAGACTGTGGAGGGAGGCAGATTCAATCCAGGCCTTCGAGAGGGAGTCAGGATTATTATCTAAACAGGAAGAGTAGGCAGGAGTGCAGGGACAAGGCATAAGGGAGAGTTGCTAGGAGATACATTCCTTGGGAAAGCCAGTATGGATGCGACAGACCGAATGGCCTCCCTCTGCACCACAAGCAAAACCCTAGAGAAGGAAAATCTGGCCAGTCAATCTTTGGCCGCCTTGGCTGCAGCAGGGCCAAGGAATGAAAAGATGAGAAACCACCAACAGGCGGGAGGCAGAGGCTCCTTGGGGCACCCAGTGAGAGCTGGCGGCGGGCTCGAAGGGGCATGAGGCGAGTGGCAGCTGAATGGCTTTCATCCCGGCTGGCAGTCAGTCCTGGAGAGTGGTTCGCCCACTGTCAACGGTCTCAGAATTGGTGACGTCTTTTCAGGGGCAATCCAAACACCAGGATGTCAGTGACTCCAATACTTCCTGGTCAACTCTAGTACAAGCAATAAGTTCATTTCCAAGTTATACTGGTTTCCAACAGGTTCTCTCCCCCCATCCCCACCCCCGCCAGTCCTCCTCCTCCATGTGCCCCAAGGAACATGCTCAGATTCAGTGCATTGCGCCCCAGAAGGGAAAAGAATGTCAGTGATACGTGGAAATGCACAGATTTATTTGGACCAGCCATGACCTTATTAATTGGTGGAGCTGACTGAATGGACCAAGTGTTCCTTAGTCATATGTTTGTGACAGGACAGTTGTACTTCATGAAACTCAATTTTGAATGAGGTGACACAGGTCAGAGCAGTATTTTAAGTTTCAAGCTTTACTGTGTTTTTCTTTTGGATTCAGATGATTTGGGGTACATCTGGCATATGAAAAATTGGAGAGGGTAGGTTCTGGCTGTCGAATGCAGGATGTATTATAGTAGTTAATATATTTTCTATTTCATGTGCACATGTTTTTTTTTGAAAAGGAATCACATTTTTGGTTTCATCCCCCCCACAGAATCGATGGGGTGCAGAATGAGGCCATTCAGCCCACCATGCCTGCACCAGCTCAGTTATTTTGTCCGGCTCTACTCCCCAGTGCCACTCTCCTGTCTTGCCCATGCACACTATTAACATCCAAACCAAAATCATTTCTTCACATACATGAACAGTTATCTGGATGTTTATTTCAACTGATTGAGACCGGGTTATCTAAGACCGAAAGAAAGAGGCAATTGTTGAGGATTGCAGGTTTTGACCACACCCCCCGCCCCCCAGCTGTGAAACTGGCACAAGAATATCCCACACTATTTATAAAGAAAACATTTGATGCATGGGGTACTCGAGCATGTGCACCCATTGCTTGCACCCCAGTAATGCTGGGGGGATGGGGGGCTGTTTATTTGGTTTTTTTTGGTGGGGAGGTGTGCGTCCAAATGTGAATGGGGGAGGACTGTCAGTTTAGCTCAGCTGGCCAAATGGTCGGCTTGCGATGCACAGCAAAGCCAACAGCATGGGTGTCGATTCCTGTACCGGCTGAAGTTACCACGAAGGACTCTCATCCTCGACCTCTCTCCCCTCGCCTGAGACTGGTGATCCTCAGGTTAAACTCCCCACCAGTTATCTATCTCTCTCTGTAATGAGAGGTGGGCCCCTATGGTCTGGTGACTTGACTGGCCCCAGTGTGAAGACGGATTTGTAGCCTCTGTGTTACCCGCAAGCTGCTGTACCACAATATGAAGGTCAAAAATCATAACCGCAGGTTATAGTCCAACAGGTTTACTTGAAGATACCAGCTCAGTCCTTCCTTAGGTATCAGTGAAGACACTCAAGACAATAAGAAATAGGAGCAGGAGTAGGCCATTCAGTCCCATTCAATAAGATCATAGCTGTTCCAGACCGAATATTTCCTTTTTGGGGCAAGCCCTTAGCAATGGTCCTGCGAATTAAAAGGTGCCTAATAAACATAAAGGTGTTGTTCCAGCACCTGCTAAAGCGTGGGCAAAGCTTGAGCACAGAAAGATCCCAAGAGCAGTGAAGGCTGACACCTGAAGGAGTGAGATTCCAAGAGCTGGTGTCTTCAAATAAACCTAACAGACTATAACGTGGAGTCATGTGATTTTTGGCCTTGTCTGCCCCAGTCCAACACTTGCCACATCAAGGCCACAGTGTGAATACAGTATTTGCAGTCACTCGGTTACCTGTACCCTGCTATCCCACACAGTGTGACTACAGTATTTGCAGTCACTTGGTTACCTGTATGCTGCTATACCACAGTGTGAATACAGTATGTGCAGTTGCTGGGTTACCTGTAGGCTACTGTACCACAGTGTGACTACAGTATATGCAGTTGCTGGGTTACCTGTAGGCTACTGTACCACAGTGTGACTACAGTATTTGCAGTCACACAGTTACCTGTACACTGCTATACCACAGTGTGAATACAGTATATGCAGTTGCTGGGTTACCTGTAGGCTACTGTACCACAGTGTGACTACAGTATATGCAGTTGCTGGGTTACCTGTAGGCTACTGTACCACAGTGTGACTACAGTATTTGCAGTCACACAGTTACCTGTACACTGCTATACCACAGTGTGACTACAGCATGTGCAGTTGCTGGGTTACCTGTCTAGGGCTTGCTGCTGTTCATCTGTCTTCTCTCACATGTCCTCCATGTCACTTTCCATATCCCCATCCCCCACCAATACCGGGTGATTGACAGCAGCCTCCGCCAATCGGCCTCTACCCCCAGGCCACGCAGGCCAATCGGTTTGCCGCTGGGGCGGACCACAGCGCGTGCGCCTCGCCCAGGGTGCCGATGGGAGTTGTAGTCTTTTCGCTTTCAATTCCACCACTGAGGCCTAATTGGTGCGCTAGAACCTGAACGGAAATATCACGGCAACAGGAATTTCTCCGCCTCCGCAACCTCGTTCCTTCCTTTAGAAACACTCGAGACAATAAGAAATAGGAGAAGGAGTAGGCCGTTCAGCCCCATTCAATAAGATAATGGCTGGTCCAGACCTAATATATCCTTTCTTTTGGGGAAGGGCCCAAGCCTTTGGCAATGCACCTGTGAATTAAATTAAAAGGTGCATAATAAACACAAATATATTGTTGCAGCTCCTGCTGAAACGTGGGCAAAGCTTCAGCACAGAAAGATCCCAAGAGCTGAAATGAGTTGATTCTCAGCTTTCTGTGAGGACTATAGAGGGATGTATATTGACCAGAACAACAGGTCTCTCAATGCAGCGTATTCTGGACAATGCACAGATGCATCCAGTCGGTTACAGGGGTGACTCTTGGACGTATTGTAAATGTGTAAATTGGCTTACCCAATGATGAGCAGTTTGGCAGAGTTTCTGAAGAAAGGTCCTGACCCGAAACGCCAGCTTTCCTACTTTTCTGATGCTGCCTGGTCTGCTGTGTTCCTCCAACTCCACACTGTGTTATCTCCAACATCGGCAGTTCTTACTACCTCTTCATGAAAGAGAAGCTGTTTCCCCTGCGAGGAGGGTCAGTGACGTACAGGGACACAGAATCAACAAAAGAACCACTGGGGCAGGACGAGATTTTTTTTTGAAAAGGTTAGTTGTGGTGATCAGAAACACTGTCTGAAAGGATGTTGGAACAAGGTCAGAGGCTGGGAATCTTGCCAATAATTCACTTCCTGACTTTGCAAAGCCTGTCCACTATCTACAAGGCACTAGTCAGGAGTATGGTGGGATAAACCCCTCTTGCCGTGGATGGGTACAGCCATAACAACACTCGAGAGGCTTGACACAAACCAGAACAAAGCAGTTGATCAATTGACACCACATCCACAAACATCCGCTTCTCTTCACCACCAACGCTCAGTAGCAGCGGCGTGTACCATCTAAAAGATGCGCTGCAGCAGCTCACCAAAGATCCTAGACAGCACCTTCCAAACACGGATCCTCCCCAATTAGAAGGATAAAGGCAGCATATAAGGGGGAACACCATCCCCTGCAAGTTACCCTCTAAGCCACACACCATCCTGACTTGGAAACATATTGCTGTTCCTTCAGCCTCACTTGGGTCAAAATCCTGGAACTCGCTCCTTCAGGGCAATGTCAGAAATTATTGTCTTGCACTCATCAGGACAAATACAAAGATGCCAAATTTCCAACTTTCACAACAGTTTATTCTACAAGAGGAAAAGATGTTGATTAGTCAACAACTTGATTCTGATTGGCTGACATGTTACTACAGAGAAAGAAATTGGAAGGAGATTCTCCCCAAGCTCCCTGGATCTGGAGATCTCTGGATTAATAGTCCGGTGATAATAATAATGACAGGCTGTTGCCGCCCCTTGTGTTTGACTCTTAACCTCCCTCTGGGCAATTAGGGATGGACAATAGAAGGATGGTATGGTGGCAAATGTGACCCCACTGTTTAAACAGGGAGGTAGACAAAAGGTGGGGAATTATAGACGGTTAGCTTAACCTCTGTAGTGGGCAAGATGCTTGAGGCTGTTATCAAGGAAGAAACAGCAAGGCATCTCGATAGAAATTGTCCCGTTGGGCAGACGCGGCATGGGTTCATGAAGGGCAGGTCATGCTTGACAAATCTTTTGGAATTCTGTGAAGACATTACGAGCCAGTTGGACAATGGGGACCCAGTGGATGAGGTGTACCTAGATTTCCAAAAGGCCTTCGACAAGGTGCCGCACAAGAGGCTGCTGCATAAGATAAGGATGCATGGCATTAGCGGTAAAGTATTAGCATGGCTAGAGGATTGGTTGACTAACAGGAAGCAAAGAGTGGGGGTGAATGAGTGCTATTCTGGCTGGCAATCAGTGACTAGTGGTGTGCCTCAGGGATCAGTGTTGGGACCGTAATTATTTACAATTTATATAGATGATTTGGAGTTGGGGACAATGCGTAGGGTGTCAAAGTTTGCAGATGACACTAAGATGAGTGGCACAGCAAAGTGTACAGAGGACTGTGAAACTTTGCAGAGGAACATAGATACATTGAGTGAGTGGGCAAAGGTCTGGCAGATGGAATACAATGTAAATAAATGTGAAGTCACCCATTTTGGTCGGAGTAATAATAAAAGGGATTATTACTGAATGGTAAAAGTTGCAGCACGCTGCTAAGCAGAGGGACCTGAGTGTCCTTGTCCATGAATCACAGAAGGTTGGTCTGCAGGTACAACAAGTAATTAGGAAGGCAAATGGAATTTTATCCTTCATTGCTAAAGGGATTGAGTTTAAAAGCAGAGAAATTATGTTGCAGCTGTACAAGGTGCCGTTGAGGCCACACCATAAGACATAGGAGTGGAAGTAAAGCCATTGGGCCCATTGAGTCCACTCCGCCATTTAATCATGGCTGATGGGCATTTCAACTCCACTTCCCTGCACTCTCCCCGTAGCCCTTAATTCCTTGCGAGATCAAGAATTTATCAGTTTCTGTCTTGAAGACATTTAACGTCCTGGCCTCCACTGCGCTCTGTGGCAATGAATTCCACAGGCCCACCACTCCCTGGCTGAAGAAATGTCTCCTCATTTCAGTTTTAAATTTACCCCTCTAATTCTAAGGCTGTGCCCACGGGTCCTAGTCTCCCCGCCTAACGGAAACAACTTCCCAGCGTCCACCCTTTCAAAGCCATACATTATCTTGTAAGTTTCTATTAGATCTCCCCTCAACCTTCTAAACTCTAATGAATATAATCCCAGGATCCTCAGCCGTTCATCATACGTTAAACCTACAATTCCAAGGATCATCCATGTGAATCTCCGCTGGACACGCTTCAGCGCCAGTATCTCCTTCCTGAGGTGTGGGGCCCAAAATTGGACACAGTATTCTAAATGGGGCCTAACTAGAGCTTTATAAAGTCTCAAGATCACATCACTGCTTTTATATTCCAACCTTTAAGAGATAAACGACAACATTACATTTGCTTTCTTAATCACGGACTCTACCTGCAAGTTAACCTTTAGAGAATCCTGGACTAACACTCCCAGATCCCTTTGTACTTCAGCTTTATGAATTTTCTCACCATTTAGAAAATAGTCCATGCCTATATTCTTTTTCCCAAAGTGCAAGACTTCATATTTGCTCACATTGAATTTCATCAGCCATTTCCTGGACCACTCTCCTAAATTGTCTAAATCTTTCTGCAGCTTCCCCACCTCCTCAGTACTACCTGCCTGTCCACCTATCTTCGTATCATCGGCAAACTTCACCAGAATGCCCCCAGGCCCTTCATCCAGATCATTAATATATAAGGTGAACAGCTGCAGCCCCAACACCGAACCCTGCGGGACACCACTTGTCACCGGTTTCCATTCATACAAACAGCCTTTTATTCCAACTCTCTGCCTTCTGTCAGACAGCCAATCCTCAGTCCAAGCCAGTAGCTCACCTTACTCAGCAGCCTCCTGTGAGGCACCTTATAAAAGGCCTTTTAGAAGTCTAGATAGATAACATCCGTTGGGTTTCCCTGGTCTAACCTACTTGTTATCTCTTCAAAGAATTCTAACAGGTGTGTCAGGCATGACCTCCCCTTACTAAATCCATGCTGACTTGTTCTAATCCAATCCTGCACTTCCAAGAATTTAGAAATCTCATCCTGAACGATCTCATCCTTAACACCTGGAGTACTGTGTGCAGTTTTGGTCTCCTTACTTGAGGAAGGATGTACTGGCACTGGAGGGGGTACAGAGGAGGTTCACGAGGTTGACTCCAGAGTTGAGGGGGTTGGTTTATGAGGAGAGACTGAGTAGATTGGGATTATATTCATTGGAATTCAGAAGATTGGGGGGGGGGGGAATCTTATAGAAACATATAAAATTATGAAGGGAATAGATAAGATAGAAGTAGAGAGGATGTTCCCACTGGCAGGTGAAGCTAGGTCAAGAGGGCATAGTCTCAAGATTAGAGGGAGCAGATTTAGGACTGAATCGATAAAGAACTTCTTCACCCAGAGAGTTGTTAATCTGTGGAATTCCTTGCCCAATGAAGTAGTTGACGTTACTTCAGTAAACATTTTTAAAGCTAAGGTAGATTTTTTTTGGAACAATAAAGGAATTAAGGGATACGGTGAGAGCACGGATAAGTGGATCCGAGTCCACGAAAAGATCAGCCATGATCTTATTGAATGGTAGAGCAGGCTCGAAGGGCCGAATGGCCTACTCCTGCTCCTAGTTCTTATGTTCTTATGTGGCTCATTGGTTAGTGCTGCTGCCTCACAGCACTAGGGACCTGGGTTTGATTCTAGCCTCAGTTGACTGTGGAGTTTGCACATTCTCCCCGTATCTATATGGGTTTCCTCTGGGTGCTCCAGTTTCTTCTCACAGTCCAAGGATGTGCTGCTTAGGTGGATTGGTAATGATAAATTGCCTGTTGTGTCCAGGGATGTGTAGGCTAGGTGGATTAGTTTGGGAAATGCAGTGTTACAGAGATTCGGTAGAAGGTTAGATCTGGGTGGGATCCTGTTTGGAGGGTAGGTGTGGATTTGATGGGCTGAATGGCCTGCTGTAAGGATTCTACAAATAAATGCTGGGCCAGCCAGCGATGCCCACATTCCGTGAATGAATAACGAACACCTTAACATAGGGGGATAGGAGGATGCACAGAGACTGGGCAGAGTTGTTCAGCCTGGCAAGAGGATGGGTGTAGAGTGAGGGGCTGTGGAGGAGTGTATGGGGGTGCATTGTGAGCAACAAGGAGGTGGGTAGAGAGGCACACTGTGACATGGGGCCTGTGGTTGCATGTACTGACTGCCCTCACAATACCTCTGAGGGGCCAGGGATCACCAAACACCCCTTGAGAAGCTGGCCTGATTCATTCTGTAGGCCCTACCAATCTCCATAGTGGAACCAGCTATGGGTGTGTGACCCAAACCAGCCCCTATCCTTTAAAAAGACAGCTCCCAGAAATCGGAAAGGGAGCGAGAAATCCATGAGAAATCAGCAGCCCTTCCCTCCCCTCCCTCAGCCATGACTCCAATCATCCCAACTCAGCAAAAAATCCAGGCCCAATCGTCTCCCATTTGGAACGGAGACAAGGAGGAATTTCTTTTCTCATAGGGTGGACGATCAAGTCCTGGAGAGTTTTTACAAACACTGAATGAGGCCCTTCACCCATCGTGCCTGCATCAGTCACCAGCACTTGGCCCTGAGCCTTGTACACTCTGATACCTCTCTAAATACTTACAGTCACAGAGGGATACAGCATGGAAGCAGGCCCTTCTTGCTGACCAGGTTCCCTAAACTGAAATAGTCACATATACCTGCATTTGGCCCATATTCGTCTGAACATTTCCCATCCATGCACCTACCTAAATGTCCTTTAAATGTATTTGTAACCACCTCTATCACTTCTTGTGGCAGCTCATTCCACATACCCTTTTGTGTGAAGAAGTTGCTCTCTCAGGTCCGTTCTATATGATTACTTTCTCACCTTAAACCTGTGCCCTCTAATTTTGGACTCCCCTACCCTGGGAATAAGATATTGGCTATTCATCATATCCTTGCCCCTCATGATTCTACAGACCTCTATAACGTCACCCCCTTATCCCCCATGCTCCAGGGAATGAAGGTCCCAGCCGATCCAGTCACTCCTTATAACTCAAACCTTCCAGTCTCAGTGACATCCTTGCAAATACAGCAGGAGGTCAAATTCTTAAATGTCTTGAGGTTTCCCGCCCCTCTACCCCTTTTCAGGTGGGTGAGTTGTGAAAATAATCCTCAGACCTCCTCTTAATATCCTGCCCCTTACCTTAAAACTGACCCCAGTATTGACCCCTGACTAAGGGCAGTTCTAAGCCCCTTACAATCTTGTACACCTCAATCAGATCTCCTAACTCCAGCCTTCTGTGCTGTAACAAAAACAATCCCAGCTTAGCCAGCCTCTCCCAGTCGCTGAATTGCCCCAGGCCAGGCAACATCCAGGTGGTTACCATTGACCAGAAATGTAACTGGAGTCGCCATTTCGATATAGTGGCTAAACAGCAGGTCAGAGGCTGGGAATACCGCAGCGAGTAACTCACCTCCTGACTCTCCCCAAAGCCTGTTTAACATCTACTAGGTATGTCAGAAGTGTGAGGGAGTACTCCCCACTTGCCCCCTGGATGGGTGCAGCCCCAACAACATTCAAGAAGCTCGATATCATCCAGGACAAAGCCGCCTCATCCACAAACATCCACTCCCTCTGCCACTGACCTTCAGTAGCAGCAGTGTGCACCGTCTACAGGATGCACTGCAGAGGATCGACCTGCTCAGCGCATGGAGAAGCCAAAGCAGAGACATGTCCCCAAGGGCAGGATGGCTGATGGCTGCCAATTTAAAACAAAGAAAACGGCTGAGAGGCATCCTGCGGTGGGAGGATGAGTACCACAGAAATTTCATCTCATTCACACAGGGACAGTACGAGCTAAGCCTCGGTAATGAGTTGGAAATGAACATACCTGTCATACCAGAGCCTGTATAGAATTGCTGTGGCATAGGAGGCGGCCCCTCGGCCCATTGTGCCTACACCTGTTCCATAACCTTGTGCCAGTCTCCTGCCATAGAGTCATAAAGATATACAGTGTGGAAACAGACCCTTCAGTCAAACTCATCCATGCCGACCAGATATTCTAAATTAATCCAGTCCCATTTGCCAGCATTTGGCCCATAGCCCTCTAAACCTTCCTATTCATGTACCCAGATATAGCACGGTGTGGAGCTGGATGAACACAGCAGGCCTGGCAGCATCAGAGGAGCAGGAAAGCTGATGTTTCAGGTTGTGACCCTTCTTCAGTAATAGGGAAGGGATATGGGGCTCTTAAATAAATAGAGAGGAGGGGTGGGGCTGGGGAATGTAGGTGGGGTGATGATAGTGAGTGCACGTAGGCAACGGTAGGGGTTGGTCGGTGAGGTGTGAGGCGCAGACAGGTGGGAGCCCCCATTTCCTGTTCCTCTGATGCTGCCTGGCCTGCTGTGTTCCTTCAGCTCCACACTCTGTTACCTCTGACTCCAGCATTGGCAGTCCTTACTATATCTATTCAAATACCCATCCAGGTGCCTTTTAAGTGTTGTATTTGTACCCTACATCCAGTGAGTTCCAGATTCCCACCACCCTCCAGGTGAAAAAGTTTGTCCTCACATCCCTTCTAAATTCTGGTCCCATCTTAAATCTCTGTCCCCTGATCATTGATCCTTCAAGTTTCTTCCTGTCTATGGTCTTCATAATTTTATACAACTCAAATACACACACACCTTCCCGCTTCCCCAGTTCTTACTGCTTCAGACCTGGAGTGGGAAGCATTGAAGGACAACTGCACCTAATTCCCATCATGAATAACAGAAACCCCATCAGAAGGTAAAAAGCAATCAAAATCTATGAAGTTTGGGCTCACTGCTCCTCCTCATCTGATTTTTATCTGCTGGAGGTTTTGAACATTTGGGGAACTGAGAAAGTATGTCTGTGTTTTAACATGTTTGAGACATATAAAATTATGAAGAGTGTAGACAGGAAGAAACTTTTTCCCATTGTTGGGAGGATCAATGACCAGGGGACAGAAATTTAAGATGGGACCAGAATGTAGAGGGGATATGAGGACAAAAGTTTTCACC
Source organism: Stegostoma tigrinum (assembly GCF_030684315.1). Classification (NCBI taxonomy): domain Eukaryota; kingdom Metazoa; phylum Chordata; class Chondrichthyes; order Orectolobiformes; family Stegostomatidae; genus Stegostoma; species Stegostoma tigrinum. The sequence goes on along the minus strand of NC_081395.1, from coordinate 12,881,193 downwards.
TGGTGGGTGGTGGGAATCTGGAGCTCACTGCGTGTAGGGGAAGGAGCGACACAAACTCTCATCACATTGAATGAACTATTTAGATGTGTAATTGTAATGCCAAGATATAGAAGGCTACGGGCCAAGTGTTGAAAAATGGGATTAAGTGGTCGTTTTTGATTAGCACAGAACCAATGGGCTGGAGGACAATTTTCAGTGCAGTAGACCTCTGTAAGTCTGATTTGTATGATTCAAGGTGTACATGTGTGTATCTGTTTTAATGCTTTGTTGGTTTTAGGGAATATAGATTTTTTTGAGTCTGTTAAGGTGTATATATTTTCATGTGTGTGTGTTTTGACGGCATATGCTTTAATGTTGTGTATATTTTAAAACGTTTCTGCTTTAATATATGTGTTTCAAGGTGTGTGTAGCCAAATAGAGGCCCCTTAACTCCCTCCCTCCTTACCTTGAAATAGCCAATGCGAGCCAGGGGAGAGGAGAACTACATCTCCCAGCAGGTATAGCGGCGCACCCTCTGCGCCTGTGCACCGGCTGCCGATGAGGTCATTCGGATGCAGTGACGCAGGTGCCGGATATAGCGGGCCAATGGTAGGGCGGGCAAGTGTGTCATGTGGTGTGGGCGGGGGGGGGAGAGGTTACATTGTGTCAGCGCGAGGCTGCAGTGCTACACTGTATCGAGGAGGGGGCCTGGACCGATTTCTCATCCCTGGCTCGGGGAATAGATACAGTGAGGGTAACAGTGTGTTACATTGTATCTAGCAGGGAGATAGACAGGGGCCTGGATAGATTCCCCTTCCCCGTGTACAGATATACTGAGGCCACACTGGGCTGCATTGTATTGAGGAGGGATCAGAGAAAGACAGGGGCCTGGATACATCGCACCGCCCAAGCTTCCCTGTCCCTTTGGAACAGAGGCACCAAACCGGGAATGTCGCCTGCAACCTGGGAGGACTGAGCCTGGCTGGAGGAGGAGGACTGGGAATACCGAGACCTATATCCCGAGAGGCCTGGGAATACCGAGTCTGGCTGGAGGAGCACTGGGAATACCAAGACCTGTAATCCAAGAGGTCTGGGAATACTGAACCCAGCTGCTGCTGGAGGACTGCGAATACTGAGCGTGGCTGGAGGACCGGGAATACCGAGCCTGGCTGCTGGAGGAGGACTGGGAATACTGCGCCCAGCTGCTGAAGAAGCTCTAGGAATACTGAACCCAGACCCCAGGAGGACTAGGAGTACTGAGCCGGGCTGAAGGACTGGACCCCACATCCCAGAACTGGCAATACTGAACCCAGCTGCCAGAGGAGGGCGGGGAATGCTGAGCCTGGTTGCTAGAAGGCTGGGAATACCGAGCCTGACTGCTGGAGGAATATTGGGAATACTGAACTCCATATCCCCCAAGAGGACAAGGAATACTGAGACTGGCTGGAGGACTGGGAATACCAAACTCTGTTTTCCCCGTTGATCCAGATCTGGGAATACTGTGCCCGTTTCCCACCTTTCCCTTCCCTAGGCTGCAGGACTGGGATACCAAGTCCCATTCCTACTATTGGCTACTGACAGCTGGAAGACTGGGAATATTGAACTAATAGAGGGGAGATTTACTTAATCCCAGACTACATATGTGAGAAGTTTGTGTTAATGTCAGCAGTAGGCCTTGGGAATACCAAACTAATCCTAACTACCAGACTGGGAATACTGAGCGAATTGCAGCAGCGGGAGTGGGACTGTTTTGCTAATCTTGGCGATGGGTCTGAGGATCTTGAGCTAGTCCCAAGTGTAAGGACTGGGAATACTGATCCAGTATATTTTCAAGATCTGTGGAAGGATCGACACTGGGAGAGTCATCACCACTCCAGGAACAAGATCCCAGTGACAGCATCGGGGAATCGTGAAGTCTGGGACCCCCTCTTGGTGACTAGAAAGTGGGAATTGCAGGAGGACGCAGTGTCTGGAACAGGCTGAGAGCGAGGGAGCAGAGAATTGTCTGAAAAAGGGGGGAACTAAGTAAACGTGCAATCAGGAAGAACCTCCGGCTGCATTCCTTCCAAAATCATTCCCAAGCTGGCGGTAAATCCCAGTGTGGAAAGAGAGAGAGAGAGAGCAGAGGAGGGGGATTTCGGGATGAAAATTGAACTTTAGAAATCTTTTGTGGAATCTCGGATCACCAGGAAATTGGGAGGGCTGAAACCTTCTGGAGTTTTGAATCGCCCCAGAAGTCGGGAAAGCTGACACCTCCGCTTGGAATCTCGAGCCGCCAGGAAATTGGGAGCGCCGGAATTTTTCGGTGTGGAGTTTGGGATCGCCGGAGGGGACGGGTGGTCCCTGCTGATTCCCCGCGGGAGGAAGTAGCTGCGGAGAGGCTGGTGCTGCGGAATTTCATCCCTTCCTAGACGTTTGGGCTGCTACTTCGCTCGTTTCCCGCCCCCCACCCCGGAAGCTGGGAATGGGATCGGTCGGGGAGTGAACAGCGAGCCTGAGACTGTCAGTTCCCGGTCGGTGAAGGTGGGGGGTGGGGGGGAGAAGGGCCGTGGTGTGTGCGAGGCTCGACTGTGGTTGCTCCTGTAGGACGCGTTCCCCACCCCCCCCGCCGCCACCTTTTTCTTTCCCTGGACGTTTCCCGATGGAGCCCAAGGTTACTTCGCCGGTGACGGCGGCGGAAAAGGTGGACGGTTTCAGCAGGAAGTCCGTGCGCCGGGCCAGGCAGCGCCGGTCACACGGTTCATCCCAGTTCCGGTACCAGAGCAGTCAGGTGGAGCTGACCCCGCTGCCCCTCCTGAAAGGTGAGTGCCGCCTCCTCCCAGTTATTGTTTGCACCCCCCCCCCCCGCCCCAACATGCTGGGACAAAGCCCGTACACACACACACACACCCCCTTAACATGCTGGAAGAAAGAGACACACACACACACACACACACACACACACACACACACACACACACCCACCCCTCCAACATATTGGGAGAAAGCTCCCCACATACACACCCCTTCCCCATCAACATGCTGGGAGAAAGCCCCCCCCCCCCGCCCAATACACACACCCCCACCAACATGCTGGGAGAAAGCCTCCCCACCCTAACCCCGAGCTCCGGGATCGTTCAGAGAGGCTTCAAGTGTAGTAGGGATGGTTACAGAGGGAGCATTCCAGAGGCAGCGTGGGAGGGATCAGGTGCAAGCGTGTTTTTGATGGGGTAGCAGGCTCCTGCGATCGAATGGCTGCCTCCATCCTCTGTGCTTCCTGCAGCAGGAGGAGGCCATTCGACCACATGAGCCTGCAACCCCATTAAAAACATGGTTGTACTTGTGACCTACCACCCTGCCTCTAGAGTTGTCCCTCTGTAACCTCTTCTGCCATCCAGGGTTTGTAAAATAGAGGGGTGAGGGTCAGAAGAGATCTGTGTGGTTGGGGATTGAGTGGTCAGGGGAGAGATCTCTGTGGTTGGGGGGCAGGGATTGGGTGTCAGGGGAGATATCCCTGTGGTTGCTGGGGGGGTGGGGGATTGGGTGTCAAGGGAGATATCCCTGTGGTTGCCAGGGCAGGGGGGGGGGGGGGAAGAGGGGAGAAGGAGGATTTGGGGGTCAAGGGAGCGATCTGTGTGGTGGGTGGAGAGAGAGAGAGAGAGACCTGAGCTGGACAGTATGGACAGGGCATTACTGTCCTGGTAGTTTCATTGGCGATAAGCCAAGAGGCAAGTATGGGACTGGTCACTGAGTTTGGGGGGTGGTAATGGTGAATGGACGCATTTGTCCCCCATCCCCAACCCTTTCGGATGGCTGTGAATTCGAGAGCGATGTTTCCCAATGGGGTCGTTCCATCACCCTCGCTCACTGGGGGTCTGTCCCCAGGGCTCCACCTTCGCCCCATAGCCTTTGGCCTGGGTAGGTTTAGATCCTCTCCTCCATACTAGATACAGGTAAAGATGACCCTGCATCTTGCTGGGAGGGGTATTCCCAACTTGCGCATCAAAATGTAGCTCAACTCGAGAGAGATGGAGGCTCCAGGTCCGCCTCATCGCTTTTGAGTGGTCAGGAGTCACTCATGCTCTGGGGGGGGGGGGGGGGGGGGAGAGGGGGCGGTGTTGGGAGATCAGCTATTCAACCTGTTTGGCAGCACCAAGCAGGTTAGCAGTTGGGGAGGGTTGAGATTAAGTGCTGCAGTGGGACTTGAGTTCGGTGCTCCGAGCTCAGAGACACGGTGCTGAGTGCCTGCTCCTCAGGTTGGCTGTATCAACAGCTTAACCCCTGCCTGAGGTTCCGGCCGAAGAGGGGAGTGTGTTAACCGGGGAGTGAAGGCAGTAACAGTGCGTCCAGTTTGGATGGGCGTGCTGTTTGGTGTGGAGCCTGGGCCTGGGATGTGTGTACCTATTTGTCCTTCCACCCATTAATCACGGCTATCACTCAGCCATTACGTGGGAAAAGATTCCGATTACTTTCACTAAATTCCCTCTTTATCCTTCAGTGTAAACTCCAGCAGGACGCCCCTGCCTGCCTCTCACTCTGCACCTTCCCCCAACCCGTCCCCTCTCTTCTCTGTCCTCTGCTCCCATCCTCCCTCGCCGCCCCCTCCCTCCAACCCCACCTCCCCATTCGACCTGTCAAGTCCACAACAACCCTCTGAAGAGCACCCCAGCCTGACCCACGCCCCTACCTCAACCGTCTGCTTTCCACAGCCAATTCAACCTAACCTGCGCATGTTTGGACAGTGGGAGGAAACCCCACGCAGACACGGGGTGGAGTGTGCGGACCCCACACAGACAGTCACCCGAGGCCGGAATCGAACCCGGGCCCCTGAGGCAGCAGTGCTAACCATTGAGCCGCCACACTGTCCAATTCGGGCGACCACCCTGGGACCAGTTCCCACCCTCACCTGTAAAATAACTATTCCTGGTCCCCTGCATCACTTTTGTAGATGGTGAACTGCTCGTCTGACCAAAGCCTGTCACTGTATTGTAAAACCATCCTCCATAGATTCGGAAGTTTCTTCTCCGAGATGGCCTAACCCCCCAGAAGCCCTCATCACCCTGCAAGTGCCAACATGCTGTTTGTGCCTCACTCATTGGCTTGAGTCTGACACTGCTGTGAGATTGAGATGGTTCATAACATTCAGGCACTATTAAAGATCAACGTTGCAGGCAACCCAGTTTGGATTGTTAGCATTCTAGGAACAGTTTACAACGCCTTCTGTAGGGAAGAGCAATAAAGGTACAAAAAGCGCGGATGCAGCTGAGAGTAGTATCAGGAGCAGAGGTGAAATTTATAGTTTGAGGATTGATGCAGGGTTGTGAGGAGAGGAAGAGAGTCAGTGAAATTAATTTGGGATTGATACAGGGCTATGGGGAGAGACCAGGGCAGTGGGATTAGTTTGGGGATTGATACAGGGCTATGGGGAGAGAGTGGGGCAGTGGGATTATTTTGGGGATTGATACAGGGCTATGGGGAGAGGGTGGGGCAGTGGGATTATTTTGGGGATTGATACAGGGCTATGGGGAGAGGGTGGGGCAGTGGGATTATTTTGGGGATTGATACAGGGCTATGGGGAGAGGGTGGGGCAGTGGGATTATTTTGGGGATTGATACAGGGCTATGGGGAGGGTGGGGCAGTGGGATTAGTTTGGGGATTGATACAGGGCTGTGGGGAGAGAGTGGGGCAGTGGGATTATTTTGGGATTGATACGGGGTAATGGGGAGAGAGGGACTAGTTTGGGGATACTTTAAGTGAAACAGACTGATTTTGTCCTTTCCACTTCCTGTCTTTGTTTCAGTTAGCTCCTGTTAATGAGGGGCAGCTGACTGAATGTAGCTGACCCACATTTTGTTGATTCTTTACTGAGTATTTGTTTTCGATGTCTTTAAGCAATCTGTTCAGAGACGTTACGCCACACCTGTGGAGCAGGTGGGGTTTGAACCCAGGCCTCCAGGCACAGAGGATTAGGCACTACCGTTGCAGTATGAGTCTTTCATTCCAGTGCATCTGATCTTTTCCAAATTCCAAGCTCTGTGTTCCTGGTGGTGGTCATGGAGTGAAGGAAGGAATGAGACCTGACTGCAGTGAACCAATGTTACTTTTCACTGTCCTCTATCAACACTCCCAGGACAGGGACAGCACGGGGTTAGATACAGAGTAAAGCTCCCTCTACATTTCTACATTGTCATCTCTCCACCGCGCCCCCCCCCCCCCCTCACTCCCGGGTCAGGGACTATATGAGGTTTTGTATAGAATAAAGCTGCCTGTGCACTGTTCCCATCAAACACTCCCAGGAGAGGGATACAATGGGATTAGGTACAGAGTAACACTCCCTCGACTCTTTTCATGTGTTTGCATGAAACAAGATCTGGATGGTATCCAGGCTTGGGCTGATAAGTGGCAAGTGACATTTGTGCCACACAAATGCCAGGCAATGGCCATCAGCAATAAGAGACAATCTGACCATTGCCCCTTGACATTCAATGGTGTTACCATTACTGAATCTCCCCACTATCAACATCCTGGGGGGTTATCATTGACCAGAAACTCAACTGGACTCACCACATTAACAGAGTGGCTACAAGAGCAGGTCTGAATCTGGGAATACTGAGGTGAGTAATTCACTTCCTGACTCCTTCAAGCCTGTCCACCATCTACAAGGCACAAGTCAGGAGTGTGATGGAATACTCCCCACTTGCCTGAATGAGTGCAGCCCAAACAACACTCAAGCAGCTCAATACCATCCAGGAGAAAGTAGTCTGTTTGATTGGCCTACATCTACCCGCATTCACTCCCTCCACCATCGATGCTCAGTAGCAGCAGTGTGTACGTTTACAAGATGTGCTGCAGAAATCCACCAAAGATCCTCAGACAGAACCTTTCAAACTCAAGACCACTTCCATCTAGAAGGACAAGGGCAGCAGATGTATGGGAACATCATCACCTCCAAGTTCCTCTCCAAGTCACTCACCATCCTGACTTGGAAATATATCGCTGTTCCTTCACTGTTGCTGGGTCAAAATCCTGGAATTCCCTCCCTAATAGCATTGTGGGTCAATCCACAGCAGGAGGACTGCAGCGGTTCAAGAAGGCAGCTCACCACCACCTTCTCAAGGGCAACTAGGGATGGGCAAGAAATGCTGGCCAGCCAGCAATGTCCACTTCCCACAAAATGAATAGGAAAAAAATAAATTTCTCCTGACCCTGTTTCCATCAAACACTCCCCAGGCTGGGGCAGAGGCAACCCCCAATCTACCTTGGTGTGGATGTCAGTGAGAGGTCTGATTTCACATGGGCCAGCAGAAGTTTCCTGTCTCGCTCAGAGGGTAGTTTTTATTTTTGGAAGCTGCAGATGATGCTCCATCTGTCTGTTGTTAAACTGCAGTTTGGTGTTCTCAAAGAACTGTGCAGCACAGTACAGGCCCTTCGACCCACAGTGCTGGAATTGTGCTTCCAGTGAGAAGCCTCTCCTGTCTTTGTGGCCCACAGTCAAAGAACAAAGAAAATTACAGCATAGGAACAGGGCCTTTGGCCCTCCAAGCCTGCGCCAATCAAGATCCTCTGTCTAACCTGTCATCTATTTTCTAAGGGTCTGTGTCCATTTGCTCCCTACCCATCCATGTACCTGTCCAAATATATCTTAAAAGACGCTAACGTGTCTGCACCTACCACCTCCACTGGCAACGCGTTCCAGGCACCCACCACCCTCTGTGTAAAGAACTTTCCATGCATTGCAAGGTGTGGGTCACATTGGTGTGGGAAAGCTGGAAATGGGATAGCTGGAAAAAGCTTCTTGCTATCCACCCTCTCTCTACCGCTCATGATTTTGTAGACCTCAATCAGGTTCCCCCCCCCCCTTAATCTCCGTCTTTCTAATGAAAATAATCCTAATCTACTCAACCTCTCTTCATAGCTAGCACCCTCCATACCAGGCAACATCCTGGTGAATCTCCAAAGCATCCGCATCCTTTTGGTAATGTGGCGACCAGAACTGTACACAGTACTCCAAATGTGGTCAAACCAAAGTTCTATACAACTGCAACATGACCTGCCAACTCTTGTACTCAATAACCTGTCCAATGAAGGAAAGCATGCCATCTGCCTCCTTGACCACCCTACTGACTTGCGTTGTCACCTTCAGGGAACAATGGACCTGAACTTGGATCTCTCTGTTCCTCAATTTTCCCTAGGACTTTTCTATTTACTGTATAGTTCGCCCTTGAATTTGATCTTCCAAAATGCATCACCTCGCATTTGCCTGGATTCAACTCCATCTGCCATTTATCTGCCCAACTCTCCAGTCTATCTATATTCTGCTCTAATCTCTGACAGTCCCCTTCACTATCTGCTACTCCACCAATCTTAGTGTCGTCTGCAAACTTGCTGATCAGACCACCTACACCTTCCTCCAGATCATTTACATCTATCACAAACAACAGTGGTGCCAGCACAGATCCCTGTGGAACACCACTGGTCACAGGTCTCCAATTTGAGAAACTCTCTTCTACTACTACTCTGTCTCCAGTCCTGGTGAGATCCCCTGCCATAGGAGGGCATCCTCAAATGGCCAATTCTGGTGCGCCCCACAGTCTGTGACCTCTGAACCCCACGGAGAGGCAGTGGACCCCAGAACGGGAGTGGGGCGGATGGGGTGGTCACAGCCTAAGGATTATGGGGTAGAACATTGGGTGAAGACATTTCTCCCTAAGAGAGTGGGGACCCTGTGGCATTCTGTGCCACAGAAAGCGGTGAGGCCAAAACATTGAATGTTTTTGAGAAGGATTGGGGCTGAAGGAGATTGAAAGGTATGGGGGGTGGGGGGGAAACCAGGAGCAGGGGGACTGAATTTTGACAATCAGCCATGGTTATATTGAATGGTGGAACAGATTTGAAGGGTCAAGTGGCCGCCTCCTGTGTTTCTGCAATAGCATTGCAAGGTATGGGTCACACGTTGGTGTGGGAAAGCTGGAAATGGACTGGATCGTGGTTTGAAAATGAGACTGATGATACTTTGAAGCCCATCCCCTTCACTTCTAGGGTGTTGTAAACTGCTGCGGTTGAGATGGTGCGGAAAGAGGCCACTTTGTGGTTGTGCTGGCACCTCTGATGTTCACCTAGCACCACCACCCACCCCCCCCCCCCCCCGCCCCGAGCCTTCCGTGTCCTTACTCTTCAGATAATGACCCAATTGCCTCCTGAACGTCTCGATTTGAACCTGTGCCCGTGCATGCTCCCCTACATGCTCACAGCCCATTCCAGGTCCCAACCCCTTTGCCGCTTGAAAAAGTTCCTCCCCGTTTCGTCGCTGCTCTTGGCCATCACCTTCAATCTAATTCTCTCCTTGATCCTTTCACCAACGGGAACAATTTCCCTGCTATTCCTAGATCCCGGAATCTGCAGCTCTGATGGCTGTGTCCGGCTCAGAACTGAGCTCTGACTAAGGGTCCCAGGGCTCGAGACGTTGACTCTGTCTGCAGATGTTGCCAGACCCTGCTCAGTGTCTCCAGCACTTTCTGTTTTGGACTTGACCAGAGATCAATTCCGGCAGCAGGAGGTGGGGCCTTCTCGAAGGTAGAGAGGGGGGCAAAATAGGAGGAAATTAGGGAGGAAAGTCCAGATCCACGGGACCATCTTGCTTGAAGGCTCAATCACCTGTTGGGCATGATTTTTTTTAAAAATAAATGAGGAATACTGGAGATAATGGGAACTGCAGATGCTGGAGAATCCAAGATAACAAAGTGTGGAGCTGGATGAACACAGCAGGTCAAGCAGCATCTCAGGAGCACAAAAGCTGACGTTTTGGGCCTAGACCCTTCATCAGAGCGCTCTGAAGGGTCTAGGCCCGAAACGTCAGCTTTTGTGCTCCTAAGATGCTGCTTGGCCTGCTGTGTTCATCCAGCTTCACACGTTATCGAGGAATACTGGAGGCTGGAATGAGGGGAGCGCAAATATCATTTGGGGGTCATGGGGTCTTGTATTCAGGCAGAGGATGTGGATGGGCCAGTGTTTACCGCACATCCTGAATTGCCCCCTTGAGAAGGTGGGGCTGAGCTGCCATCTTGAACCGCTGCAGTCCATGCGCTGTGGGTTTACCCACGATGCCCTGAGGGAGGGAATTCCAGGATTTTGGATGTAGAATATGTTTCAAAGTCAGGATTTTGGAACTGTGACCTCGCAGGGGAGGGGAGAGTTGGGAGTCATTGCTGCTCCCATGTACCTGCTGCCCTTGACCACCTAGATGGAAGTATTCATGGGTGTGGAATGTTCTGACTGAGGAGCCTCCCAGTGTTTCTACAGTGTAGGTGGCACACACTGCTGCAACTGAGTGTCACTGTATGGGGTGGGTGCAGGGGGGTTATTGAAGCGGGTGAACAAGCTGTTGATTGGGTTGAAAATGAGGAGAAAATCAAAACTGAGCCATTGTGTCAGCAGGTTCTGGTGTTGGTCTGTGAGTGATGGGTAAATGGGATTGTGTGTTTTGGCGGGGGGGGGGGGTTAAGTTTAAAGGTCGCACGGAACAAGGGGCACGGGAATTGGCCAGACTGAGTTCAATCTCAGCTCTTGGAGAAACAAGGGAGAGAGAGAGAGGAACTGGAAGGTTGAAAATCCAATTCAGGCAGAACTCCATGGGGAATTGTAACTTAAAATAGTATCAGAGTGTTCCTCCTGCAGTGTAATCTCTGTTTAAACAATTTTTTTGTGCGTGTCAACTTCAGGGAACCTAGGACTAAATCCAAGTGCTGTTTCCTATCTGGATTCCAGCTGCTGTCTGGAGCCCAAACTGGTTAATTCTGTAGGGATCTGCAATTGCTCACGATGAGCACACGCTTTCTTCCGGCTTAGCCAGAAATACTGTAACAAACCAACACCAGAAACTTGATCTGAAATAAAATTCATAGAATCAACACCGAGGGTGTGCCGTGCTGTTGGAGGGTCAGTGCCGAGGGCGCGCTGCGCTGTCAAACAGTAGTATCTTTCAGATGAGATAATAAGTTGTCGCCTAACCTTTTAGTTGACGGTACTGGGAGAGGAATAGGAACAAATTTTTCCTGGATTCCGAGGACCCCATTTATCCCGAAATGACAGCGCAAGGAATCATTGAGTCATTATCATTTAGGGGTGTTGGTGTGTCTTGTGTACATTTCCTACTTTACGAGACTTTTAAAAAGCTGTTGTGATGTGCTGAACTGGTAAAAGTTGAGACAGTTGTTCATTCTTAATTTCAATAAAACACCCAACCACTTGTGAAACATAAGCAAACGCAGAAGCTAGCTAATGTCCTTTTAGTAAAGCCACCCCTAGGCAGCAGTGATCATAAAATGGAAGTTCACATTGCATTTAAGGGAGAGAAGATTGGGCCCAAGACTTGTGGTGTAAACTTAGAGACAATTATGAGGGCAAGAAAGCAGAGTTCACTAAAGTGGGAGCAAATTAGGTGGAGAGGTAGGTTTAGAGAGATGCAGTGTCTGACCTTCAAGGGGATATTTTGAAATATTTTCAGTACTAATACATGCATACGAGAAAGGAGACTTTCAGGAGACAAAAAATGTTGAAGATAGCGTCGATATTAAGGAAAAAGGCCTGCAGATGTTTAGAAACAAAGCTTCGCATGGTGTTAGTCTCAAGAAGGTGAGAGTGGTGAAGTTACAATGGAGCGTTAAGAGACAGCAGGTAATTGAACAGGCACCTCTCACCGCCTTGCTACAGTAGGGATTAATAACATCCCAGAAATAGATAAAAGACAGGAAATAGGAGGGAGGCGCTCACAAGGGAAGTGAAGCTGAGCAAGTGTCGGAGCTTCAGACAGAGAATTCCCTAGATTCTGAAGGATTTCATCTTGGGGTTCTAAAATAAGTTGCTAGTGAGATAATTTACACCTCAGTTTTAAATTTTTTTTACAGGGACTTTAAATTGGAAGGTTGCAAATTCAGCTTCTTAATTCAAAAGCCAGCAGAAAAATATAGGACTGCACCCCCAGCCCCCCACCCCCACTCCCAGTAGTGACCCCCGGGAGGTGCACGCCATACTGCTGGCCTTTCATGGTGCAGTCAGTGAGGAGAGTGTGAGGGTCTGTTTGGTTCAGTGTCTGAGGCCAAAGTTTTTAGGTCTGGGATGGACAACCCCTCTTTCCCCCACCCCTTGCACACCTCAGTGTGAGCCCTGGGGTCTGGATTGTGACCTCACAGAAGCTGGGAGTGGGCCCTGTCACAGCGAGTTGCAAGGGGTTGGGGGTGAAGAAAGGGTAAGTGTGGAGGTGGGGGGGTGGGGCGGGGAAGTGGGGGTGTCAGGTCACGGCTGGGATGTTGGAATGCGGTCGTGAGGGTGGGGAGAGCCGAGGAGTGGGAGGGAGAGCAAGTGCGAGGGGGTGGGGAGTGTCTGGAGTTTGTTTGCTGTTGGTGGGGAAGGGGTTGGGGGGCATTAGATTTGGGAGACAGGAGTGGTTGTGGGTGGGAGAGGGGGAAATGTGGAAGCGGCTGGAAAGGAGGGAGGAGACTGAAGTGGGGAGGGGGTGAGGGATTAAGCAGCTGTCTTTCCTCTGACATCCAGCCTACACACTTGCCTACCCCACCCACAAACCCACCCACAATGAAGAAAGACCCCTCTCCATGATGGAACCCAGAGTGACCACCACCCACTATCACATTAAAGAACGTGAGTTTCATCCTCCGGATTGTACAGACCAGTTCTTCCCCCTGCCCTCCATTCTCCCCAAGGCCCCCTGTAGGTGGCAATGTCCATACCTCTAAGTCAAGCGGCCTAGGAGTTCAAGTGCCACTGTGCCCCTGGAGGCCATGACCTGATGTGTAAACTTGCCCCCCCCCCCTGCCCAAAGCATTGTGGGCTGCCTCTGTCCCCTTTCTCCCCCACCAAACCAGGCATCTGGACCGGATTGTTCTGTTCCAAAGGAGCTTCCCAGAATAGGGAGGTCCCATGAGATTCTCCACCTTTGGTAATTTCAGATAGGGATCTGTTCCCTCACTCGGAGGGTGCTGAGTCTCTGGTAACCCCTACCCACAAGGAGAGATGTGGCTCTGACCTTCAACCCCCCCAACCACGTACAGCGGAGGGAGAGACAGATCTTTCTGGACTCCCGGAGGATTGAGGGAGGGGGGATTGAAAGCAAGGCCAGCCTATTGAATGTAGCAGCAGACTCGAGGGACTGAATGGCTACTGTTTAACCACATTCGCTGATGTAGCATAGCAGTCTGGTCCCTCACCCACTCTCATCATGCTTCTTCTTTCTCTCCCTGATTTTATCTGTCTGTTCATTTCTCTCTGAATTTCTCTCTTGCTCTGTGACTCCCTCTTTCTCTTTCCCCCCCCCCCCCAACCAATCTCTCCCCCTCTCACTATCTCTCTTTCTTTCGCTTTTCCCTTTACCAATCTCTCTCTCTCTCTCTCTCTCTCTCTCTCTCTCTCTCTCTCTTCCCCCCCCCCCCCCCCCCCGCCTTTCTCTCTCCAGATGCCGCAGCGTCGGATTTACACGACCTGTTCTGTAAGAAGCTGCAGCAATGTTGTATTGTCTTTGACTTCATGGACTGTGTTGCTGACCTGAAGGGGAAGGAGATCAAGCGAGCGGCCCTCAATGAGCTGGTGGAGAGTATTGCGACAGGTCGGGGCCTCCTCATTGAGCCCATCTACCCGGAAGTCATGAAGATGGTGAGTGTGCGGAGGCCTGCTCCAGGCCAGTAACCCCAGAAACCCGCCCCCATTCCCAGAAAACCGCCCTCTCTGCATCCATCCCCAGAAACCCAACCCCTCGCCTCCATCCCCAGAAATCCGCCCCCTCTGCCCCCATCCCAAGAAAACCGCACCCATCTCCAGAAACCCACCCCTCAACACTACCTCCATGTCCCTCACCTCTGCCCACCCCAAACCCCCAAAATAAACTTTCCAAACCACCCCCCTTGCCAGGTCCCCACTGTCCTGCGGCACCTCAGCCCCCTCCCCCACCACCCCCGCCCCCCCCCCCCCCCCCCACCTTTACATGTTGGGGCAGAGAGGGGGTGGGTAGGTGATGAATAGGAGAGAGTGTAATGAGGGAACCTTGCCCCGAGACTGTGGGCCCAATGACCCGAGGTGTGGGGTGTAATGGTGGTGCGCTGTCAGTGACGGTGAACTGCGCAGGGAGCAACAATCTACCACAACAGCTCGGGGCTCGTGGGCCGGACTCAGAAAGATTTGACAAGCACCGTCCCAGAACTGCATATGTTTATGTTATGGAATTGCAGATTATGGGCGGAAAAGGGCAGGCTGTGGAGAATGTCAGCTGGGCCATGATCCTATTGAACGAAGGAGCAGGCTTGGGGCCTACTCCTGTCCCTATTTCTGATGGGCTTGTGTTGGTGACGCGGATGGAATTGGAGACGTTGGGACCATTCTCTGGGAAGGAGGGAAGTTTGATGAAAATTACCTTTTTTTTGTGGGGGGCCCTCTAGGCAGATGAGCTCAGTCTGGGGGAGCACAAGGGGCAGGGGGTTAAGGCGATTGGCGAAAGGAGCGAGGGGCGAGAGAGACACTGACTGTGCGGGAGCATGGCCAGGGATTGGGGTCTCCAGTGAGACCCCCTGGATAAGGAGTTGGATTGTTATCCAAACATGACGAGTGGGCAGGGGGAGAAGGTAACATTAGTTGAGAGGGGGGTGCCCTCCCTCTGGAGAGGTGGCAGGCACACTTAATAGGCCAAGTGGCCTTGTGCTGCCCTGTTAGTGAACAGGCCACTTAGCTACGTACGTCTCCCCATTCCGCTCCCAGATCCCTGCTTCAGGCCTTCGCTCTACCCCAGGAGGGAAGGTAGGGGCCATGGGGGTGATGAGTAGCAGATAACAACCCCCTTGCCCCCAAAAGCAGTGAGTGAATTGGACAGGAGCTTTTTCCTCTTCTGTCATCGTGGTTGGAACAGCCTAGACCTGCTTCCATGGTTTTATACACGTGACCCAGATTTCAATACGGGCCCTGGTGGGACTTGAACCCACTGCCTCTCAGTTATTGAGTGGGCTGCCATCCACCTTGAATCTGACCCCTCACTCAGCTCCCTTTCCCTCCCTACCTCTCAGCCTTGGTAGGCCC
Source organism: Stegostoma tigrinum (assembly GCF_030684315.1). NCBI lineage: Eukaryota > Metazoa > Chordata > Chondrichthyes > Orectolobiformes > Stegostomatidae > Stegostoma > Stegostoma tigrinum. The sequence goes on along the minus strand of NC_081395.1, from coordinate 12,866,163 downwards.
CACACCAGACCCAAAGCTTCCTTTAAAACTCTCCCCAAGTTCTGTCTCCTCTTGGGTCCAGTTTGAGGACACTCACCTGGTCCATCCTGTGACTGAGATGGGTTGGGAGTGTTTATTGTGTTTTGATGTAATATTCCAATTATCGTAGTGAGCCAGGATTCATCTCCAACCCTCTCCCTGTCAGAGAATCACCTTTTTAAAATTATTAATGAGACTGGCAAATACATAGTTTTGCGGTATAGTTTTTGCTTTTCAAATTTCGTGCTTGATTCTTTGAGGTTATAAAGCAAAATTGAGTCCGTCTTCATGCAACTAATGCCTAAGGTGGTTAGACAACGGCACTGAGGGACCATGATAGTGATAAGAATAGTCCATATTTAACATGCACATAAACATAGACATGCACACAGACGCATGTACATATACACGCACACAACGGGTGTGCGCGCACACTCTTACAATCTCCCACAAAGCAGCAATGAGACAGTGACCGAAGCATCTGGTTTATTGTTCAAGGCATCGGTTGAGGGATAGATATTTCTGTTTGAGAGATTGCCAGCTGGGCCTAGCATTTATCGCCCATTCCCTAATTGCCGCCTGAGAAGGTAGTATAGAGCCATTCTGTTGAATTGCTGCGGGGGTGGGGGAGGATACAGCAGGGATATGGTTGAAGTGAGTGAGTTGGTTAAAACAGTGGCAGATGTTGTATAATGCGTTGGGGCAGGGGAGAGGGTGGAGAATGTGAGGTGCCCATTTTGTCAGTGCAAATGGACTTGAAGCAGAATCTTATGTGCAGAGAGATCTGGGTGTCCTGGTGTCTGAATCCTAGCAACATTGATGCAGGTACAGCGAATAATTAGGAAGGCAGATGGAACCTGGGGGTGAACCCTCAAGACAAGGAAGCCTCTCTACAACTATACAGAGCTTCAGGGAGACTGCTCCTCCAACACTGAGCACTACTATTGCCTCTATACAAGGGAGGGCACACTTGCACCGGAAGCTGCTTGAGGAGGGTTCACTTGGCTGGTTCCTGCGGTATTTGGGGGCATTTGCCCTATGAGCAGGTTGTGTTTTTTGGTGAGAATGAGGGTTTGATCTTTACTGAAACATTGGTCTTTATCGCAGCAGGAACTTGTTTGCTGAATCTCTGGGACTATGGTGACTTCAGTCAGGGCTTGGGGGGTGCGGTAAGAGTCGGCTCAGTTCACGATGCAGAGTGATGCTAACGGCACGGGTTCAATTCCCAGCCGGGCTGAGGTCATTGTGAGGGACTGTCCTTCTCGATCTGACTCCCTAGTTTGAGCTGAATTAGGACACGAGGCAGCAGAGTTTGAATGTAGACTGGTGTTGGTGTTGGATGGGAGCCTCTCCGGTTCTGAAAGGAATGTTGCAAACTGTGATGTTTCAAAACAAGCAAGATATCATTGCTCAGTGCAGTCTTTGTGATGTCTCAGGGTGCTCCAACCTCTCGGTGTACTCCCTGTTGTCCCGAGTTTCTGAGGGAACTCTCTGGTTTTGTATTTGCGTTGTTTGCCCCATCAATATCTCCGTGTGTAAATCATGTCTGTGTCCCTCCCTCCTTCTGCGAGTCCGAGTACCTGTCTGCCTATTTCTGTCTCTTTTCCACTCACTCTGCAACCCGTTCCCATCCCCTCTTCCTTCCCGTTCCCTCTCCCACCTCACTCCATATATAACGCGCTCTGCTTTTTTTTGGAAGATCTCTGCCAATATATTCCGGACACTCCCTCCGAGTGACAATCCAGAGTTTGATCCTGAAGAGGATGAGCCAAATCTTGAGGCATCCTGGCCTCATTTACAGGTGGGTGCTTCGAGCGGTGGACCAGCGCTGGACAGTGGGAGCGGTCTGGGCTTGGCACTTATTGATGGACATGACCTCCCTGCGTCTCCATCAGAGAGCACAGCCTCCCAGAGAGTCCACTCCTCAAAAAGCTCTCAATGGGGAGGCAATGGCCTAGTGGTATTATCATTGGATTGTTAATCCAGGGACCCAATAATGTTCTGGGGACCCGGGTTCGAATCCCACCATGGCAGGTGGTGGAATTTGAATTCAATTTTTTTTAAAAATCTGGAATTAAGAATCGAATGATGACCGTGAATCCATTGTAAATCGTTGGGGAAAACCATCTGGTTCAGTAATGCCCTTTAGGGAAGGAAACTGCCGTCCTTGCCTGGTCTGGTCTACATGTGACTCCAGACCCACAGCAATGTGGTTGACTCTTAACTGCCCTCTGGGCAATTCAGGATGGGTAATAAATGCTGCCTGGCCAGCAACACCCATACCCTGTGAATGAATACGGAGGGGCGGTAAAAACTGAGGGTTGGTGTCTCCCCAAGGTGTGGGGGTGTACAGTCAGTGGGGCTAAGGCGGTGGGGGAGAAAATACAGTGAGCGTGTGGCGGAGGTTGTGTGTGTGTGTGAGACGGTGGGGGTGGTGTACGATGTGGGTATCTCTCTAATTATCTTTACCCCCACCCCTGCCCCTGCAGCTGGTTTATGAATTTTTCCTTCGGTTCCTCGAGAGCCCGGATTTCCAACCTGCCATCGCCAAGCGCTACATCGACCAGAGATTTGTGCTTCAGGTGAGATCACATCCCCCTGCCTTCCCCTCCAACCCCTCCCCCACCTCAGCTTTCCTTCCAATCCTCCCTCCCTCCCCCCCCGCCTTCCTTCCTTCCCTCCCCACCTCTTCTTTCCATCCCCCTTCCACCCCCCCCCCGCTTCACTTCCATACCTGAATTTTCTTCACTTCCACAATGCCTCCCTGGCTCTGAATGGTATGGGATGTACCTGGCTGTATATAAATGGACCTTTTTCTTGGTGATGTTCCAGCTATTGGAGCTGTTTGACAGTGAGGATCCGCGTGAACGGGATTTCCTGAAGACGGTTCTGCACCGGGTCTACGGCAAGTTCCTGGGATTGCGAGCATTCATCCGCAAACAGATCACAAATATATTTTTATGGTAAGGGTGAACGCACAGCGACAGCCTGACGAAACCACCCTGACCCCCCAGCTGTTAGAACCAGCTCAGGCTCAACCACAAATAAGGAAGAGGCTCTCTTCCCCCCTCCGTCCACCCGTTCCCCCCCCACAGGGAGGTGGGGCTATCAAGGTGGGCGTGCAGGAGATGGAGGGGGTGGGGATATTAAGGGGGGAGGGGTGCAGAAGACAGAGGAAATCAAGTATCAGTGGGGAGATTCCATGGGGGGGAGGGGAAGGAGGTGAGGTGGAAGATCTACAGGACCCACTGTTTAAACGGTCACTGTTTTAAAAAATTCCATGTCACCCATTTAAACCAGCGATGAAATGTTGAAGAGTTGAGTGTCTTTGCAGTTCCTTCCCTCATGAGGCGGATAGATTCTTGATTACTGAGGCGATCAAAGATTACCCCGGGAGGCGGGGGGGGGGTGGATATGCAGGAACGTAGAGTTGAGGTCAAAAATCAGGTCACCTGCGACCTGAATTGCTGAGCAGGCAGCAGAATCAAGGAGCAAAAAGGCACAACAATTAGCTCTGGTTGTAGCACACAATGTTCCTGCATATCCACCCCCTGATCATCTTTGTTCACCTCAGTCATCATGAACCTATCCACCTCTGCCTCATGAGAAAGGAACTACAGACACTCAACTCTTAAACATTTCCTCATCACTGGTTTAAATGGGCGACGTGTAATTTTTAGTGACCGCACTCGTGTGGGTCGTGTAGATCTTCCGCCTCCCCTCTTTCCCCTCCCCCCACAGAATCTCCCCACTGGTACTCTATGTCCTCTGTCTCCTGCCCCCCCACTTAATATCCCTGCCACCCCCTTAATGTCCCCACCCCTTCCATCTCCTGCATGCCTGCCTGCACCTGAAGCACCCTGTGTCCTGTCACTGAGGAGGGTGTAGGAAGTGAGGGAGAGAACAAGCCATTACCGTGCTGCCTGAGATGCTCAACTATTTTGAAAGCCATTTCTCACTGTGACAGTTAAGGCCTGTGGCCTATTGTCAATCATTATTAATGACGGAGGGCACTGCTCACAGGCAGTGGCAGTAGCACTGTCCGCTGCTGCATCTTTTCACATGGCGTTGATCTTTCTAGAAGGTCTCACTGCCGGCCGTTCCTCAGTTATTTCCCTCTGTTACCATCCTAGTTGTCCCAGCCCAATGGAGCCTCATCTTATTCTCAAGCCAAATGGATCTTTGAAACGAATTACCAGATGAGCAGGACCTTGTCTCCCCCATGTGGCCTATGCGTCCAGGCTTCCTGCACCCCCTGCAGCCTACACATCCAGGCTTCCTGACCCCCCCCACCTCTGCGGCCTATACGTCCAGGCTTCCTGCACCACCCCCCCCCCCTCCACTGCTGCCTACAGTCTGTTTGGAAGCGGAGGCTGAACCCCTCTGTTAAAATCGGAACAGATTGGAGGCTTGTGTTAACGTTGGGAGTGGAGGTTTCCCTACTAATAATTAAAACCAAAACACCCAGAGAAACTCCCTTCACCTGACCTAATCTGTTATACTGTTATAGAGAAGGGAAGGTTAAATGAAAGAAAATCCCTGATTTTCACTTCACAAGTAACAGGTAACTATTTATTTAAACCTAACAGTGAACAAATTAACAGAATTATGAACAAGCCAAACAATTCCCCCTTAACTATTGAGAGCTAGATGCTTACTTCTCAGATAGTGGTTTGCTCTCTCACTGATTTTCAAAAACCCTGTCCTTTTATGCCTTGGATGACACACCAGTTTCCTTACAATAGCATTGGTCTGAAGTAGTCAAAACCATTAGATTTAAATCGAATTCGCTTTCAGTGACTAAGTGCTTGGTGTAAATTAATTGGCTGATTCCAGCTCATTACCAAAACATCAAAACAAGTCTAAGTTTTCCAATCTCACAGCCAATTGATACATGTACAACCCGTTCTGAAATGGAAACATCTTCAGCTCCTTAGACACATTTTCTGTTTTAATCTCGTTAAGCTTAGAAAAGCACCTTACCTATTATAGGAGCCATACACACTTCTCCCTTATTATTCTTTTACAAACAAATTCTAGCTTCTTGCCTTCCAATTCACGATTACTGCACACAACTGCATAATACTTCCCCTCCCCCCCCCCCCCCAAGAAAATAAATGAATCATCATGATGAAAAGATGGATTTTTTAAAAAATCTTATCACAAGATACATGGGTCAGGAATTCAAATTATTCCTCAGGGTGATCCTTCCATGTCCCAAGTTGTATCCCAAGGACATCATTTTGCCTTCGTGAATTCAGATTTGACTAAATTTATAACTAGTTCTGCCTCCCGTAGCCTTTCAAAAAACACTGCCAAATGCACCATGTGATCTTTCCATGAATGGCAAAAGATCACTGAGTCACATATAAAGACAGCATAATTCGTCAATCCTGCCACAACTGTGCATATGTGTCTTTTGAAATGTGGTTGATGTGTTCTTCACTCCAAAGGGGATTAGTCTAAATTGACACAGCCTAATTGGGATTACAAACACAAACTTCTTTCACTCTCTCCGACAAAGGTACTCGCAGTAACCACAAAGTTAATCTAACCTTTTTGTGTAAGTGGCTTGTCTAACTTCCCCCCCACAGTCCTCCAACCTTGTAGGATAATCCACACAATATTTGTGTACCATCAGGTTTGAGAACCAACACAATCAGCAAATTCCACTCGCTTTGACTCAGCTCAATGTCTTGGAGTACCGCTTCGACTTGCGTTTGTACATGTCCAGCTTTGAGAGGATTAAGCCTGTAGGGGTGTACTTTTATTGGAACAGCATCCCCTACTTCAACCTCATGTACAATAATATAAGCCCATCCATGCTATTTCTCCATATGTCCTCATAGTGCTACAACAAGTCTTTCAATACAGTTCCTGACACACACACAGCTCACTATCCCATCCCATTCTCCAAGGACTTGCTCATTATTTAATATATTTTGAAGCACATCAAAATCCAAATCATCTTGATTTGACTTCTGACTTTGAGGGCCAGTAACTCATACCTGTTTCTCAGACTCCCTGTCCCTGTCAGAGTAAGGTTTCAGAATATTCACATGACATACGCGATGAAGTATTTTCCTATCTGGCTTCTCTACGAGATAATTCACCTGACTCAATGCCTTCTCAATCTGATGGAGACCACTAACCCTACCCACTGGACAGTACCAATACTTTATCCCCACGGGCAAATATACGAATTTTAGATTTCTTACCTGCTTCTTGCCTCATTAGATGCTGTGCCACCTTCAGATGTTGCCTAGCTAATTCACCTACCTGTTTAATCTTTCTCTCACCTCAGATACATAATCCAACTGTGTGATCTCTGACTACAGACCTATCAACTTTCCTTAACGAATTTTAAAGGCCCTCTTACTTTGTATCCAAATACTAACTCAAGCAGAGTAAACTGAGTTGATGCATTTGAAGAATCTCTCACAGCAAACAATATAAATGGGATACCTTTATCCCAATCATTTGGGTAATCCTGGCAATAAGCCCTATGCATGGTCTTTAGAGTCTGGTGCTGCCTTCCCAATGCTCCCTGGGATTCAGGATGATACGGAACTTGATTTAAAGTGTTGGATGCTTAAACTGTCCATGACCTCCTTCAATAGTTTGGTAGTAAAATTGGGCCCTTGGTCTGACTGAATCTCCCTGGGTAGGCCCCAATGGGTAAAGAAAGTAAGAAACTGCTCCACAATCTCTCTTTTTACCATAACATTCCGTAATGGAATTGCCTCCGGAAACCTGGTGGACACATCCATTAGGGTTTGGAAATACTGGTTCCCTCTTTTGGTTTTAGGGAGGGGACCTACACAATCAATCATAACCTGCATGAAAGGGCCTTCAACTGTGGGAATTGGCATCAAAGGTGCTGGTTTAATTACTGGCTGTAGCTTTCCTACCGTCTGATGTGTACGGCAGGTACGGCGAAACTCAACCACCTCCCGATGTACTCCAGGCCAATAGGAATGCTTCTGTATCTTAGCCTGAGCCTTCCTCTCCCCTAGGTGACCTCCCACAGGTAATTAGTGTGCTACCCACCATGTTTCCTGTCTGTATGTTACTGGTAACACCATCTGGTGAACTTCCACCCATTTCTCCTCTCCACTAACCTACCTCAGTCTCCATTTCCACCTTAGGATTCTACCCTTAAGATAATAACATTCGGGAATACCTTCTGATTCCTTTTCCAAGTAGGTTTTCTGATATAAACCTTTTATTGTCTCATCTTTTTGTTATAACTCCGTTTAATCTTTCAGAACTGAACACCTCTGGCTCATCCTCCACCTGTTTGGGATTTTCCTTTACGATTTCATCAAACTGGGTGTCAGCTAACTGGTCCTCAACTCCTCGTCTCTCTCTTTGGTTTTTCCTTCTTGCTGTAACTTATCACTGTGGGATCTTGTTGCCGCAGTCTGGAAAAACTCCAGGATATTTTTCTCTTAACTCCTCCTTTCCCTGGTTTTCCATTTACTACAAGGAGCGTCACTCCCGCCTTTGATCCTGCTGGGTCGTTTCCAAGAACAAACTGTATTCCTGGAATAATTACTCCCACTGTCACTTCCGCAGTCTTGGTTAGATTAGATTAGATTCCCTACAGTGTGGAAACAGGCTCTTCGGCCCAATGAGTCCACACCGCCCTTTGAAGCATCCCACCCAGACCCATCCCCTATAACCCACGCACCCCTAAACACTACGCGCAGTTTAGCATGGCCGATCCATCTAGCGTGCACATCTTTGGACTGTGGGAGGAAACCGGAACACCTGGAGGAAACCCACGCAGACACGGGGAGAATGTCCAAACTTCACACACACTCACCCAGGTCCCTGACGCTGAGAGGCTGCAGTGCTAACCACTGAGCCACCGTGCCACCCTAATTCCAACCTGATTCCAGAATTTCCAACCTGATCTTACACCGGGGAACGCGAAATCTCTCTCCATTTATTCCACGGATTACCACTCTCCTGGGTAACATTTCAGAATGAGTGCAATACTTTCATCTCTTACAATTAGAGAGTGGGTATCTCCCTTACCTCTCAGTATTTTAACTTCTTACCTTCTCGCCCTGTTATTCCTGAGTAACCCTTACCCACTGAGGTGAAGTTTGTGTAGAGATCAGACACTGTCTCACTATCCAGCCTGTGACTAGGCTGTGCATGTTCCTGCAGCTCCTCGAATTCTTTTGGGATTTCCTTCACTACCTCAACCAATTCCACTGATTTAGCCTATTTTACCGCATCCTTTCTCCTGATGCCTATTTTAAGCCACCAGCGCTGCAACTTTGTGTGTCCCACTCCATTACAGTGAAAACATCCGAGGCCTTTCACCTCCTTTTCACCCTCTTGGGTTTTTTTTCCACCCTGTGGCAAACTGTTCCCAGCGTGGTGCACTGTTTCTCATTGAAGAGTCTCCCTTTTTCCCAATTTCTATCCCTCAGCGAATGAAATCGCTGTCAGAAGCTAAATTTCCATTTGTACACTGTGCGTAATCATCTGCCATCTCAGCAGCTCCCCTCGCTGTTTAAACATTCTGTTCCTCAACGTAAGTCCTTATCATTTCTGGAAGTAAGTCTTTGAACTCCTCCAGCAGAATAATCTCTAAGATCCTCATGTGTTTTCTATCTTTTCTGCTCTCACCCATCTATATCGAAGTTGCTGTTTCATTCTTTCAAACTCGACAAATGTCTGACCTGGCTCCTTCCTTAGATTTCTGAGCCGTTGTCTCTGTGCTTCTGTAACCAGTTCATAGACACTCAGAATAGCCTGTTTTCAATCCTTCAGAGTCTCCTGACCCCTCCCCTGACAGCGCTACAAACCTCTAGTCCTGCCTACCCCAACTCGGTCTGAAATTACACTACCCGCACAGTCTCTGGCCAATTCATTTGCATAGTCAACTTCTCAAAGAAAATTAAAAATAAAGGTTTCTACATCTTTTTCATTGAACTTTGGTAAAGTTTGGACATATTTGTGTATATCTCTACCTGGGTGTTGGCTACGATGAGTTTGCTCATCCTCACTTCTATCTTGTACTTTTCCTTCTGCGATTTGAAGTCTTTTTGCTTCTAGTTCCAACATCATCTTTTCCAACTCGAACATTCTTCGCTGTCGCTTCCCGCTTCCCTCTTCCCTCTCCCTTATCCCTAGTTAAACCTGATTCTAGCCTGTTTGCTAATTCCAAAAGTATATTCTTCTTTGGTCTGTCTAAACTTGCTTGGCAAATTTGGGAAGCATCTTCAAATCCCAGAACCTCTTTAGTAATGTTAAGAGCCATTTCCCTCACATTTTGATTTAAACAACCGTAAGTAACTGAAATTGACCAATGTTGTCTCCCCTAAATTTTATTTAAAGATTTAGGACACTAATCCCCAAGTCTGTTTAAATGTTTCCAAATTTGTTCACATCCTGGACATGAATTCCCAAACCATTATGGAAGGGGAGGTCAAACCCCTCTGATAATTAAAATCGAAACACAAGCCCCCAATTTGTTACAGCAAGAGTAGAGGTCCCCTTCTAATAATTAAACCTGAAACACCCAGAGAAGCTCACCTCACCTCACCTAATCTGTTCTACTGTTATGGAAGGGGAGGCTAAATGAAAGAAAATCCTTAATGTTCATTTTATAAGTAACAAGTAACAAATGTATTTATTGACCCTAACAGCGAATAAATTGACAGACTTATTAACAAACTGACCAATTCCCCCTTAACTTCTAACTATTCCCAAACTGAACTAAATTCTACTGGTATGCAGTTCCAATAAACACAAGTTCCACTTATATTAACCCAAGAAATAACAGAATAAATTAAAACTCAGTCTCTCAAAGTCTGCACGCCTTTCTGCTGTTCTCGAGCCATGAACACCCTTCTGCTGATCTGGCTGTCGGGAGTTTTCTCTGTGAAGGCTTCTGTGAGGACTCTTAGCTTAAAATACTGTGATACCTTTTTATGGATAGGATGGTACTTTCTTAGAGAGCTTTGCAATTTCTTGAGAGAGCTCAATGCTCTCACCCTGATTTTCAAAAACCCTCTCCTTTTATACCTTGGATGACACACCAACTTCCTTACAATAGCATTGGTCTGAGGTTGTCAAAACCATTAGATTTCAATTGAATTCGCTAAGTGCTTGGTGTAAATTAATTGGCTGATTCCACCTCGTTACCAAAACATCAAAACAAGCCTAAGATTTCCATTCAGACAGCCAATTGATACATGTTTCCATTTTAGAACTGGCTGCACATCTTCAGCTGTTCAGAACATTTTCTGTATAAATTTCTTTAAGCATAAAAACACACTTTACCCCTTAAAGGAACCACGCACACTTCTCCCTTATCGTTTCTTTTACAAACAATTTCTAGCTTCCTGCCTTCCATAGAACGTAGAACAGTACAGCACAGTACAGGCCCTTCATCCCACAATGTTGTGCCGAACTTTTACCCTAATCCTAAGGTCTATCTAACCTCTACCCCTACCTTATATAATCATCCGTGTGCTTATCTAATAGCCGTTTAAATGCCCCTAATGAGGCCGACTCCACTACCCTCTCCGGCAATGCATTCTACACCCTACCACTCTCTAAGGAAAGAACCTACTTCTGACGTCTCCCCGATATCTACCTCCACTCACTTTAAAATTATGTCCTCTCGTAATAGCCTAGGAAAAAATCTCTGGCTCTTTATCTACACCGCTGATCATTTTGTACACCCCTTTCAAGTCATGTCTCGTCCTTTGTCGCAAAAGCCCTAGCGCTCTCAACCTTTCTTCAAAAGACCTTCCCTCCATTCCCAGCAACATCCTGATAAATCTCCTCTGCACCTTTTCCAGTGCTCCCACATCTTTCCTGTAATGAGGAGACCAGAACTGGACACAATACTCCAGAAGTGGCCGAACCAGGGTTTTGTATAGCTGGAGCATAACTTCATGATTCTTGAACTCAATCCCCCTTAATGAAAACTAACACACCATATGCTGTAACAACTCTATCCACCTGGGTGGCAGCTTTCGGGGAACTGTGAACATGAACCCTAAGATCCCTCTGCTCCTCCACACTGCCAAGAATTTTTCTGTTATCCCTGTATTCTGCTTTCAAGTTTGTCCCTCCAAAATGAATCACCTCACACTTTTCAGGGTTAAACTCCATCTGCCACTTCTCAGCCCAGCTCTGCATTCTATGAATGTCCCCTTGTAACCTAGAACAGCTCTCCATACTGTCGACAACATGACTCATCTTCATATCATCTGCGAACTTGCTAATTCCCTCTTCCGCTCCTTCATCCAGATCATTTACAAAAATCACAAATAGAAGAGGACCCAGAACAGTTCCTCGTGATACACGACTCGTAACTGAGCACCATGTTGAATATTTTGCGTCCACTACCACACTTTGTCTTCTAAGGGTCAGCTAATTCTGAATCCAATCTGCCACATTTCCCCCTATCCCATGCTTCCTTACCTTCTGCATGAGCCTACCATGGGAAACCTTATCAAACACCTGACTTAAATCCATTTATACCACATCCACTGCTGTATCTTCATCCACGTGTTTGGTCATCTCTTCAAAGAATTCAATAAGGTTTGTGAGGCATGATCTACCCCTCACAAATCCATGCTAACTATCACAAATCAAACTGTGCCTCTCCAAGTGATCATAAATCCTATCTCTCAGAACCCTTTCCAATAATTTTCCCACCACTGAAGTAAGACTAACTGGCCTGTAATTTCTGGGGTTATCCCTATGCCCTTTTTTGAACAAAGGAATGACGTTTGCCTCTCTCCAATCTTCTGGCATTATACCCGTGGATAGTGAGGATGGAAAGATCATTGTCAAAGGCCCTGCAATCTCTTCCCTTAGAATCCTTGGATAAATCCCATCAGGCCCGTGGGACTTATCTATCTTCAACATCCTCAAAATTCCTGGCACATCTTCCTTACTAACACCGACCTTCTCTAGCCAACCAGCCTGTTCATGCTGTCCTCCTCTACCACTAGGTCCCTCTCAGTTGTGAATACCGAAGAAAAGTATTCATTAAGGATCTCTCCTATCTCTTTAGGCTCCGTGCACAAATTCCCTTTACCATCCTCGATCGGCCCTACGCTTTCTCTGGTCATTCTCTTATTCCTCACGTACATGTAAAAAGCCTTGGAGTTTTCCTTGATCCTATCTGCCATTGTTTTCTCATGTCGCCTTATAGCTCTCCTAAGCCCTTTCTTCAGCTCCTTCCTGGCTAACTTGTATCCCTCTAGAGCTTTTTCCATTCCTTGTTTCCTAATCCTTATATAGGCCTCCTCCTTCCTCTTAACCAGTTGCTTGACCTGTCTTGAGAACCAAGGATCCCTCACTCGACTGCATCTTCCCTGCCTGCTAGGGACAAACATGTTGAGCACACGCAGTATGCATTCTCCACATTTCTATACTGCTCTTCCCTGACAGCATCTGTTCCCATTTCATGTAACCCAGTCCTTGCCCAACAGAATTGTAATTACCCTTTCCCCAGTTATAAACCTTACCCTCTGTATGTACCTATCCTTTTCCATGACTGTTGTAAAAGTAAGAGTTATCGCTACGGCCAAAATGCTCTCCTATCAACAAGTTTAACACTTATCCCGGTTCATTGCCAAGCACCAAATCCAAAGTGACCTCTCCTCGTGTTGGTCTATCGACATACTTTGCCAGGAATCCTTCCTGAATGCACTGGACAAAATCTGCTCCATCTAAACTATTACAACTAAAATGTTTCCAATCAATATTTGGAAGGTCGAAGTCACCCATGACTACAACCCTGTGACTTCTGCACCTTTCCAGTATCTGCCTCCCAATCTGCTGCTACTCTTCTCTGCACCTATTAGGGGGTCTGTGACCGCTCCTTTCTTGTTCCTGGCCTCAACCCAAACTGAATCTGTAGACATATCATTCTCAAATTGCCTGTCAGTCGCTGCTATAATAACCCTGACTAACAATGCCGCTCCCCCGCCTCTCTTTCCACCTTCCTATTTCTTTTAAAACATCTAAATCCTGGAACTTGCAGCAACCATTCCTGTCCCTGAGTTACCCAAGTTTCTGTAATGGCCACAACATCGTAGTTCCAAGTACCGACCCATGCTGTAAGTTCATCTGACTTATTTCTGATGCTTGTAGCTTTGAAGTATACACACCTGAAGCCATCTCTGTCCACAATTACACTCCATCGACTGCATTTCTCTGTAAACAACCACACTCCCTGTTGTGTCTGTTGGAAGGCTGAATATCTCATCCTCTGAATTACAAGTCTGGCTCCCTACCCCCGGCCAATCTAGTTTAAACCATTCTGTACAGCTGTAGCAAACCTCCCTCCCAGGATATTTGTGCCCTTCTAGTTCAGGTGCAATCCATCCTTACTGTACAGGTCCTACCTTCCCCAGAATGTGCTCCATTTACCCACATAATGGAAGCCCTCCCTCCTACACCAGCCCTGTAGCCACGTGTTTAGCTGCACTCTGTCCCTATTTCTTAATTCGTTATCACTTGGCACTGGTAGTAATCCAGCAATAACTACCCTGTTTGTCCTGGGCATTAGCTTCCAACCTAATTCCCTGTACTCGTTTTACACATTCTCAGTCCTTTTTCTCCCTGTGTCATTGGTACCGATGTGTACCATGCCTGCTAGTTGTTCACCTTCCCCCTTTAAGGATCTTGAAGACACGATCTGAGACATCACAGACCCTGGCACCTGGGAAGCAACATACCAACCGTTCGTCTCGTTCGCGTCCACAGAACTGCCTGTCTGTGCCTCTTACTACTGAATCCCCCACTACAACTGCTCTCCTATTCTCCCCCCTTCCCTTCTGTGCCACAGGGCCAGGCTCAGTGCCAGAGACCTGTCCGCTATGGCCTTCCCTGGTAAGTCATATTCCACTCCCCCCCCGCCCCGCCCCCACCAACAGTATCCAAAGTGGTATACTTATTATTAAAGGGAACGGCCACAGGGGATCCCTGCACTGTCTGCCTATTCCCTTTCCCCTTCCTGACAGTCACCCAGCTATTTCCTGTACCTTGGGTGTGACCATCTCCCTATAACTCCTCTCTTCCAATTCACGATTACTCTACACAACCTGGTGACTGTGTGAACCTGTCTGGGATCATTGTTGTGCCCATCCCTCACTCTTCTCTCTCTCTCTCAGGTTTATATATGAGTCTGAACATTTCAATGGAGTGGCGGAGCTGCTGGAGATCCTGGGGAGGTGAGAGCGACTGCTCGGACACATCACGGCATTCCCCATGGCCTCAGGTTTCCTAATGTATTGCAGAGTGGGCAGATTCATTCCCCCTGGGAGGGGGAGGGTGACAGAGTTTGGTGGGGTGGGTGTCAACTCCGGGGACAGTGTGGGGGGTGGTGGTGTGGGTGGGGATCAGTGCTCGGCGAGGGCATTGGCACTGAGGGTGGGGTCCTGTCCCGAGCCGTCCCACATTACCACCCAGGTGTCGCGGTTTGAGCAGGTGTGGCTGCAGGTGGGAGGCGTGGTGCTGGGGGTGGCGATAGTTGGCATGGGGGTGTTGTTGAGATGGGGGCCTACATTCCACCCGGAGGGTGAGTGGGTGGGGATGGAGGGGGAGTGCTTGGGGTCACCCACGTTAACCCGATGTTTCATCTTGCCTGCAGCATCATCAATGGTTTTGCACTCCCTCTGAAAGCAGAGCACAAACAGTTTCTGCTGCGGGTTCTGATCCCGCTGCACACGGCACGGACCCTCTCTCTGTTCCACGCACAGGTACGGGGGCAGGTGGGGGTGGGGGGTGCAAACAGGACTGAGAGCCAGCAGCTGGTGGGGTGTGGCTACTATGAGAAATCTGCAAAGCTAGTTCAGACTAGATGGGCTGAATGCTGCGTTCACACGGGACGTGGGCATCACACCAACGAGTCCAGCACTTAATGTACATCCCTAATCGTCCACGAACTGAAGAATGGCCATCGCCGTTGGGCTTAATGTTATTCCATGGGTTCAGTGCCATGTGCCATGGTAGGATTTGAACCTGTACGCACACCCCACCTCCCAATGGGGCATTAACCCTTCAACCACCTCCGTGTACTCCCTCTCCATGGCACACTATCCCTGTTGACCTTTGCGGGGAGTGTTTGGCATGTGTGGCACCCTCAAAGGGTTAAACTTGACCCCTTTGACCCCTGCCTGTTAGCCTCTTATTTGGGGTTGGTCGGGTGTCCATGTGTAGGGATCCTCTTGTGGGTCTGCATTTCAGTTCCCTCCTGGCTTGCTAGAGGGCGCTCACTCCCTGTTGAATGGGACAGAGAGACACACATGAGCATTGGTTGATTTCCTTTACATGCTGCCAGGATGAGGGCTGGGCCTGTTCTATTGCCGGCCCCTTGAGAAGGTGGTGGGTGATCGGCCACCTTGAACAGCTACAGCCCTTGTGCTGTAGGTAGACCCACAATGGGTTCACACCCAACGAAAGGGTAAATGTGAGGTTTGCATTTCGGTAAAACGAAGGAAGACTTTTTGTACAGTTAAAAGTAGGGCCCTGGGGAGTGTTGTGGAACAGAGAGACCTAGGGGTGCAGGTATTTAATTCTTTGAAAATAGACGGGGGGGTTAAGGTGTTTAGCACATTTGCCTTCATTGCTCAGACCTTTGAGTGCTGGAGTTGGGATCGTCATGTTGAGGTTGTACAGGACATTGAGACCCCTACTGGAGCACTGTGTCCAGTTCTGGTCGCCCCATAAAAGGAAGGAGATTACAAACTGAAGAGGATTCATTAAAGGCTGTTGCCAGGATTGGAGGGTTTGAGTTATAAGGAGAGGCTGGATAGAACATAGAACAGTACAGCCCAGTACAGGCCATTCAGCCCACGATGTTGTGCTTAACTTTTACCCTAATCCTAAGGTCTATCTAACCTCCACCCCTACCTTATACTACCATCCATATGCCTATCTAATAGCTGCTTAAATGCCCCAATGAGGCCGACTCCACTACCCTCTCCAGCAATGCATTCCACACCCCGACCACTCTTTCTTGTTCCCTCGCTCCCTCTTTCTCGATCGTTCCCTCGCTCCCTCCACCTCTGGTAGATGACCTTGTCTGTATCTAAGCTGAGAGCATTGACAGGGTTAATTGGAATGAAGTGTTACTGCTGACATTGAGCATGTTAGTAAGGCTGGAATTGGAACATAATCTTTAAAGATCAAAGCCAAACCGTCCCGTATCCACGGTAACAGTGGAAAACCCAAGCAGTGGGTGGCTCAATGATTCCCTCCATAAGAACAGAGTGTGCCTTGGCTGCCTGGCTGTGTTGATGTCTGCGACTGTGGGAAGAAGGAAAATGGGTAAATTGTCCAGGAGTCTCTTTAATTCACCTGAAAGCAGCTGGGGTGGGGATAGTGTCATTAACTTCTGTCAAACTGAGATCAAACAGACAGTTAGAACCACACTTAAAAAGCACTGTGCGTAAGTGATGGAAAAGAAAAGGACTAAATAGTCTCAGTTTCCATTAAATATGATTTCCCAGAAGCAGTGTTTCGGTGCTGTGACCGGACAGCTGCTGCAAGATTCATTTAATCAGAGTGCACTGAAAGTTGGGGAGAACCAATGTGTGACACCCCATGAAATGGATAAACAGGTGCAGGGCGGCCCTGTGCCCGGTGGCGTGGTGGGGGCCGGGCAGCCTGTGCCCAGTGGCGTGGCGGGGGCCGGGTGGCCCTGTGCCTGGTGGCTTGGTAGGGGCTGGGCAGCGTTAAATTTGCGAATTGATCTCTTTGTTCCTGTGTGTCTTGACCCAATCCCTGGCCTGACTTAATCGTGTTTCCTCTCTGTAGCTGGCTTACTGCATTGTACAATTCCTTGAAAAGGACACCACGTTGACAGAGCCGGTAAGTGGATTTGCTTGTTCCGCTTTCTGCCTAATGGAGCTACTCTGTAAAACCACAGCGTCAAACCTCACTACCTCTGGGTACATGATTCACTTCCTTTGCAGAGAGTTTTGCAGGTACTATTTTTACCCCACAGTGGTCAGATTTATTTCCTTGCCAGTCACACTGTGCCTTAATGATCTGTGTGTGTATGGGTGTGTGGTGGGTTGGGGGATTGGGTTTTGTGTGTGTGGAGTGGGGGGGGGGGGCGGTTGCTGTTGTCTGCTCCCATACAGTTCCCAGCTCCTCATTCTCCCTCAGCAGAACAGGGTGGTGGTAACAATGAGAATGTTACTGGGAGCTGTTGCCTCACAGCTCCAGGGACCCAGTTTCGATCTCACTCTCTGTGGAGTTTGCACGTTGTGCCCGTGTCTTTTGTGGGTTTCTTCTGGGGGCTTCCTCCCACGTTTCAAAGATGTGCGGGTTAGGGTGGATTGGCCGTGCTAAATTACCCCATAGTGCCCAGGGATGTGCGGGTTAGGGTGGATTGGCCGTGCTAAATTGTTCCATAGTGTCCAGGGATGTGCGGGTTAGGGTGGATTGGCCGTGCTAAATTGTTCCATAGTGCCCAGGGATGTGCGGGTTAGTGTGGATTGGCTGTGGAAATGCAGTGTTACAGGGGAGGGGATTGGGTCCAGTGGCGTGCTCTTTGGAGGGCTGGGACTTAGTGGGCTAAATTCCCACATTGTAGGGGTTCTATAAGCTAGTCATCCCGAAAGCCCAGCCTCTAGTGGGGTACAGGTTCAAATCCCAATGCGACCAGTGCTGGAAGCTCAATTTTTTTCCATTGAAAACCAGTGGTGGGTGGTTCTGTAAAAGCCCATTGAGTTCAGTCAAGGAATTTTCAGGAAGGAATTCTTCCCCCAGCGCTTTAGCTGGGTCTGGCCCACAAGTGACCCTGGCCCCCAGCCCGAGTGATGACGTTGACTGACTTTGACGAGAGTGATGCTAATGTCTAATGAATGAAGATATTTCCCCCTCTCTCGGCAGGTTCTCCGGGGGCTACTCAAATTCTGGCCCAAAACCTGCACCCAAAAAGAGGTAAAAAAAAATTAGGGGTGGGTGTTTGTGGGGATGGGGGGAGAGGCTGGGGACAACTGTCTGACCTCCTGTGGCATTGCTTGCAAGCCTTGGTGACGGTTTCTGCGGTAAAAGCCCCATCGGGTTCACAAATGGGTGGGAGGGGGTAATTGACCCATCCTTAGCTGGTCTGGCACAGACTCCAGACCCCCGCACAGTGCTGACATGACCGCACACCCAAATGGCCCTCTTGCCACAGCCCACTCAGCAACTGTGGCATTTTCTCCCACCTACTGAATGGCGAGGTTCATTCGATCATTCGACCATCCTTCCTAGTCCAGCTCTGATGGGGACTTGCTTCCTCCCACATTCCCCCTCATTCCACAATGCTCCTCACTCTCACTACTCTCCCCCCTACCCCCACGATTCTTCTCTCTCCTCCCTGCGCCCGCTCCCGGCCTCTGCCCCATCGACCCCCCCCGTATCCCTGCCGTTTCACCCTCACTCGCTCCACCCATAGGCCCCCTTCTGCCCCACCCAATAGTCCCCCTTCACTCCTCCCTCCCCCTGGTGCATGTGCTCTCTGTCTGTGCATACTCCTCCCTCTGTCCAGTTCCCTGGCATTACCCCCCGACCCACCCTCTTTACCTGCCCCCTATTGTTGATCCCACTTCAGGGAATT